>NC_045802.1:39507148-39868572 GCF_009873245.2 Balaenoptera musculus
CTTACGAGAAATCTCATAAAAGAGGAGAAAGGGAGAGAGAGAAATGAGAAAGTGGGAGAGAGGGGGAGTCCTTGTGGTTCCGTTTCTCTGGAGAACCCTGATACAGTCTAAAAAATAACAAAGCATAGATATTGCTATAATAGGAATTTCTGATTACCTTTAAATTATATTGAACGTTTCTACTATTTTTCATATTATCATATTCACCACATAAATATAAATAACACTTCTGCTGAAACAAAAAAGTGAATGCACGTATATAATACAGTTGTTTGTGGGGGAATGTAGAAGCAAAACATTTAAGGTATTATAATGATTAACACGATTATTAAACTTAAAATATTTAGCTCCTTATATATAAGAAATTCTATATTATACAGTAATAGGGATGAGCAACCTTCATGGAAAATTCATTATCCCCAGGATACTCTCAATATCTCCGCAAACATGTTCATGCTTATGATTACTCTTATGATCCTTGTTTTATATTTAAGAATACTTAGGCTTATAGTTCACAGTAACTTTTCCCAAATTAGTAGCTAGTAGATGAAATCTAAGCAGTCTTGCTCTAAAGTCTGAATTGTATACTACCATAAAGCTTCAATATATAACCATTAAGTCCTTTGAAATATAATAAACAGTCTAAAATGTGAAAATTTCTAAATATTTTTGGAAATTTATACAATATAAAAGTCATAAAAATAATGAGTGTCAAGTTATTTGTTAAATAACACTATTTTTTTAAACTTAAAAATAAAAAAAAAATTCTCTGTCCAAACTTCTAAAGAATTTGATTCTGGATATAATTGTTGACCTCTGTTACAAAAGTATGTAAGTTTCAACAGCCTTTTCCTAGCTATGTTAACAAAAATGTTTGGTGGCAGAAGGCACTTGCTTTTCACATTATTTAGCTCCAAAAACTTCTAATATGATATGAAGCATAACAGCGTCCTCTTTATAAACTAACTGAGGTTGTTGATCTTTAACATAATGTTTAATTTAGCTATTACATTTAACAGGGAAATTAGTTTTTAATTGCTTTTGAAGATAAATTTTTAAAATATTATCAATGAAAACAATCTCAAAGTGTTGTCTTTATCTATATTACCCTCAAAATAAAATACACTGCTAACATTCATTGTAAAATGTAATTCTTGTTTGTAGAAAAAAAGTTTTGCTTATCTTGATAAGATGATAAAAATGACTTGATAATTATTGGGGGCTATATGTTAAAAGTGAATGGAAGTTATTATGTAGAAAATTTTGTTTTCTTTTTTGTTTTTTGATGAGCAAAATAACACCTCAGTAACAGCATATAAATACTTTTAATTAAAGATAACCTTCAACTAACTTGTTTCCTTAACACACACACACATGTAATTTCCTTTTAACCTGTTTTGCAATAGCTTAAAATTATTTTTGATGGTACAAAAATATTTTAAAATTGTCCATAAATCTCAATAAAAATATCAGATTTACAAAACAATTTGTATAAAGGAAATATGGCTTGTAGCAAATATGTAACTCCATTCAATTTGGAGATTTTTTTCTGCATCATTTTTCTTAAAACACCTTTTGGCAATGGCTGTCATTTTGCATTTTGAGTTTGTAGCGTGAAACACTCAAAAATTGTTTTCTTCATAGACCCTCTCTAGAAATGAGGATAGTTGTTAGTAATTTGAACAGATTATTGAAGTCATAGGGACCTATTTTTTCATAAGATTTTGTCAAGAATGAATACCTTTTAAACAAAGATAAAAACTCGTTTAAAATAACTGGGTATTATAACAAAACAAATCTTTACACACTTTAGATAAACTTTTTCTCACTAACTTTTTAATCATAGTTTGATTTAATCTCTTCCTTAATCCTTAGTGGTGTATTTATTGCAGTATTACAGTATAACCTCTCTTAATGCCAAAAATTTATGAGGATTGGTACAAGTCTCTGGAATTTCAGCTTATTTTCACTACTATATATGGGCACTCTATCTTAGGAGACATTCCTAGGGATGTCATTATTCATGGTATGCTACAGAGATTTTGCTTCAAAACATGGACCTTACAGAAAATAGTTTCAAATACTAGCTCTGACTCTAATTACACAAGATTTAATTTTTTCTGAGTTTCATGAATCTTAAATGTAAAATGAAAATGATAATTCTTACCTCACATCAAGATAATGTTTCTCTAACACCTGACATAAAATTGCATTTAGTTTACCTTCACTTTCCTCCTGAAATCTTGTTCTAATTTATTTTTTAAGTACATAATAGATTTTTTCCTTAATATATAAATGAAATTTATTAAATTATACAATAGGATAAGCATCACATTGGCCCTTAGAGAGGCAAGCAGCCTGTGTTTCTGGTTCATAAAATTCAGGGGACATCAGCCTGATACTATCAGGGAAAAGATAAAAAAAGGAATACCTTCAGATTAATAAGGCTGTGTTTACTAAGGTGGTATATATCCCAACAGTTTAGATTAAGAAAGTGAAGACAACAAACAAAATATAGGTAGAAAACAACTGATTGTATGTTATAATAATTGTGGTAGTAGAAAAATATGGCTAAGCCATTAAAAGTCTAGAAATAAATGAGTTAAATAGATTGAGCACTTTCACTAGGTAGACATTTCATATTGTTTAGTACTTGTCTCTGTGTAGTATATCTTGGTGATTTAGTAATATTGTCTGGATTCTTATACAGTTGGCTCTAAATTGCTTATTGGTGGAGGTAAGGGGGTATTAAGCATGAGAGCATAGTCAGCAATCATAAATCTTGGAGAAAATAAAAGGAAGGGAGCACTAATATAATAAGATAATAAGGAGAACAAGTTCAGAATGGTGATATGAGGAACTCGGCACATCTTTTCCTGACAAAGCAAGTTTAACTGATGAAAATTATTAAAAACAAACAAACCCACAACCATTTAAAGTCTTTGGGAATTGTTCTAAAGGCAGAGAGTAAATTAAGAAGTATTTATTCAAAAAAATGTAAATCTCACTAAGAATAGCAATAGTCTGTGATGTTTGAGCTATAGCCCACTCACTTCCCCCATCAGTTCATTGTAAAGGAATCTGTAATCCTGGTAAGAATGTTCAAGAGCTTGGTGCTCCCTCTTCTCCTACATACCAGACAAGAGATAATTTATCTCCGCAGAAGGGGGAAGCTATCAAGTTTTCCCAATCCCACAGCTCTACTTTTTGGAAATTCTATTCCAGGTAAGATAATCTGAGCCATCTGGGCCTCCTTTCTCCACCCAAACCACATTTATAGGGCAGAAACTGAGAATAATGGAGTCCCAATCATCCTTGTTGTACCTTACCCATAGTACATTGGTTCCACCCAGGGAGAGTAAATCTGAGAAGACTGGAGGCTAATGTTCTGGACCAGCAAAGAAATGGAGAAATATCTGCACACCCAGCTCCAGAGCAGCAGCAGAGACGTTTTGACCAAAGGGAGAGGCAGGCTATAAGAACAGAGAGAGACTTTGGAAGTTCTTCTCAATAAAATTGACTTCATTTGAAAGAGTGAATGGGGATGTCAAAAACAATGGAGATTTTGGTGGTAGATAATTATGAGTAGGCTGGTCACTCTATGAGAGCTAAACATTAGACCATCTAGAAGTTTAACAGAGAGAACTAAAGGGAGGAACCCTCCTGAAGTTGGAATGAACCTCAAAGACTGCAGTTTTAAAACTTGTTTAAAATTTCCCTTGTAAAGGACTAAATTGAAAAGGATCAAAATTTGGAGCAATTTATGCCTTCAGGTAACTGTCAAAACAATAGAGCATGCAGTCTGCAATTAATGAAGACAAACAGCTGGCTGTGATACAAATAGAGGCAGACTGCTTAACAGAAATATTTGAGAAGGAGACAGCCAAAGATAGCACAGCTACTCTAAGTGTTATCTCAGGGGACAGAGTGCAGAGCAGGGTTACTGATTAGAAGGAGCAACATAAGAAACTGATCTTATAAGAAGAAATAAGCTACATTAAATAGTATATCCAAGTAGTAAGTGACTGAGCAAACAAAGAGCAACAACAAGCCATAATGGGGAGTGGGGGGGAGTATTGATTTTGGTACAATATATTATCTAAAATGTCCAGTTTAAAAAACCACTTCTTTGCAAAAACCAGGGAAGTGTGATGTATACTCAGTAAAAAAAAAAAAAAAAAAGACAATAGAAATAACCTTTGAAAGGGACCCAGAATCAGATTTAGTAAGCAAAGATTTCAAAGCAGCTATTGTAAATATTTACAAATATTTTCATTGAAGGAAACAATGCTTAAGAAGTAAAGGAAGATATGTTGGCAATGTCTTATCAGTAAGAGAACATGAGTCAAGAGATAGAAATAATAAAAACAAAAAATCAAATGGAAATTCTGGAATTGAAAATACAATAACTAAAACTTTTTTAAAAAGTCATTACTAGTGCCAAACAGTATGTTTAGATTGGCAGAAGAAAGAACAGCAAAATTGAAAATAGTTTAACAAAGCTTATGCAATCAGAAGACTAGAAAGAAGAAGAAATAAAGAAAAATAAACAGAACCTCAGAATCATGGGACACCATTAAGTGCACTAACATATGCATAAAAGAAGTATGCCAAAAAGAAGAGGGAGGAAAAGAAGCAAAAAAGAATATTTGAGGAGTAAGGCTGAACACTTCCGAAATGTGATGAAATTATTAATCTACATATTTAAATGAACTCTAAGTGGATAAACATGAAAACATTCACCACCAGACATATCATAGAAAGAATGCTGAAAATCAAACACTGAAAAAGTAAGCCTTGAAATGAGCAAGAGAAAAATAACTTGTCATATACACAGAAACCTCAATAAGATTGACAGCAGACTTCTCATCAAAATCAGTTGAGGTCACAAGACAGTAAGATGACATAGTCAAAATGCTGAAAGAAAAAAAAAGTCAAACAAGAATCTTATCAGCAGTTAAATTATCTTTCAATAATTAATGTGAGATAAAGACATTTCCAAACAAACAAAAATGGGGAGAAGTGGTTGCTAGAAGGCCCACTTTACAACAAATACTAAATGAATTTCTTCAGGCTAAGAACAAGTGACACAGAGAGTAGTTTGAATCCACATGAAAGAAATAAAGAGCACTGATAAAGGTAATCATGCAATTTTAAGACAGTATAAATGTGTATTTTTTCTTTACTTGCTAAAGTGACTGTGTAAAACAACATATATATATATATATAATATACATTTAGCAATATATATGCGTATAATCTATCCTACTGTCTTTTAAATATATATCTTTTAATATATATATTTTAAAAATACATACATACATATATATACTATTGGTCAAAATACATGCAGAAATTTAGTATAGTGTTTGATAATAGCCCAAAAGAAGTGAGTGGTAGAAAACCTGCACCAAATAAGGAAATGAAATCAGATGTTAACTTGAACTCTCAGTAACAAATTAAGAGAACAGGAAAGGGTAAATAAGAATGTTGATATAAACAAATAATATATTGGGTTGGCCAAATAGTTCATTCAGGGTTTTTCTGTGACATCTTACAGAAAAATTCAAACGAACTTTTTGGCCAACAATAAATATATAAATATAGACTTGTTCATTCTCTCCCTGGATTAAAAAATAATGCAAGATCCAACTTTGTGCTTTCTAGAGGAGGCACACTTTAGATTCAAAGACATAAATATAATAAAATTTAAAAGATTTTTAAAAATATGTCATATAAACAGCACCAATAAGTATGGCTGTACTCATCAGGCAGAAAAAAGAAAAAATTCCTTTAAAGCAAAAATTTCCTACAGCAAAGAGGGACATTTTATGATGATAAAACGTCAGTCAATCATGAAGCTATAAAGATCTTATACATATATGCACCTAACAACAGAATCACAAAATACATTAAGTAAATTCTAAGAGAAATAAAGGAATATTGATAATACAATAATGGTTATAGTCTTCAGTACCATACTTTCAATAATGGAGATAAAACTAGGCAGAAGATTAATAAGAATAAAGGCACCTCAAACAAAACTATAAACCAAATAGACTTAACAGACATCTATAAATCATTCTACCCCCCACCCCCCAAGTAGTGGAGTATATATTCTTCTCAAGTGCACATTGAACAGAGAACATTCTCCAGGATAGACCACACACTAGACCACAAAACATTGCTGAATAAATTTGAAAGAAATAAAGTCACACCAAATATGTTATCTGACTACAATGCAATGAGATTAAAAATCAGTATAATAAGATAGTTAGAGAATACACAATATATGAAAACTAAAGAAAACACACTGCTAATCAGTGAATTAAGGAAATCACAAGAAAAATTAGAATGTACTTTGAGATGAATGAAAATTAAAACACTATATACCAGAAATTTTGTGATGTATATAAAGCAGTGATTAGAATTAAATTTATGTATGTTAATGACTTTATTCAAAAATAAAAAATCTGAAATCAATAAGCTAACATTTCAGCTAAAGATACTGATATAAGAGCAAACGAAGTCTAAAGCAAGCAGAATAAATAATAGAGCAGAAATTGGTAAAAGAGAGAATAGATAATTAAATGAAAACAAAAGTTAGTTTTATAAGATCAACAAAAATTTACAAAGCTTTAGCTAAACTAAACAAGACAAAAAGAAAGAAGAGACTCAAATGATTAAATCAGGAATGAAAGAGAAAGTGTCAGTATTGACCGTATACATATGAAAGGCATATTAAGAGAATAATGTGAGAAAATATATGACAACAAAACAGAACGTGACTGCAGAAACAGACTAAAGAAGATATAGAAAGTATGAATATGTGTAAAACAAGTAAAGAGATTGAATTGGTCATTAAAAATTTCACACAAGGAAAAGACAAGGCTTAAATAGATTCACTTGTGAATTCTAATACAAATTTAAAGAATAATTATTATTAATTCTTTAGAAAGTTTTCCAAAAAGTAAAACAGGAGTGAACAAAAATAAATGTCTACACACAAATTTTACACAAGCCTTCATAGCATCATTAATCATAAAAGCCAAGAAGTAGAAACAACCCAAGTGTCCATCAACTGATCAATAGATACAAAAAATGCAGTATATACATGCAATGGAATACATTCAGCAATAAAAGAATGAAGGACTGTTACATGATTCAATATGAATGAAACTTGAAAACGTTAGGTGACAGAACCAGCTATAAAAGGTCACATTTTTTATTCCATTTATATAAAATGTCCAGAATAGACAAACCTGCTGAGAGAAAGTAGATTAGTGGCTTTCTGGGGCTCAAGGCTCAAGAGATATTGTGAAATGGGAAGTCACTGCTAATAGTTATGGGTTTCTTTTTGGGTTGATTGAGAATGTTCTAAACTTAGATTGTGTTGATGGTTGCCTGACTGTTTGAATATAAAAAAATGAATCGTACATTTTAAGTGAGTGAATTGTACAGCTCCTGAAATATGTCTTAATGAGAGGAGTGTGGGGGGAGGAAGAGAGAGAGAGAATGAGAGAACAGCAGGGGACATTTAGAAAAAGTAGACCTCATAACAGATCTATCTATTATTGTGTGATATTTTACTAAACCATTTTATTTCTCTAATGGTTTAAGTTTCCTCAGGCACTCATTAATTAAAAGAAAATTTATAACCTCTTTATAGAGAAGGATAATAAGAGAATATCAACAGATGAGGGGTTAACATTTATAGCAGTTGACATTTGACAAGCATTCTTTGAATATGAAATTAATTCCATAGCCAAACAAATTAATAAACTGGTGCTTGAATTTGTGAATGTATGACCCACGTGGTCCTCTCTCCTTTCCTACTCTCATGCTTTAAGGAGAAGATGTTTTTCTTCTTTCTGTTTTTCTTTTTGCAGGGGAGAAGAGTGTGGAAGCATGTGGTTTACAATTGAGGGTAATTCAAGGTGAGATGCAGATGAAGGGGACACTAAACAGCTAAATACCTTGAAGAAGCTGATTGCTGATAGATTTTAGAAATGAACTTAACACTAGAGAAAATTGTAGGTATTGACAAATTTCAGTCAGCATGAACTAATCATGCTATTGGGATTTTAGGTGGCCATCACCCCTCCAAATCAAAGAAAATTACTTCCTGGTGTTCCAGCTACTGATTCCAAGTGCTGGTAATGACAAGAGAAAACTGCTTCATTATCTTTCTCTCCAATCACTCATTAAGACTAAAAGTAAAAATCCATGTATTAATATTCATCCTTCTTACTTTTCAAGGACATAAACTTAAGTTTAAGAATGTTCCAAGATATGGGACTTCTCTGGTGGTCCAGTGGGTAAAACTCTGTGCTCCCAATTCAGGGGACCTGGGTTCAATCCCTGGTCTGGGAACTAGATCCCACATGCATGCCACAACTATGAGTTTGCATGCTGCAACTAAGAAGTCCACATGCCACAATTAAACATGCCACAGTGAAGATCCCACGTGCCACAACTAAGACCCAGGACAGCCAAAATAAATAAATAAATAAATAAATATATATATATATATTAAAAAGGAATCTCCCAAGATACTATAATTGCTGACTACATTGCTGGCATATGTGTATAGGACATTAAAAAATTCACTCCCTCAGCTATTTTTGGTTGTTTCCCAGAAGTGCTTCTTTCTTGTAATATAAAGCTTGTCTACTCAGAAAAAAAAAAAAAACAAAACAAAATAGAATGTATCAGGCATATAACCCACTGAATGACTAGTAAAGGTAACAATCCTGATTACCCTGAAATAACCATTCTAATTTGTTCTTCAAATCTCAACAAGATGTTACAACAACATCCTGTTCCCTCCCCAGGGATAAGATTGACATTTGCCTCAAACCTCTTCCATTACATATTTCTTTCAGTAATAGTTCAGCATGAACAACAGCAACAACAACTCTGTCACATTTCTCTCAGCATAGGTAGCCAATTGGTAATTTACCTTCTGGTCACAAATGTAGTATTTAAAAATATGTTGATGTAAAATTCATTATTTTGTATAAAAGTCCTGTTTTTTTTCTCCTAGAAAAATATCTCTGAAAATAGTTTTAATCTATTTAAACTTATTCACTAAAGTGTACTCTTCAGAAAATCCCATAGTGTTAGGCTATTATACATACAGTATAAATTAAAAGAAAAAAGTAAAGATTCATCAAGACACCTTGTAAGAAGATTAGCCTTCATCTTATGTTAAGAATGAATAGCCATTAGTGTCCGGCCTTAAATTTAGGTCTTTAATCTAGAGTTTATTTTTGTGTATGGTATTAGGGAGTGTTCTAATTTCATTCTTTTACATGTAGCTGTCCAGTTTTCCCAGCACCACTTACTGAAGTGACTGTCTCTTCTCCATTGTATATTCTTTCCTCCTTTGTCATAGCTTACGTGACCATAGGTATGTGGGTTTATCTCTGGGCTTTCTATCCTGTTCCTTTGATCTATATTTCTGTTTTTGTGCCAGTACCATACTGTCTTGATTACTGTAGCTTTGTAGTATAGTCTGAAGTCAGGGAGCTTTATTCCTCCAGCTCCATTTTTATTTCTCAAGATTGTTTTGGCAATTAGGGACCTTTTGTGTTTCCATACAAATTGTAAAATTTTTTGTTCTAAACCTGTGAAAAATGCCATTGGTAATTTGATAGGGATTGCATTGAATCTGTAGATTGCTTTGGGTAGTCTAGTCATTTTCACAATATTGATACTTCCAATCCAAGAACATGGTATATCTCTCCATCTGTTTGTGTTGTCTTTGATTTCTTTCATCAGTATCCTGTAGTTTTCTGAGTACAGGTCTTTTATCTCCTTAGGTAGATAAATATAGGCAGAACACACTTTGACATAAATTACAGCAAGATCTTTTTTGACCCACCTCCTAGAGTAATGAAAATAGAAACAAAAATAGACAAATGGGACCTAATTCAACTTAAAAGCTTTTGCACAGCAAAGGAAACCGTAAACAAAATGAAAAGACAACCCTCAGAATGGGATAAAGTATTTGCAAATGAAGCAACTGACAAGGGATTAATCTCCAAAATATACAAACAGCTCATGGAGCTCAATATCAATAAAACAAACAACCCAATCAAAAAAATGGGCTGAAGACTAAATAGACATTTCTCCATAGAAGACACACAGATGGCCAACAAACACATGAAAAGCTGCTCACCATCACTAATTATTAGAGAAATGCAAATCAAAACTACAATGAGGTGTCACCTCACACCGGTCAGGATGGCCATTATGAAAAAATCTACAAACAGTAAATGCTGGAGAGGATGTGGAGAAAAGGGAGCCCTCCTCCACTGTTGGTCGGAATGTAAATTGGTACAGCCACTGTGGAAAACAGTATGGAGGTTCCTCAAAAAGCTAAAAATAGAACTACCATATGACCCAGCAATCACACTCCTGGGCATATACCTGGAGAAAACCATAATTCCAAAAGACACATGCACCCCAATGTTCATTGCAGTGCTATTTACAATAGCCAGGACATGGAAGCAATCTAAATGTCCATCAACAGAGGAATGGATAAAGAAGATCGATACATATATACAATGGAATATTACTCAGCCATAAAAAGGAATGAAATAGTGTCATTTGCAGAGATGTGGATAGACCTAGAGACTATTATACAGAGTGAAGTAAGTCAGAAAGAGAAAAATAAATATCGTATAATATTGCTTATATGTCATATCTAGAAAAATGGTACAGATGAACTTATTTGCAAAGCAGAAATAGAGACACAGACACAGAGAAAAGACCTATGGATACCAGGGGGGGAAGAGGGAGTGGGATGAATTAGGCGAATAGGATTGACATATATACACTTCTGTATATAAAATAGATAACTAATGATAACCTACAGTACAGCACAGGGAATTCTACTCAGTGCTCTGTTGTGACCTAAATGGGAAGGAAATCCAAAAAGAGGGGATATATGTATACGTATAGCTGATTCACTTTGCTGTACAGCAGAAACTAACACAATATTGTAAAACAACTATACTCCAGTAAACATTAATTTAAAAAAAAGAATGAGTAATCATTAAAGGTTTTAAAACAGAAAAGGGATATGACCATTATGTCCTTTCAAGAAGTCACTCTTTCTACATTTTGAGAAATGGGTTAGTCATATCAGAAAATTGATTAAAGATTATGTTAATAACTCAAATGGCAATGATTG
Organism: Balaenoptera musculus; assembly: GCF_009873245.2. Taxonomy (NCBI): domain Eukaryota; kingdom Metazoa; phylum Chordata; class Mammalia; order Artiodactyla; family Balaenopteridae; genus Balaenoptera; species Balaenoptera musculus. Next base: position 39,518,349 of record NC_045802.1, read on the forward strand.
GGCTTAGGTGAAGATGTGTAAGTGAAGAAAAAAAACCATAAATGTATTAAAGGTGTAATTGAAAGAAGTTTTTATGGTTATGAGGGAATCAGAGAGGGAGGTTCAGAGAATAACACTAGGTGTCTGGCTTATGCAATTCAAAAGATGATGGTTCATCCACTGAAATGATGGTCCACCCTGAATTGTAGTTCCAGGGTGGAGATAGAGAAAGTGTGAATCATGAGATCACTTTTGGACAAGTTGAATGTGTCTTTGAGACATGTATCTGAGGATATGAAAGTAATTTTGAACCTCAGAGAAGAGTTATATGGTAGATATAAAATTGGGAGTTAATAGCATGTAGGTTATGACTAAAGTCTAGCAAAGATGTAACGTGTACACTGCAGAGTTAAGTGCCTTGAGAAAGTACCCTCCTAACCTTGTGAAATGTTAATTTTTAATGGAAACACTAAGTGTTTCAGTATCATGCTGACTAATGAGGAAATGTTCATTATGGGGTGGGCAGCTAAAACAGACCAGTAAGAAAAGAAGCTCTTTTAATAAACTTAAAACATTTCAAAATAAATGTAAGTTTACCTAAAATTTATAAAGATATTAGGGTTCCCATATACCCCAAACCCAGTTTATCCTATAATTAACTACATTAGTATGGATCATTTGAACACTCTTAATAAACCAATATTGGTGTATTGTTATTAACTAAAGTCCATACTTTATTCAGATTTCCTTAGGTTTTATCTAATGTCATTTTTAAGCACCAAGATCTCATCTAGGATACCACATTTGATTTAGTTCTATCTTCTTATAGTTCTTTCCACTGTGTAAGTTTCTCAGACCTTCCTTGTTTTTGATGACCTTGACAATTTTGAGAAGTATTAATCTGTTATGTTTTTGAATATCTGTCAATGGGATTTTATGATGTTTTTTCTTGGATTAGGAGGAAGACCACAAGAGGTAAAAAGCTATTTTAATCAAATTATCCCAGTGGTCCATACTATTAACATGACTTCTCCATGTTGATGTTAAATTTGATCACCTGAAAGTGGTAGTATTTGTAGGGTTTCTCTGACGTAAAGTTACTTTTTCTCCTTCTTAACATACTATACTATTGTCAGGTATGTCACTATACGCAGCACACACTAAACAAGTGAGGAGTCATGCTTTACCCTCTGGAGGGTGGAGTATGTACATAAATTATTCAGAATACTTTTGCATGAAAATATAGTCATATGGATATTTATTTAAAATTCAACATTATTGATATGATCATATGATTTTGCTTCTGTAGTCTGTTGACATAATAGATTAAACTACATAATTGATTTTCAAATATTCAGCCAGCCTTACATACCTGGTACACATACCACTTGGTGTATAATTTTTTATACAGTATTGGATTCAATTTGTTAGTAATTTGTTGAGGATTTTGGTATATATGTTCATGAAGTATATTTGTCTATAATTTTCTTTTCTTGTTTTATATGTGATTTTGATATTAGGGTAATGGTGGACTCATAGAATAAGTGGGAAGTATTCCCTCTTTTTCTGTCTTCTGGAAGATAGAGAATCATTATAAATTCACCCTTAATTTTTCAGTAGAATTCACCAGTGAACCCAGCTAGATCTGGTTCTTTATGATTTGAAAGGTTATTTGTTATTGATTCAATTTCTTTAATAGATACAGTTCTATTCAAACTATTTCTTCCTTTGTGAATTTTGGCACATTGTGTCTTTCAAGGAATTGGTCCATTTCATCTCAGTAATCAAATTTGTGGACATAGAGTAGTTCATAATATTTTTTTATTATATTTTTAAGTCCAGGGCACCTGTAGTGATGTCTCCTTTTTCATTTCTAATATTAGTAATTTGTGTCTTCCTTTTCTCTTAGCTTGGCTAGAGGCTTATAGATTTTATTGGTCTTTTTAAAGAACCAGATTTTAGTTTGGTTGAATTTTCTCTATTGATTTTCCATGAAATTCAATATCATTGATTTATGTTCTGCTTTTTACTACTTTTCTTCTCTCTGTTTAGTTTGGATTTAATTTTCTCTTTTCTTCTAGTTTCAAAGGTGGAATCTTAAATTATTGATTTTAGGCCTTTTTCCTTTCTAATATATGCTTTTCAATGTTATAGATTTCCCTCTAAGCACTGCTTTCACCAAATCCCACAAATTTTAATATTGTATTTTTTATTGTCATTTAGTTCAAAATGGTTTAAAATGTATCATGAGATTTCTTTTTTAAATCATGTATTTTTTAGAAGTATGTTTTTAATCTCTAAGATTTGGGGGCCTTTCTTTTATTGACTTCTAGTTTAATTCTATTGTAATCTAAGATCAAACATTGTACAATTTCTATTCTTTAAATTTTATGTGTTTATGACCCAGAATTTGGTCTATCTTAGTAAATGTTTCATGTGAACCTGAGAAGAATGTGTAATTTTCTTTTATTGAATAAAGTAGTCTATAGATGTTAATTTTATCCAGTTAAATGATGGTGTTGTTGAGTTCAACTGTGCTCTTACTGATTTCTGTGTGCTGGGTCTGACCATTTCTACTAGAGGGACGTGAAAGTCTCCATCTATAATAGCAGATTTATTAATTTCTCTTTGCAGTTCTATCAGTTTTTGCCTCATGTATTTTGATGTTCTCTTATTAGAGACATACACAATAAGGATTATGTCTTCTAGAAGAATTGACCCATTTTTCTGTAATGTCCCTCTATATCCCTGATAACTTTCATAGTTCTGAAGTCTATTCTGTTTGAAATTAACATATCTAACCCCTCTTTCATTTGATTAGAATTTGCATGGTATGTCTTTCTCCATCCCTTAACTTTATCCATGTGTGTCTTTATATTTAAAGTGATTTCTTGTTGACAATACACAGTTGAATCTTGTTTTTTGGTCCATTCTGACAATCTCTGTCTTTAATTAGTGCATTTAGATCATTGATATTTAAAATTATTGTTAATACAGTTGGGTTAATATCTACCACATGTGTTACTGTTTTCTATGTTTCCCTTTTCTTTGTTCTTATTTTTGTCTTCCATTGTTTTTCTGCCTTTTATTATTTTAATTGAGATCTAATTCCATTTTGTCTCCTTTTCAGCCTATCAATTATGCTTTTTAAAAACATTTTTCTAGTGTCTATTCTGGAGTTTGCAGTACACATTTACATTTAATACAAATCCACTTTAAAATAACACTAAGTGCTTTATGGGTAGTGCAAGTGCCCTATAATAACAAATATTTCTCACTTGTCCTTTGTAAGATTGTTGTCATTCATTTCAATTATGCATAATCAAACATAAATATTTATTTATGTATGTATACTTAGATATAAATACATCATTTTGAACAAGGACTTATCTGATCAATTAAGAGTAAAAATAAAAATTTTTATTTTGTCTTCACTTATTAATTTTCATATGTTCTTCCTTTATTTAAGTAGATACTAATTTCTGATCTATATCATTTTCTTTTTTACTGAAGAACTACTTTTAACATTTATTGCAAGGCAGATCTACAATAACAAATTTGCTCAATTTTTGTTTGCCCAAGACTATTTAATTCAACTTCAGTTTTAAAGGATAATTTCAAAGGGTACAGAATTCTAGGTTGGTGGATTTATTCCCTTGCAACACTTTATACTTCACTGCACTTTCATCTTGCTTGCATTGTGAAGAGAAGTCGGATGTAGTTCTTAACCTTACTTCTCTATAGGTAAGGTGTTCTTTTTCCTCTGGCTTCTTTCAAGATTTTTTCTTTGTCTTTGTTTTTCCATAGTTTAAATATGATATGCCTAGTTTTGTGTTCACTGAGCTTGGCGTTCTCTGAGCTTCCTGGATCTGTGGTTTGGTGTCTGACATTAATTTGGGGAAAATTCTCAGTCATTATTGTTTCAAATTTCTGTTTTCTTCTTTCTCTTTTTTCTCCTTCTAGCATTCCCATTATGACTATGTTACTCCTTTTATAGTTGTACTACAGTTCTTAGACATTCTGGACATTTTTTCAGTATTTTTTTGGTTTGCTTTTCAGGTTTGGAAGTTTCTATTTTCATATTCTCACTCTAAGATATTCTTTCCTCAGCCATATCCAGTCTACTGATGATATTATCAAAGATATTTCTGTTACAGTGCTTACTACAACATTACAGTAATAAAGACAATGTATTACTGGTGAAAGAATAGACAAATAAATAAATGGAACGGAATAGAGAGCCCATAAATAGTCCCACACAAATACTGTAAACTGATCTTTGACAAAGGATTATAGGCAATATGATGGAGCAAAGATAGTCTCTTCAACAAGTGGTGCTGGAACAAGTGGACATCCACAAGTATAAAAACAAAATCTAGACACAGACCTTACATCTTTCACAAAATTAAATCAAAATGGACCTAGACCTAAATGTAAAATGCAAAATTATATAACTTTTAGAAGATAACATAAAACAAATTCTATATGTATATGTATAGCTGATTCATTTTGTTATAAAGCAGAAACTAACATACCACTGTAAAATAATTATACTCCAATAAAGATGTTTAAAAAAAAAAGTCTTGATTGTGGGGGGCGTTAGGTGAAGGCGGGGATTAGGCAGAGGTGGTAATTAGGTGAGGGTGGGGCCTATGCTTAGGACCCACACTGCTGGAAAATGCCCTGGGTGTTTGGGGGGGCGGAGCTTAGGCTCAGCGTGGCCGGAGGGACCCTGGAGTGCCTCTGGCCTCAGAGTGTGGATGATCAGGCCCGGGACCTCAGCTGCTTCTCGGGGCCCAAGTGGGTGGGCGGGAAACACTAGCCATGCTTACCTCCCCAATCCTCTGATCCCAGTGGTCCCTTCCCATCACCTCTCCTCTAATTTGCCCCTCCCTCCTTCCTATGCCCCTAGGGCCCACGCAGTTGGAGGGTGCTCTGGAAAGCTGGGGACAATGCCCAGGAGCCCAGCAGGCTCCCAGAGGTCTGCGTGGGTGTGAGACATGCTAGCTGCCTTTCCCCCGATCCTCCAAACTCCCGAGGATCCCTCCAGGCATTGGAACATCTCCCTTACCCCAGCTACCCCTCAGGGATGCCTGTCTCATCTGGCCTCCACCTCTCCTCCCCTCTCGCTCCTCCCCCATGTCCTACCCACTCGCTCAGGGGTTCCTCCCATCCCCTTGGGTGTCGAGTCCCCCACCAGTGCCTGGTAGGTGCCCTAGTTGTGGTGAGATGTGAACTCCGCATCCTCCCACTCTGCCATCTTGATTCTGCCCCTAATTGTTTTCTTTGGTGTACTGAGTTTTTAAGTTTGCTCTACTCCCATTTGTCTATTTTTGGTTTGCTGACTGTGCCATTGATGTCACATCCAAGAATCATCATCAAATACAATGTCCTGAAGATTTTCTGCTATGTTTTTTTCAAGGGTTTTTCCATTTTAGATCTTATATTTAGGCCATTAAAATAGTTTGAGTTGATTTTTATATGTAGAGTAAGGTAAGGATCCAACTTTATTCTTTCGTTTGTGGATATCCAGTTTTCCCAACATTATATTTTGAAAATATTCCATTTATCATTGGGTAGTATTGGCAACTTTGTTGAAGATAATTTGACTATATACACAAGAATTTGTTTCTGGGCTCTCTATTCTGTTCCATTCCTCTATATGCCTGCCTTTATGCTAGTATCACACCATTGTGATTACAGCTGCTTTGTTTTATATTTAGAAATCAGGTATGTGAGTCTTCCAACTTTGTTGGAAGATTGTCTTAGATATTTAGGTCCCTTGACTTTTTATATGAATTTTAGGATGGATTTTTCCATATTTGCAAAAAATGCTCTAGGGTTTACATAGAGATTGCATTGAATCTGTAAATCACTTTGGGCAGTATGGGCATTTTAACAATATTAATTCTTCCAACCCATGAATATGGAATGTTTTTTCATTTATTTATATCTTCCTTGATTTCTTTGAGCAATGTTTTCCATTTTCAGTGTACAAGTCTTTTGCCTCTTTTTTTAAAATTTTTATTTCATATTGGATTATAGTTTATTAGCAATGTTGTATCAGTTTCGGGTGTACAGCAAAGTGATTAAGTACACATGTATCTGTTCTTTATGAAATTCTTTTCCCATTTAGGTTATTACAGAATATTGAGCAGAGTTCCCTGTGCTATACAGTAGATCCTTGTTGGTTATTTTAAACATAGTAGTGTGCATATGTTAATCCCAACTCCCAATTTATTCCTCCCCCCCCCACCCACATTTCCCCTTTGGTATCCATAAGTTTGCTTTTGAAGTCTGTGAGTCTGTTTCTGTTTTGTAAATAAGGACATTAAGGACATTTGTATCACTTTTTTAAAGATCCCACATATAAGCATTATCATATGATATTTGTCTTTCTCTGTCTGGCTTACTCCACTTAGTATGATAATCTCCAGGTCCATCCATGTTGCTGCAAATGGTAACATTCCATTGTATATATATATCACATGTTCTTTATCCATTCATCTGTCGATAGACATTTAGGTTGCTTTCATGTCTTGACTACTGTAAACAGCGTTGGAATGATCATAGGGGGGCAGGTATCCTTTCAAACCATGTTTCTCTCCAGATATATGCCCAGCAGTGGGATTGCTGGATCATATGGTAGCTCAATTTTTAGTTTTTTGAGGAACCTGCATACTGTTCTCCATAGTGACTGTACCAATTTACATTCCCAACAGTGTAGGAAGGTGCCCTTTTCTCTACACCCTCTCCAGCATTTATTTTTTGTAGACTTTTTGATGGTGGCTATTATGACAAATATGAAGTGATATCTCATTGTAGTTTTGATTTGCATTTCTCTAATAATTAACAATGTTGAGCATATTTTCATGTGCCTCTTGGCCATCTGTATGTCTTCTTTGGAGAAATGTCTATTTAGGTCAATCCATTTTTTGATTGATTTGTTTTTTGATATTGAGCTGCTTAAGCTGTTTATAAATTTTAGAGATTAATCTCTCGTGTGTCACATTATTTGCAAATATTTTCTCCCATTCTGTGGGTTGCCTTTTTATTTTGTTCTTTTGCCTCCTTGGTTAAGTTTATTCTTAAGTATTTTATTCTTGTCCGTAATGTTGTAAATGGGTTTTTAAAAATTTATTTTCCAGATTGGTCACTGTTAGTGTATAAAAACACAACTAATTTTTATTAGTTGTTGATTTGTATCCTCAAACTGCCAAAATCATTTATTAGGTTTAACAGTTCGTGAGTGTTTGTGTGGGATCTGTAGGGTTTTGTAAGTACAAGATCATGTCATCTGCCAAGAGAGATAATTTTACTTGTTTCTTTCTAGTTTGGATTTTTTTTTTCTTGTCAAATATTTCTGGCTAGGATTTCTAATACTATATTGATTAGAAATGGTACAAATGGGAATCCTTGTTTTCTTCCCAATCTTAGAAAAAAGCTTTTAGTCTTTCATCATTGGATATGATGTTAGCTGAGGGCTTCTCATATATAAGCATTTATATACTGAATTTCCTTCTATTACCAGTTTCTTGAATTTTTTATCCTAAAGCATGTTGAATTTTGTCAAATTTTTTTTCAGAATCAATTGAGATAATTATGTGGTTTCTTACCCTAGATTCTGTTAATGTGACATATTACATTAATTGATTTTCCTATATTGAGCCATGCTTGCATGGTATAAATCCAATCCAGGTATAAATCTAATTTGATTATGGTGTATAATGATGTTAATGTGCTGTTAATTTGTTTTGCTAGTATTTTTTGAAAATTTTTACATCAATATTTATCAGGGATATTGGTCTGTAAATTATTTTCCTGTTGTTTCTTTGTCTAGCTTTGATATTAGGGTAAAGCTGACCTCATAGAATGAGTTGGGGAGTGTTCTTTTGTCTTATATTCTTTGGAAAAGTTTGAGGAGGATTGATGTTAATTCTTCTTTAAATGTTTGGTAGAACTCTCCATTGAAATGATCAGTCTCTGAACTCTTATTTGGGAGTTTTTTTTTAAAATTACTGTTTCAATCTCTTACTCTTCATAGGTCTGTTCATATATTTTTATTTCTTTAGAATTCAGTTGGTAATTTCCTATTTTGCTATCTTGCTTGCATCACTCCTCCTTGAAGTGTTTCTTTTTTAATCCAATGTATTAAAGGTAGATTTATGTGACCTAATCCAATAATATTTTTCCCTGCTATCCATCCAAAAGCTAATAACGTTCCATTAATGTGAGAAATGTTATTCCAAACAATAGGAAATGAAAGAATATGGGTAATATTTTTGATAGAAACAATATCATGTGGTGTAAAATAAATGCTACAATTTCAACCTTTGATTTTAGACTATAGTCATTACTTATAAAAAGATTTTTGCTTTTATTAAATTTCTATTTTGTAATGCAAAAGGAATCTATTTGATCTGGACAATTAATAGTTTTTAGTGAGAACAGGGGATGAAAATTTACAGAGGGTTGATAATATAACATTTATAATTTGAGTGTATTTTTCTTTGAACTTATTGTGCCCTTGATTAGAAGACATATTATGATAGAAGTTGAGGAATATAATTTCATACATATTATAAATTTAGGCTCTGGAATCAGATAATTATAAGTGAAAATACTCCTCCTTCACTTCAGAATTGGGTGATATTGCACAAGTTATTTAACCTTTCTGAATCTCACATTCTCTTACATAAAATATTGTAAGAATAATACATATTTCACAGGATTGTTTTGAGGATTAAATAGTACTAACAGTAATAATGGTGGTAGTGGTAGTTGCAGTAGCAGCAGCAGCTAACATATGTTGACTGCTTACCATGTGTAAGACCCACTGTTAGATTTACTTGTATTAACTTATAGCACACTTTCAGGAACATAATATTCACATTCAGTAAATGTTAGCTCATTGCCATTATTACTGCCACAATTCATGAAAACACCAAGTTGGATTTGATTACAAAATTACATGACAGACCACTATAAAAAGCCTATGTTGAAGGATGTAATAGACAATTATAATTTTGGAGGACAAATACTGTCATTTGTAATGAAAAATTCTGTATATTTCTTACTTGGGAATCAGAATTTGTTTTAAGTAAAATTTGGGATGGACAAAATTTTTCTTTATCTACGTCTGTCCCCTCCAAATTTTTTACTAGATACTTCCTTTCCATCATTGATATTCTTTATTTTCCCATTCTGAAGCTTCTTCTGTCCACCTGAAATCACTCATTTTATGTTTCCATGAATCAATTTTAATTTTTTCACCCATACATAATCAAAATTTGTCAGGACTTATTACATTATATGTCTCAACTCTTAGAAGTGTCTGTGGAAATAAATAGACTGACATGTTTTAAGTATCTATATGACTATATATCAGACATTCTCATTAAGGACTCCTTAATACACACACACACACACACACACACACACACACACACATATCTATCTATCTATCTATCATATATCTAGCTGGTAAATTTACATTTCTATCTACATAGCAAATGCATTATAAAATAGATCTTAAACTATATGTTTCTGGTGCTCTTGCTCTGACAAAAAGTTGAAAATATGTTTTGGTCTAGTTGGGTTTTAGTGACCCCTTGAATTCACCACATATGTTTGTTCTATACTGCCCACAGTATTCCTGAGGCCATCTTTAACCAAGAAAGTTGTGGGATCCAGATTATTAGTAAATATGCTCCTTGTTTTCCATGCCCTAAAACATCACTTGACTCCAGTCATCCTTACAGCATTTTGAAAATACTGACATCTGTATTTTTCCTCAAACTATATTTAACTAATTCATTCTGGGTGGGGCCTGCTTATTCTTTTTGTAAATAAGAAAGTCCGAAATTTATTTTGAGCGACAAAACATGGTTGAGAACACCAATTTAGGACTTAAATGTAGAGAATAAGTCTTGTTCTCATTTAGAGTTTCCTATACTAACATTGGAACTCAATAAATGCAGTGTCTTTGGGGCACCAAAGCATAAGCAAGAAAAGTGCTAAACTATGTCAGGGAGAAAATATCCATGATAATCAGTAAAAAAATTTCTTTACATCTGTACTCATCAGATTTTAGGCCTCTTTCTCAGAAAGACTTGAGGCGTATCAGTCTGCTACCTGAGCAGTGCTCTGGAAATGAGAGTCTGACAAGAACTTTCTCTCTTGGATTATTATAGTTACATGGAACCCAGGAAAGCAAGCCCCCTGGCCTCTAGAGCCAGGCAATCAAGGGGCATCCCCCAGGGGACAGCTGCCAAAAACAGGTTATTAAATGTGAAAACCAGGGTGTAGAAACCACTCTCTGGGAGGTACTGGTGCTCTGGAGTGTGGCAGAGGGGAGTGCAAAGATGGCACTCACTAAAAAAAGGGAAAAAATAGAAAAAGAAAAGAAAAAATGGAAAGAAAAAAAAGAAAAGAAGAAAAAGAAAGAAAAGAAAGAAGAAAAAGAAAGAAGAAAAAGGGAGAAAAAAAGATGATGCACGCCAGTTTTCACAGGGCAGAAAGAGCAAAGAAGAAAATGCCCACTGGCTGGAGCATAAAGACGGCACCCTTGAGAAAGGAAAAAAACAACAAAAAGAAAGATAACACCTGCTGGCTTTAGGAAGGCAGAGAGAGAGCAGGAAATGATACCCACCAGCCTCCATCTCAGCAGATCCCTCCCCCTTAGATCAATGTTTTAAAATTAGGAAATGATTCTCTTTCCCATAAAGTGTAAGCAATTTTCAAAGGGCTGCTTCTACTCTGCGCCCTGAGGCGGGTGTCTATATTGAGTTATTCAGTTCACCATAGCCCATTATGTATCCTGGGCAGGAGCCCATTGGTTTTCAAAGCCAGATGTTTGGGAGGCTCATCTCTCAGTTGTTGGTTTTAAAAGTTGGTGTGCCCAATGTGGGGTATGAACACTTCACTCCTCAGGGAAAATCTCCAGATTTTGAGCTGCCTCCTGACTGTGGGTCACCATGCTACAGTGGAGTTTATAGTGAGATTTCCTGCCTACTTTGATGTGGTTTCCCTTTTGTTTGCCCAGTGTGACAGGGTTGCTCTGCCAGATTTCAGGTTTTTTTCCAGAGGAAATTGTTCCACATATAGCTGTAGATTTGTGTGTCTACAGGAGAAGGTAAGTTCAGGATCTTCCTACCTCAACTTCTTCAACCAGAATGGCTTCTCAGATTTTAATGTGCCTAGGAATCACTTGGGAATCTTGTAAAAATGCAGATTCTGATCCACTAGGTCTGAAATGTGATTCTCATTTCTAACCAGTTCCCAGGGGAGCTGCTGCCAAACACATATCCTGAGAAATAATTTAAACTCAAGAAAATTGTTACAATGTCATTTAAAAAGTATACAGCAAAAATAAAAGGGAGCTCAAAATCTCTGTTTTAAATAATATAAAATTTATTCTCATGTAAATCAAACACTTAAGTCAGACAACTGAACATTCGTTAATGTAGTGTGTAATTTAAGATGACAAAAATACATTCTTACTGGAGATATGTGTGAAATCTATTAGGTAGGTATGGTGTACATCAAAATTTCTTTTAGGACTTCCCTGGTGCCACAGTGGTTAAGAATCTTCCTGCCAATGCAGGGGACATGGGTTCGAGCACTGGTCTGGGATGCTCCCACATACCACGGAGCAACTAAGCCCATGGGCCACAACTACTGAGCCTGTTCTCTAGAGCCCGTGAGCCACAACTACTGAAGCCTGTGCACTGAGAGCCCATGTTCTGCAACAAAAGAAGCCACCACAATGAGAAGCCCGCACACCGCAATGAAGAGTAGCCCCCGCTCACTGCAACTAGAGAAAGCCCACGTGCAGCAACAAAGACCCAATGCAGCCAAAAATAAATAAATAAAATAAATAAATGTATTTAAAAATTTTTCTTTTATTTTTTTGAGTTTAGCTGTCTATTGCATGATATATCATACAGTGCATTTTGCACTATGCTGAAATGATAACAATGGTGACTTGATCATTTGTTAAGGATATTTCCAAATATTTCCTGTAATTGTATCATCAAAAGAGATCTTCATTAGGATAATCAGGATTATCCTTATCCATCATTAGGATAATTTCCTAAAATTTATTTTGAACTATTTCAAAGTAATGTGATCAACATAGCTTGTATTACATAAATAAACACTTTTATTTAATTTATTTATATATCAGTTAAATTGAATTTGCTAAAATATTTGGGATTAACAAGGTGGTTATTTGTGTGATATTAAGTATATTCATATGCTTGAAATTAATTATTTCTTAAAAAGTCATTAATTTATTTAAAAGATGCATGAGGAAGAAAATTAATGTCTTAGGTACTTGAGAAACTTTATGCCTAATATTTTTATACTTCTCTATTATCTACATTATAAGCCCTTGACAAGCACAGTAAGATGATCTTTTAAAGTACTCATTATACATGATATTCTATTATCTTACAACCATTATAACTTGTTAGAAACTTTTAATAATTCATGACCCCAGAAGGCAATTCCCCATAATAGATGCAGATATTTAAATATTATTCCATCTATATTTTATTACTTTATGAAGCATAGTGGCAACTGAGCCAGTAATTTTGTCAGAAATGAAGGGTTACTAAGCAGTTTCAAAATTATCCAAAATATTAAATATGACAGCATAAAGTAGCAAATCAATTTCATTTTTAAAAAAATGTTATTTCCCAGGAAAGAAAGAAGAGTTATTTGAAGCTTTCTTATGATCTTAAAAACTCAATTAAAAGGTAAGATAATCATCTAGATTTGATAAATTTCCAATATATATACGATATTATCTCTATCAGAATGCTATAATTTAATGATATTTGTATTAAAAACATTTATTTTTGGCAAAATATTATTTATTGTCTTCTCTGATTAGTATAAAGAATAAAATGTAATCAGACTCATTAAATTATAGCATATCTCATGTAAATAAAACATCTACTATTTGAATTTGTTTTCAATTGGAAAAGAGGAAGAACTTCAATTTTATTTTAGTCTGCTGATATAAAATCATTCCATTTTGGAGGCATTTGTAGGACCATTTTCCAAAAATAAGTAATATGAACTGTATAGAAGAAAAAAAATGTTCTAGGATACGATTAAACAGCTTTTGTAAGAAATATTAAAATCAACATTGCTAGATCTGAGTAATGTAGTAAATATTTTTAGTAAATGTAATCCAAGAGTTTACTTACTATTTATAAAATGGTGATTTTACATTACATGTTTAATAAAGAAGGGTTACATGGAATAGGAAATGTTGCCTGTGACAATTGTCAATGTTTATGAAATTGACAAAAGAGTAAGTAGATAAATATGACTGGAATATTGTTAATAACTTTATCAAAAGCGGAAACAAAGTGAATTATCTCTAGATTAAGAATGTCCATGGTCATGTAGAAGATGCTACAACTTCCTTGACAATCCACTCTTACATTTAATTTTCTAGTCAATAAATATACTGCACATGTTAAATATGTTTTGGTACCTTTTCAGTTAGCCCCAGTAATAAATAATAACCTAATTCAAACTTCCATGAAATTACCAATGTCATCTTCAGATCAAATAAACACCAGATATCATACACCTGGAATTTATGAAAATAAGTATTTTTACATTTACAGTTCAAACTTGAAATTATTTTTAATAGGTTATATTTTTTTATTAGAATGGCAAGTTAATGGCTTGCCACATGCATCCTACAAAGCCTACCTCCTAAATGGATATTTTGTAGACATATATATAGAATGTATCTTAGTGTTCAGAATAGTGGCACCAACATTCTTTAATGCTAGAGAAATAAACAGGATTTCTAGCAATTGTATGATAGGTGTTCTTAATATGTGTTATTCTAGCAAATAAATTATTTTAAAATATAATTTTGCTAATTAGGCCATTTTTGTAACTCTTTTCTGCAGTTTCTCAAAATATTTTAATCGATCATAAAGCGTTACTACTCCTTCCAGCATGCTATTTTGTCTGACCATTTTGAATATATTTTTCTTTTTCAATTTTAAGTTTTCATGAGTTATGTTATATAGACTTCTTTCGGTTACTTTCTCACCTGACATTCCAGATGAAAAAATTGAAGTCTTATTCAATGGGAACAAAAGAAGTCTCACAAAAAGAAATATACATTTTTAACTGAAAATACAGATAGTAAAATCCATTTAATGCTGCTGTCTGGTAATAAGGATAATACTTGTATGTATTGTATGTTTATTGTAAGACAGATAAATGATGCAGATCCAGGAATTGTAATTTAATATGTAACATAACTGAATATGATGCTTGGTGAGGCAATTTATCTTTAGGTTTTATTTTATGTTTACATAAAATTTAAAGTATTATAATCTAATGTCCATCTCGAGTACAAAATGTAATCATTGATCCTAGGTACTGATTAGTTTAGTCCACAGACTTGAATTTGATTCTATACAGGCAACTGAAGAGTTCTGTCATGTTCACTTTCCCAAGAACTGGATTAAAATGCTTTAAAAATTTATCCTATGAAAAATATAGTACACAGCTTCATAAAACAATAAGCAGTCAATACAGCATTATTCATACTTCTATATTACTTTCTTTGTATTTCAATTTAATTAAATAATTAAACTGTCAAGAAAAATATTAAAAGAAAAAGTATGCAGTTCATTTAATTATTTACATCTCAAGCCATTACAAAGTTTGCCTAGTCTTAGAAAGATATATTGTGGAAGTCTTAGTTTAATGTAGGTTTTCAGAGCTGTTTCACTTTTTTATCAGAAAAAAGGGCACTAATACAACTTATAAATATTAATAAAGCTATACACTAAAAGTGGAGCTAAAAAAAGTCAGTCAGTGTTTTTCTGCAATTCTTTAAACACATAGTTTAAAAATATGAGAATAGAATTCTTGGCTCTTTTTCTTTTCTTTGCCTTACCCTGAGATTAAATTTGCAGATTTTCCACATTAGCACTACTAGAAAAATATGTGTAATGTTCAATAAAATTGTACCACATTTGTTTATTTTTGTTTTTATTTCCATTTCTCTAAGAGGTGGGTCGAAAAGGATCTTGTTGTGATTTATGTCATAGAGTGTTCTGTCTACGTTTCCCTCTAAGAGTTTTATAGTGTCTGGCCTTACATTTAGGTCTTTAATCTATTTTGAGTTTATTTTTGTGTATGGTGTTAAGAAGTGTTCTAAATCCATTCTTTTACCTGTAGCTGTCCAGAATACTACTCAGCCATAAAAAGAAATGAAATTGAGTTATTTGTATGAGGTGGATGGACCTAGAGTCTGTCATACAGAGTGAAGTAAGTCAGAAAAAGAAAAACAAATACTGTATGCTAACATATATATATAGAATCAAAAAAAAAAAAAAAAAGGTTCTGATGAACCTAGGGGCAGGACAGGAATAAAGACAGACATCGAGAATGGACTTGAGGACACAGGGAGAGAGAAGAGTAAGCTGGGAAGAAGTGAGAGAGTAACATTGACATATTTACACTACCAAATGTAAAATAGATAGCTAGTAGGAAGCAGCTGCATAACACAAGGAGATCAGCTCAGTGCTTTGTGACCACCTAGAGGGGTGGGATAGGGATGGTGGGAAGGAGGCGCAAGAGGGAGGGGATATGGGGATATATGGATACATACAGCTGATTCACTTTGTTATACAGCAGAAACTAACACAACATTGTAAAGCAATTATACTCCAATAAAGATGTTAAAAAAAAAAAAAAACATACTAGGCATATAGTTGCTATAGACTGAAAAATAATGTACTACATTAGTGACTGTGAATAGCATTCAATAAATGGTTTTAATATTAAGCATGTTTAGCAAATATACATAAAATCATATTAAAACTGAATTATTCACAGAGGACTAGTTTTCTAAATTTGAATAAGATACATTAAGGCACCAATTTTGGCACATACCTTCATTATCCCTTTCCCTTGCCTCACAGCTGGCTAATTTAAAAGCAAGTAGGGAGACTGTGTGCATTGCTTTATTAATTGAAGGAAAATGAGCAATAAAAAATCCATTAAGATTATAACTTGGGAAACAATACAAATGTATGTGCATATATCTAATATAGACATGCATATGTTAGAAATACAGATCTCTCTATATATTAGTGACAGCCTTGTGAGTGTCATGATTTAAATATTCTCTTAATTAGCAATGGGATATTTTCTACCAAAAAATGTTAAACAAAACTCTAGCTATCTTCAATATTAGTAAATGTATTTACTCTATTATTGGAATAATAAACAATCAATAAGAACTGAAAGTGCTTGCTATATATCCAGCATGATGCTAAGTTATGCTTGGTACCTACAGTTTCTTATTTATTTAGTTTGAAATTATCCACCAAAATTAATATAATTGTTTGCAAGTGTATCTGTATGCAAAAAAAAAAAAATCTGTTGGCATAATATTCATAGGGTTTTGAGTTAAATAATGTAAGTTAAATGCTGTATTGTAGTATGGACATATAAGTGGGCTTCAAAAGAATTATTAACTGAATTATGTTTGTATTCTCCCTAACCACGTTGCACCTCCTGCAAATAAAGTTTATTTTTACTGAATTATGCTTAATTGATATTCTATCAGCCAATATTTAGAAAAGTCGTTTAAAAATCCTCTCAAAGTTATACTGTATTGAGGAGGATTTTGTTATATTACACAGTTTTCTTATTAAGTGGTGTCTTGTAGAACTTTTCTTGCTCTCTGAAAAGTGTATTTGCTTTATTCTTAATGTACTGGTGAATTAAAAACTAATTATGTTTAAACTTTTCTTTTGACTTCTAGAAAAAAAGTTAATTTTTTATCAAAAGTATTCTCTGATTTCCTCATTTTTAATTTAATTAATTTCTTTTATTTCTTTTTCTCAGAAGTTATTAAGGAATCATATCAGGATTCAAAAATTAGATCAAGATGATATAATTAACAACAGAAAGAAATTAAAAAAAAAAAATGTAGTAGTGTTATTAAAGTTGAATATGTAGCCATGGTGGCAAATACTTCTACAAAGTTATATTCGACTTCTAGAGTGGCCAGCTTCCAGTGTTACACAACTCACGATAGGCAAATATTTAAAACCAGATAATTTCTTAGTCATAGTGCTACCATATTTGGTCCATAAACAATTAAAAATATTATCCTAAAATATTAAAAAAGGAGAGAAGTCTATTCTGTATTCAACAGTATCCTTATTGAAAATATAGTGACAGATTTCTGAAGAATATAGTGACAGATTCCTTAAGACTCATTTCTTGGAGAGTTTGTCACCATAGCTTAATGACATATAATAAAAACATGATTAAATTCATGGGTATTAATTACAAGAACAATATGATACACCACTTTGAAGGTCTGGGGAAACCTACAGGTATATTTCATAGAGACCAGAGGAACACATGAATTTTTACATCCTTCAGGCAATCCTTCACACATATCATTTCTCTGAACTAAACTTTTGATAAACACTGAATGGTTGTAAGCTTGAAATTATCCCCCCTGGGTAATGCCTGGAGTGTAACTCTGCTGTTTGTGGGTTGAAATCTGTCTCATGTGCCTGACCAGTTATCTTGGTTCTAGAAAGCTAAGCATCTTTCATGAAAACTGAGGAAGCTAACAAAGGCTTAGGACAAAATAGCATGTATATTATCACTACAATATATTCATTCAGATATGAGTCAGAGAGTGTCTGAATATAAAAAAAGGATTTTCTTTAAAAAATAATCTTTACCCATGGACACATTAATAAAGTTGTTAAGGTTCCATATTATTTAACTATATGAAATATAAACAAAATTATCTTGACATACTTTTGATTCAGGCAGTAGTAATAAAAAGTCCCAATTCTCTAACAAAGTCAAATCTCAATACAATATTAACATAACTAGCTTGGAAGAATAATGGATCAATGAGTATAGATATAGCTGTCAAGAAAAACAGAAACAGGAAAGGACTGCAGTAGGAAATGGATGATCTACATACCAGTGGTAAAAGGGGTAGTTTTGGGATCCACACTGCCTATGTTCAAATCCAAACTTATGTAGTCATGGGAAATTTACTTACTCTTATTAAGTCCTTCATCCAAATATCAAAATAATAATTAATTTGAAGCTTACATAAGATAGTATCTGAAACACATTTAACATGGTCTCTGGAATGTTTACAAACTTTTGGAGTTTAGAGTCAGGAGCTACTAAAAATGAGCATGAGAAAACATGCAATTATAAAACATCTTAAGTTAACATTTACTCTAAATCAGGTTAAAATAATGATCACTAAATAACTTGAATGGATATCCTGGGGGTGAGGGACAAATATTGGTAGAAAGTTTCCCTAAAGAAAAACCTTCTAAAATTTGGAAAGCCTCTCAGCTTACCTCATAGGAAAAGCCTCTTTTATCACTCCAAATTAGAAGCCCGTCAAGTAATTGACATGCTCCAGGCATATACAGACTTCAGTCATCTTTCTCATTCTGTTAAAATGATGACTTTAGAAAAGATTAACTTATACAACAGAGAAGTCAAACTGAACCTTCATCAAATATAAGAAAGGACCACCTAAGATTAATATGCATATAAAGAAAACTCATGGAATTAAAATAAATTTAAAAACACTGAAATAAATTATAAAATGAATCCCAGAGGACAAAAATATGAAATAATTCAGAGACTCAAGAGCAAATTGCTATTATTGAATTGACAGGAGCCAACAGAGAAAAGAAAATGCCCTTGAGAATTTTTTTTTAGGTTTTAGAAATAACAACATTTCAATCATTGCATTAGAAATTAAACTTGACAATATTTCACAGAACACAGAACAAAAATTCAAAGAGTTGGAAAATGTAAAATAAGATGAAAAATATAAGAACTATTCAGAATGTATAACAGCCTATTAATATGAGTGCAATAAAGAAAGAAAGAAACTGGAGGAGGAACATTATCAACAAGAATAAAAAATGTTTCCAAAGACGAAGAAGTTCCTGCATCTTAAGAATGAAAGGATTCTTTGAAAATAAAATAAGATAAATAAAGAGAGAATTAAAATTAGTCTTGAAAATTTAGGGTGAGAGTGAGTGGTTAGCAATACAAAATAAAAAATTCAAAATAAGTGAGACAGGCTTCAAATCTCTAGATGATAGATAAAAAAGAAGAAAAAAGCCATAAGTTAAAAGTTCTGAGGGAAAATATTTTTATATCTTTACAGGCCAAATTATCAACTAAAGGCAAGGAAAAATAAATACATTATTATACACTTATGAAAACACAAATTAACATATATATGGATTTTTTGCATTACAAAATTAAAACATAAGTATATATACACACACATATATATATAGTTAACATCTATACCTATATCCATATCTGTATCTATCTTTTCTGAAGAAATTAGTTGAGAACATATCCCAATAAAATGAGAGTGAAAACCTGTATGGAACTTAATTCAGAAAGTAGTTGATCTGGCTCAAGGTTAAGTTAAAAGAAATTCAAGAAAAATTTCTACGTCTAAGTAGGAGGTCATAAAAGATCAAAATTTGCATTAACAGCAACTAGAAAGAGGAGTACATTTTAAAAATATCATAATTTTAAAGCATTAGATTTCTGTGGAAGTAACAAGGAGAAAAAGAGTAATATTCTAGAGAAAGAATATTTACAAGTGAGCTTCTATCAGGTAGCTTCCCCTCTCTCCTGGGATCATTAGTCTGATCTAAGATGGGGGATCAAGATATGGGCAAGGAAGACTACAGCAAGTAGGAAAGAATCCAGGAAGGGACACAGGATGAAGCTTCAAACTCTAGATATTAATGTACAGTTGGAAACGTTTCCAACAGTCCTCAAAATGTTTATGTATTCCCCTTTCTCCAGTGTAGCTTTCTGAGTAAATGGAAGATTGTCTCTTTGTAGAAGAACTGGATATATTGGGTTGGCCAAAAAGTTCGTTCGGGTTTTCCTTATGATGTTATGGAAAAACCCAAAGGAACTTTTTTGGCCAACCCAATATTATTATCATGTACATTTGCCATGGTGTTGCAGAGTTATTGCTACTGAGGATCCAAACTCTCTTTCAGTCATTGTGTCCTTTGAAGAAAACTGGTTCAGGTCCAGTGATTTGGTTTGGCTGCCCCTCAGACCATCATTCATTCATTTGCCAAAGATTGTTGGATAATCTTTATTGCTCATCATATTGCAATAATCATTTCTTAGCATGCTGCAATTTTAATGGTGTCATTCATTATTGTATTTTCTCCCACCTTGCTTTTGACAGTTAAACTTTGATAGTTGGGCCTCTATTATTTCATGATTCTTTAACTCTTTTGATAGTACTGAGCCTAATGCTGTAATAGCATCTTCTGCCACCACTGGAATCACCTATATAGAGAGGAGTTACCACTGTATGTCTCAGTGATGCTTTTTCCCCTCTCCCCAGTCCATTTCTTATCACTCTAGTGAATGTATTGACATCAAGGCCTTCCAGTAGAATGTAGTTATCTGGTGAGTTTCCCTACTTTACTAACCCAATTCCTGGAGCATTTTTAGTCCCTACTACCACAACCTGACATGGTCACTCTAGCATTTCCACTTCACCTTATAAGGGGCTTTGCTTTCTTATGGTGTGTTAACACTGATTCTTGCCAAGAAATTAATCCTATATCATGAGAAACTTCTCACATAATGATAAAATATCACCTTTCTGTTTGGCATGGTTGATTGAGCATCTTCAAATCCAGTATCAGATATATTCCCTGGATTTCTGCTCTTACATATTAGTGAGATCCTGAACTTCTTCCAGGATACGGTTACTTTTCTCTTTTACTAGATGTAGAGTGTTTCTGGTTATGTCAAGTAATCTGACCTGAATAGTTATGTGACTTCACAGTAATTATTAGTTTGGTGGACAGGGAAACAGGTGTCTTTTACCTTGAAGAAAACACATGTTTTCTTGCAAGCAGAGACTTTTGCATCATTTTCAGGCTTAGGGATAGTGTAAAACTTCAGAGAGGGGAGTAGGCCTCTTCCATAGGTACCACATACACATGAATTCTGAGGATTTAATATATTCATGTGTACAAATCCAACTGCCCACATATACAAACTCAGAATCTCAGTCCTTCTTAATCAGCCCTCAGGGTTTGGTGTAGGGGACTTGCCAAAACTGAAAACTCAAACTTTCTTTGTATCTCTGTTAATTATGTAAATCCTGGGCTTGAACATTGTTTTATTTTTGTTTTTGTTTTGCCCTCCAGCTATAGGAAATAATAATATTTTTATGGTACCAAGAAAGCCTCCTCAAAGTCACTCTTAACCTTTAATTGGTGATTAATCACCCTTAACCTTTTGTTATCTTTTTCCAGTGAATCAATTTTCTCAGGCAAATACCACCTAATTCCATAATCTTTATAATTAGAGCTTTTCACTGTAGTCCTTATATGCCAGATTCCTGACATTCATCAGTGAATTCCCATTAACTGCACCCATTCCAGTGCACCAAAGATGAATGGTTTAAGAATTAGATTACCACCACAAGCCAAGGATTATTATTTCTCAACCTACTATTAGTACTTGATCTTTATTACCAGCTAACCAGTATATGATCTGACTCCAATTCCCATTTCACAGTTGCTTCTTTAGCCCACTCTTGCTTTTGACTCTTTTAGATTTTGTTCCTTAGGAAATAAACACAGAGAGAGATACAAGAAGTTTGTGGGGAAATGCTCTCAGAGTCAACATATGTTTTCACATATGAATGTAGGAGGACTGGGCAGAGGAAGGAATTGAACTGCAGCAGAGTTGAAACAAAGACCTCAGCTAACCCCACAGGTATTTTATTAAGGCCCTTCAGATATACCCCAAATTGAGGTAAGAAGACCAAACCTTTATACCTTTACATCAAATAAGTATTAGATGTGGACTACCATCAGGCAGGATGCATGACTTTGGATGAGATGACTCTTTTCAGTAGAAGACATACTATAGAAACCTGATAGAGTAAGAAATACAGTTTTAAATATGTTATTCAAATTTGAAAGAATCATTCAGAGAAGAATTTTTAATTATTTAAAAAAAAACAGTAAATGTTGAGGGAAATTGAAGTAGTGTGATTGAGCTGGATATTCATCTTATATAGAATGTACACTTTGGAGAATATGCAGGTTGACGGATCAAAAGATAGAGACTTAATCATGTTATTTAAAATGATAAGGGATCACAAGAAAGAATCCGTCCCCACCAAAAAAAAAAAAAAAAAAAAGGTTATGATTGTTTATGGGTAATGAGGCTGGGGGGAGAGAAAGTTAGGGTGAATGACTATTGATTCTTATTGAAAGTCCTTGTATCTATTTGATATTGTTTACACTGTGCATACACTGCTTCTAGTAAAATTAAAAATTGGCAGAAATGGAGGCTTATCCTACAAATAACCAGTTTTACTCCTATGGTAGTGGTAAAATTCAGGTTTCACTATCTCTGAATTTTTTGTAAAACATTGCAAGATTTTAGGGTATGCATTGAATGTGCTCATTTTATTCCTGGCTTCATTTTAAATCCTCATCCATCCTTGATTCCCCTTACTTCATTGTCTAATTTAGTTCTTTTCCAAGTTATCACTCCATATTTTATGAATGTCTGCAAGATGACTTAACCACTCTCTGGATTAAGGCATTGTAAACTAAATATTTTTAACTTTGTTTAGCCAGATTTCTCCTTTAATATCATACTGTGGACTGTGGTGTAGTTGCTCCATCTGACAATATAGTGGGTAATCCTTTCTCTCTCCTCTCTTTCTCTCTCCATTAATAATCATTAAAGTAAATAGGCAAGATCACAATTTATTGAATAAATTGGGAAACATACACATTCTGAACATTCTAAATGTAGTAGAAATTGCTGTTATTATTCTCATTTAAAATTTACATAATATATTAAGAACATTGCACTGCCATTTCAGATTTAAAAAACAAATAGGTGATTTCTTTTGAGAAAATATTTAAGTTTTGTATATAGTTGAAAGACTGCATTAAAACTGACACTTTATGGAAGAAGAAGTTCAAGAATTAGTCCTTTTCCATTAAATCACCACAGTCATCTCTGAAACTTAATTCTTTGTAAAAAAAAAAAAAAAGAAAGTAATTAAACTTTGGTACGCTTGTTCAAGTGAGGTTAACACTTGGTACTTTTTGTTTTTTAATTTTTGTTGGAGTATAATTGATTTACAATGTTGTGTTAGTTTCAGGTGTACAGCAAAGTGAACCAGTTATACATATACATATATCCACTCTTTTTTTAATTCTTTTCCCATATAGTCCATTACAGAGTATTAAATAGAGTTCCCTGTGCTATACAGCAGGTTCTTATTAGTTATCTATTTTATATATAGTAGTGTGTATATTTCAGTCTCAATCTCCCAATTTATCCTGCCCCTCCATCACCTGGTAACTGTAAGTTTGTTTTCTACATCTGTGACTCTACTTCTGTTTTGTAAATAAGTTCATTTCTACCCTTTTTTTAAGTTTTCAAATATGAAAATATCATATGATGTTTGTCTTTCTGTGTCTGACTTACTTCACTCAGTATGACAAAAACAGAAATATAGATCAGTGGAACAGGATAGAAAGCCCAGAGATAAACCTATGCACCTATGGTCACCTAATCTATGACAAAGGAAGCAAGAATGTACAATGGAGAAAAGACAGTCTTTTCAATAAGGGGTGCTGGGAAAACTGGACAGCTACATGGAAAAGAATGAAATTAGAACACCCCCAACACCATACACAAAAATAAACTCAAAATGGATTAAAGACCTACATGTAAGGTCAGATACTATAAAACTCTTAGAGGAAAACATAGGCAGAACACTCTTTGACATAAATAGCAGCAAGATCTTTTTAAACCACCTCCTAGAATAATGAAAATAAAACAAAAATAAATAAACAGCACCTAATTAAACTTAAAACCTTTTGCACAGCAAAGGAAACCATAAACAAAGCAAAAAGACAGCCCTCAGAATCAGATAAAATATTTGCAAATGAAGCAACTGATGGATTAAATCTCCAAAATATACAAATGGTTCATTCAGATCAATATCAAAAAAAAAAAAACCCACAAATAACCCAATCAAAAAGTAGGTGGAAGATCTAAATTGATATTTCTCCAAAGAAGACATACAGATGGCCAAAAACACATGAAAATATGCTCAACATCACTAATTATTAGAGAAATGCAAATCAAAACTACAATGAGGTATCACCTCACACTAGTCAGAATGGCCATCATCAAAAAATCTATAAACAGTAAATGCTGAAGAGGATGTGGAGAAAAGGGAAGCCTCCTACACTGTTGGTGGGAATATAAATTGGCAAAGACACTATGGGGAACAGTGTGGAGGTTCCTTAAAAATCTAAAAATAGAACTACAATATGACCCAGCATCCCACTCCTAGGCATATACCTGAAGAAAACCATAATTAAAAAAGATACATGCATCCCAGTGTTCACTGCAGCACTATTTACCATAGCCAGGACATGGAAGTAACCTGAATGTCCATCAGTAGAGGAATGGATAAAGAAAATGTGGTACTTATATACAGTGGAATACTATTCAGCCATAAAAAAAGAACAAAAACGCTCAGTACTTCTTTTCTTTTTTTTAAAATTAATTAATTATTTATTTATTTTTGGCTGTGTTGGGTCTTTGTTTCTGTGCGAGGGCTTTCTCTAGTTGAGGAGAACGGGGGCCACTCTTAATTGCGGTGCGTGGGCCTCTCACTATCGCGGCCTCTCTTGTTGCGGAGCACAGGCTCCAGACGCGCAGGCTCAGTAGTTGTGGCTCATGGGCCTAGTTGCTCTGTGGCATGTGGGATCTTCCCAGACCAGGGCTCGAACCCGTGTGCCCTGCATTGGCAGGCAGACTCTCAACCACTGCACCACCAGGGAAGCCCCAACACTCAGTACTTCTTATTCTGACTTTTGTTAGCATCTAAGACATCCTGCGTGGCTGAGTGAACATTGCCACAGAAAAGGATGGTAGTTAGAAATTAGTGGAGAGAGTATAATGGCATAATTTCAACAAATTGCCTGAGATTGTATTTGTTCTGAAAAATCTTTTGATCATAAATTTATGGATTATTACTAAATTTCTCCTTTATAAGTAAACACACATAATCTTTCCATCTCTTATGCAAGTTGTTTTGCCAGCATTTCCATACAAAGACTTGCATTAATGCACTGATGTACTAAAGTAAATAGTCAATCTAAACCTCCTTTTTGCACAGAATTCTTAAAAAGCCAGTATTGTTTCTTTAATATTGTTTTGCTAATCACATAAATCTACCTGTCTAAAGAAAGGCTGCTAAAACACTTCAAACAGTAGTTTCACTAAACCTGATTCTCCTCCACTAATTGTGCTTTAATGATAGTTTTCCATTTTGTGGATAACAATGTTTAAATATTCAGAGAACAGATTATTAAAATTTTTGCTGAATGACTCATACAGGAACACTAATTAGAACAGGAAAAACAGAGTTGCATGTTTCCAAAATAGTAACTCTGCCAGGTGAACTCAAGAAATACTTCTGCTAACTGAAACTTTTATAGAAACTGGCAAATAATACATGTAATAATGATTAATGGTTTTGTTCTGGATATTTAAAAATGAATTGCTTCCAACAAGTCAGGACCACTGGTTCTTATTCTAAGTTCTGTCACTCAAAATTTTACTGATTGACCTTTAGTAAGTATTCTATTTTTGTCTTAATTCTTTTCTCAAAATATAATCTGGGGATTATAATTAAAAACAAACAAATAAATACATTTGATAAAGTGACAAAATGAAAAATATCCTCTAGTTAAGAGGTTCTGACTTAAATTTTGTTCATTTTCCATATTTAATGTTAATGAGATCTAATTGCATCAACCACTGTAAAAAAATGTCTTGCCATCAAAGTACTTACACTAAATAGAAAACAACCTTAGGTCATTATATCTTTAGATATTTTCCTCTTTTAAGAGAATACCTAATTAAAATATGTCATGAGTTTCAAAGTTCTAAATTAAAGTCAGAATTTTTAGTAACAGAGCATAAAGGCCTCTACTTGCTAAAGTATATAGTAGGAAAAATGTTACTTTTTACAAATCTGAAACAGGAAATAATGACACAGATACACTTTTCTGATTATTTCAAATTAATACTTCAAAATTAATACCTAAAAGGACTAAGGCCACTATATAGTTTACCTTAAATTTTCTTTCAGGACAGCAAATGACAATTTTTTTTCTGTCATGACACATAATACCATAACAAATCATTTAAATTCAAATTATATCATACCACTAATTTAAACTCATCATTTTTCTGTTAACAATTAGGCAGCCCCCTCTCCACTCTCAGTTGCAACTTTTTGTGCCTTTTCCAATGTGCAGTGCCACCATGCCTGGTAATTGTTTGTGCTCATGACATTTCCAAGCAAACACTTTCAAAGATCACTTCTCTCAACACAAACATCTTTAGAAGGATGGGAGGTTTACTTAAGATCAGACGGTCCCTTGTTCAATCTTTGCTAATGCTGCAGCATTTGGAAGTCTTCCTGAAAATAAATTGTCTGATGTTTTTCTGTAGTATGCAGAAAGTACTGTACCTGAAAGATTGTACCAGTCAACTCAGCACATAAAATTCCTTTTCTGGCACCAAACTAAGTTCCAAGGAAATAAAATGATCTGCCCTCTCTACAGTGCTTTGCATATATAGATGCTCATTAACTATTTGGTGCTGGAAAAACTTTTATTCCCTATCCATATTGCAGTAGTAAAGCCTCTGCCACTGACTATTTTTTTCATCTAATTTTTCACTATAACTCTCAGGGCCATTAAAAATACCACCTGCTATGTCACAATTCATCTGTAGATTTACAATAAATTCAGCATTCTCACTTCATTTGTTATCAGATGCTGAACTATTCTGGAATGAACTGATTCTTTGTAGTATCCTATAGGAATTAAATTTGTTGTGGGGTTTTGAAGTGTTGAAATATCTAATTTTTTATTTACTTAATTATTTGTTCTAGGTAGAGTTCAAAATCAAATGCTATACAAATAAATGTAAGGAAATTTTTAAAAAATTAGGTAAATCAGCAACTCTGTATTGGAAAGAAACCCAGTTGTAACTATTTATAGTCAATCGTAAATTTGCAGAAATTCAAATGACAAGAATTTTCTGAGTTTAATTTAAACTTTACTAACAGCTTATGTTTTCATATATTTATTTTAAGTGGAGAAAAATAAGGACCAGTGAAAGGAAAGATGTATGTCTGAATCACAGAAATGAAACAAAATGGCTTTTTAACATTAAAACAAATTGTGCTCTTCAAGCTTCTGATCTTGATATTTTTTGTTTTTGTTAGTACTTCCTTTGACCATTTCTTTTTCATTTAGGATTGTAATAGAACTCAGGTTTGGCTGCTCACTGCTCAAAAACCAATAGTTGAGGGGCAAGTGTTGGTAGACAGGAAAGCAGCTTTATTCAGAAAAGCTGTCAATCTGGGAAGAAAGTGGACTCATATCCTGAGACCAACTCCAAAGATTCTGTTCAGCCATGACAATTTTTAAAGGGAAAAAGGGGAAACAATCTCAGTTAATTATTAAGGTAGGAGGTCAGATTTTTTGTCACTTTCCCACTGCATGTAGACCTACTGACTTCTCCTGATCTTCCTTTGGATGCTATCTTGCCTGTGTGGTCTGCCTGCAAATTTGCTAAGGGGGAAGCTAGGTGTAGACAGCCAGTCATTCTTTAACTACTTAATTCTTCATTCCTACTCCTTTGAATCCAGGAAAGGTATCAACAGATTAGGTAAGGCATTGTGTACATTCAGTAGAGCAGAAGTCAAAAAATAGGTTAAATGTTACCTAGTAATTTCATTTATATAATTAAGGTTTGAGGGGAACAGAAATAGACAAACAAGAAAGGGGCAAAAGGGCTGCTTACAAATCCCCACTTGTCTCATTTCTATGGGATTAGGGGCAAAATCTGTCTTCTGTAACTCCTTCATACTGACATAGGGTGCCATATTTTCAGAGTGGAAGATGTTGACATGGGTATGTATCACCTCTTTGCTGACAATTTTATTTGCCCAATTACATATAGGGGCAGAGCAAGCTACAAATATGTTGATGTCCACAAAGATATAGATTATTATGAACAATAATGTTAATCTCATTCTCTTGAGGCCAGTCCTTGAAATTGTGCTAGCCATAGATTCAGTACTGCTCAAGATAGAACAGCTTATGTCATGGTTACAGTCTGGTCATCACACAGTTAGCTTTTTCCTTCTGGTGTCAGTATCTGTAAAAGAACTCAAGAATGTGTATCAGACACTGAGTCTATGACTCTATTGTCCTAATCGTTAACTGCTCGAGCCTGCTCTTTTGTGATTCAGGGAGGCCCGGGAGACTTCAGTTTTTCTATAAACAAGAGACAGGGGACATAGAGGGGTCTTTATACTTGGGGGGTTCTGCAGGGTTCTGCTCAGTTCCAGGATTACACTGCAACACTACAATTCTGGGATTTTGCATCCTCATAGGGAAAAATGTTACTTACCCAAATCAGCAGCTTGATGATTTTCTCATTGGCACAAGAGAGTGAGAACATCAAAAACTCATATAAATTTTAGTAAACATACTTCCTTAGTGTGGACATACCCACTTAATTCCTTAGCAGGGATGATGAACTCCATTCCTTAGCATGGCTATACCCACTCAGTGCCTTAGAATGGGAAAACGTACTTCATTCCAAAGAGAATATGTGAAA
The DNA here is from genome assembly GCF_009873245.2 of Balaenoptera musculus. Taxonomy (NCBI): domain Eukaryota; kingdom Metazoa; phylum Chordata; class Mammalia; order Artiodactyla; family Balaenopteridae; genus Balaenoptera; species Balaenoptera musculus. Next base: position 39,547,152 of record NC_045802.1, read on the forward strand.
TTACAGGAATGTAATTTGACATTAGGTCAGAATCTTTTCCAACCCTGTTAGTTAACTAAAATCAGTTTAACCTAACAACGGAAATGTTGAGAGTTTCTTCTGTAGGAAAATAAATTGTTCAGGTAAGGTGGGCCTGGATGGGAAGAAAAAGAGATTAAAAAATGAATAAGTTATAGTAGTTGAATAGGTGAAGGGTAGATGAAAAGAGAAAAGAAAATAAAGCACCAAAAAAACTATCAGCTTTGTTATTTTGCCAATTAACCCCATCGTAATTCTACACAATTCTAGTCAAAAGTATTTCTTGATGTAACCATATAACAAGGTTAGTGGCATTCCTATTATATGTTGCTGTGTGCATCTTTAAATTTAAAAAAATTAATTTATTATAGAAAATTTTAAATGTCTGCAAAGTAAAATAGTATAATTAACCCCCATGTGCCTATCATCCACCTTCAATAATTGTCACCTCTTGGCCTAATTTGTCTCATCTGTAACCAGACCCACTTATCACACTCTCTTACCTTATCCCAGATTATTTTGAATCAAATTAGACACCAGAATTATTTTACCTAAAATTATTTAAATCTATACCTTCAAAATACAAGAAATCATTTATATGTATATTCTAACAAGTATACCATTATCACATTTAAAAAGAAATTACCAAGAGTAGTCAAGATGGTGGAATAGGAGGACCTGGGGTTCACTTCTCCCCACATGTACACCAAGAATACATCTACAAGTGGAACAATTTACACAGAACACTTGGTGAACACTAGCAGAGGACCTTAGACACCTAAAGGACAAGAAAAGATCCCCACATAACCAGGTAGGACAAAGGAGGAAAAGGGAAGAAAAAGAAAAGAGAAAACGGGATGGGACCACACACCTCTAGGGGAGCTGAAGGAGAGGAGAGGTTACCACACCCAGGAGGCCCCCTCACCGGAGGCAAGATATACTGAAATAGAGGGGGGGCTTTGGGAGCTAGTGGAAGAAAGTGCAATGGCCAGTCTGTGGCAGGCAGGACATAGAGAGACTTGCATGGGCTATCTGTGTCACAGCTCTGCATGCCCCAGCTTGAGACAGATGTCTGCCAGTGCTGGTGGGGTCTGGGTGCTGAAGTATGGGGTTAGGAGAGTGGACCCGGGAAGAGGACTGTTTTTGGCTGCACGGAGACAGCCTGAAGGGATGGGAGTGAGGAGCTCCACAGCCGAGAATGCTCCTGGAGGAAGCATGGACTGCCTTGGAAGTGAAGCGCCCTTGTTGAGTGGCATGCAATGGGCAGGGCTACCATCGCAGCCTCTCTCCCTACACTCCTTGGGCACTGGGAGGGACTCCCACCAGAGCGAGTGTGCGTGCCCCAGTCTATGACTGCTTCCTGCCGGCCCCGGCATCTGCGGGCACTGGAGGGGGAAACCATCAGTGCAAGTGTGTTTACTGCAGTCAGTCAACTTACGCCCCTCCTGCCTGAGCAAGCATGTGTGCACCAATCGGTTGCCACCTCTGGCTCATCCCACTTAAGCAAGTAAGCATGGCCCCCCTCAGTTGTGGTCTTTGCCCCCTCTCACCTGGGTGGGGAGCAGACCCTTGAGGGTGGCCCACATGCAGAGGTGGGGTCAAAACCAAAGCTAAGCCCCAGGGGCTGTGCAACTAAGGAAGAGGAACTGAAACCTCTCTGTGCAACTATACAAGCTATGGATTAAACCCCCAAGATTGGCCTGGTATATCCAATGCCTGCAGAACATCTGAATGGATAACAAGCACTCCCACAACTGAGACTGGTCGAGCTTTAGCAGCTGTAGACTTTGGGGACATGTACAAGTAGGGCACAGAATCTGAGCTGCCCCCACACTGCTAACAGCAGGCCCAGAGACCTTCCTAGAGGTCTTGGTGGGCCTCCTGGGGAGGTGAGGGTATGCGGAGGTTCACTGTGGGGGCAAGGACACTGATGGTAGAGGTTCTAGGGATTTTTTGTTGTTGTTGTTTTGTTTTGTTTTGTTGTTTTAACTATATTTTTAATTTTTAACATTTTTTGATTATTAGTTTTAATTTTCAAGTATATATATTTTTGTCTCTTTTAATATTATTTTTTGGTTTTTTGTTTGTTTTTGTTGTCTTTTTTGTTTTTTGTGGGTTTTTGTTTTGTTTTGCTGTCATTTTGTTTGTGTCATTTTATTTTTTATTTTCTTTGCTTTTTTTGTTTTGATTTTTGCTTTTTGTTTTTGTTAGTTTCCTTTTTATTGTTTGTTTTTGTTTTTTTGTTTCTTTGTTTTCTTCTTTTCTGGTTTCTTTGTGTTTTTCAAGTTTTTTGCTTGCTTATGTTTTTATTGTATGTCTTGTTTTTTCTTTGTCTGTCTGTTTGCTTTCTTCCCACCCCCCATTTTCTTTGGCCACACCATGTGGTTTGTGGGGTCATGGTTCCCCAGCCAGGAGTCAAGCCTGGGAGCACCAAGTCCTGGCCACTGGACCACCAGAGAATTTCTGACCCCATGGAATATTGATCAGCATGAGCTCTCCCCAAGGTCCCCATCTCAGCACCAAGACCCAGCTCACTCCCAACAGCCTTCAAGCTCTAGTGCTACTGGACACCTCAGGCCAAACAACCAGCAAGACAGGAACACAAGACTACCCATCAGCAGACAGGCTGCCTAAAGTTGTACTAAGTTCACAGACACACCAAAACACACCTCTTGACACAACCCGGCAAACCAGAGACACAAGAGCCAGCTCCACCCACCAGGGTGCAGGTGCTAGTCCTTACCACCAGGAAGCCTATGCAAGCCCTTGAACAAACTTCACCCAACAGGGAGCAGACACCAGAAGCAAGAGGAACTACGACACTGCAGCCTGTGGAAAGGAGACCACAAAAACAGTAAGTTAGACAAAATGAGACAACAGAGAAATATGTTGCAGACAAAAGAGCAAGGTAAAAACCTAAAAGACCAAATAAATGAAGAGGAGATAGGCAATCTACTTGAAAAATAATTCAAGTAAAGCTAGCAAAGATGACCCAAGATATTGGAAACAGAATGGAGGCACGGATCAAGAAGATATAAGAAATGTTTAACAAGGACCTAGAAGAACAAATAAACACTTATGAACAATACAATAAATGAAATGAAAAATACAGCAGAAAGAATCAATAGCAGAATAACAGGTAAGTGAGCTGAAATACAGAATGGTGGAAATCACTGCCATGGAACAAAATAAAGAAAAAAAGAATGAAAAGAAAGAAGGACAGTCTCAGAGACCTCTGGGACAACATTAAATGCAACAATATTCAAATTATAGGGGTCCCAGAAGAAGAAGAGAAAGAGAAAGGGTCTGAGAAAATATTTGAAGAAATTATACTCAAAAATTTCCCTAACATGGGAAAGGAAATAGTCACCGAAGTCCAAGCAGTGCAGAGAGTACCATAGAGGATAAACCCAAGGAGAAACATGCCAAAACACATATAATCAAACTAACAAAAATTAAATACAAACAAAAAATATTAAAAGCCACAAGAAAAAGCAACAAATAACATACAAGGGAATCCCCATAGGGTTATCAGCTGATTTTTTAGCAGAAATTCTGCAGGATAGAGGGGAGTAACATGATATCTTTAAAGTGATGAAAGGGAAATACTTACAACCAAGAATACCATACCCAGCAAGGCCCTCATTCAGATTCAATGGAGAAATAAAAAGCTTACAGACAAGCAAAAGCTAAGAGAATTCAGCACCACCAAACCAGCTCTACAACAAATGCTAAAAGAATTTCTCTAAGCGGAAAATACAAGAGAAGAAAAGGACCTACAAAAACAAACCAAAAACAATTAAGAAAATGGTAATAGGAATACACATATCGATAATTATTCTAAATGTGAATGGGTTAAATGCTCCACCCAAAGGACACTGGCTCACTGAATGGAAACAAAAACAAGACCCATATATATACTGTCTACAAGGGACCCACTTCACACCTAGGGACACATACAGACTGAAAGTGAGGGGATAGAAAAAGATATTCCATGCAAATGGAAATCAAATGAAAACTGGAGTAGCAATAATCATATCAGATAAAATAGACATTAAAAGAAAGACTGTTACAAGAGATAAGGAAGGACACTACATAATGATCAAGGGATCAATCCGAGAAGAAGTTATAACAATTATAAATATTTATGCACCCAACATAGGAGCACTTCATTACATAAGGCAAACGTTAACAGCTATAAAAGAGGAAATCGACAGTAACACAGTAATAGTAGGGGACTTTAACACTTTACTTACACCAATGGACAGACCATCCAGACAGATAATTAATAAGGGAAAGCAAGTTTTAAATGACACAAAAGACCAAAAAGATTTAATTGATATTTGTAGGACATTCCATCTGAAAACAGCAGATTACACTTTCTTCTCAAGTGCACACAGAACGTTCTCCAGGATAGATCACATCTTGGGTCACAAATCAAGCCTCAGTAAATTTAAGAAAATTGAAATCATATCAAGCATCTGTTCAAACCACAATGCTATGAGATTAGGATTAAATTACAGGGGGGAAAAATGTAAAAAATACAAAAACATGGAGACTAAACAATACGTTACTAAATAACCAAGAGATCACTGAAAATATCAAAGAGGAAATCAAAAAATACCTAGAGACAAATGACAGTGAAAACACAACAACCCAAAACCTATGGGATGCAGCAATAACAGTTCTAAGAGGGAAGTTTATAGAAATAAAATCCTACCTCAAGAAGCAGGGAAAATCTCAATTAGCAATCTAACCTTACACCTAAAGGAACTAGAGAAAGAAGAACAAACAAAACCCAAAGTTAGTACAAGGAAAGAAATCATAAAGATCAGAGCAGAAATAAATGAAACAGAAACAAAGAAAACAATAACAAAGATCAATAAAACTAAAACCTAGTTCTTTGAGAAGATAAACAATATTGATAAACATTTAGCCAGACTCACCAAGAAAAAGAGGGAGAGAACTCAAATCAATAAAATTAGAAATGAAAAAGGAGAAGTTACAACAGACACCGCAGAAATACAAAGCATCCTAAGAGACTACTACAAGCAACTCTATGCCAATAAAATGGACAACCTGGAAGAAATGGACAAATTCTTAGAAAGGTATAACCTTCCAAGACTGAACCAGGAAGAAATAGAAAATATGAACAGACCAATCACAAGTAATGAAATTGAAACTGTGATTAAAAATCTTGCAACAAACAAAAGTCCAGGACCAGGTGGCTTCACAGGTGAATTCTATTAAACATTTAGAAAAGAGCTAACACCAATCCTTCTCAAACTCTTCCAAAAAATTGCAGAGGATGGAACACTCCCAAACTCATTCTATGAGGCCACCATCACCCTGATATCAAAACCAGACAAAGATACTACAAAAAAAGAAAATTACAGACCAATAACACTGATGAATATATATGCAAAAATCCTCAGCAAAATACCAGCAAACAGAATCCAACAATACATTAAAAGAATCATACACCATGATCAATTGGGATTTATCCCAGGAATGCAAGGATTCTTCAATATATGCAAATCAATCAATATGATACATCATATTAACAAACTGAAGAATAAAAACCATATAATTATCACAATAGATGCTGAAAAAGCTGTTAGCAAATTTCAACACCCATTTATCATAAAAACTCTCCAAAATGTGGGCTTAGAGGGAACCTACCTCAACATAATAAAGGTCATGTATGACAGACCTACAGCTTACATCATACTCAATGGTGACAAGCTGAAAGCATTTCCTCTAAGATCAGGAACAAGACACAGATGTCCACTCTTGCCACTTTTATTCACATAGTTTTGGAAGTCCTATCCATGGTTATCAGAGAAGAAAAAGAAATAAAAATAATCCATATTGGAAAAGAAGAAGTAGAACTGTCCGTGTTGGCTAATAACATGATACTATACATTGAAAATACTAAACATGCTACCAGAAAAATACCAGCACTCATAAATGAATTTAGTAAAGTTACAGGATACAAAATTCATACACAGAAATCTCTTGCTTTCCTGTACATTACCAACAAAAGATCAGAAATAAAGATTAAGGAAACAATCCCATTCACCACTGCATCAAAAAAAATAAAATACCTAGGAATAAACTGACCTCAGGAGGGAAAAAACCTGTACTCAGAAAACTATAAGATACTGATGAAAGAAATCAAAGATGACACAAGCAGATGGAGAGATAAACCACGTTCTTGGATTGGAAGAATCAATATTGTGAAAATGACTATGCTACCCAAAACAGTCAATGCAATCCCTGTCAAACTACCAATGGCATTTTTCACAGAATTGGAACAAAAAGACTTACAATTTGTATGGAAACACAAAAGACTCCAAATAGCCAAAGCAATCCTAAGAATGAAAAAAGAAGCTGGAGGAATCCAACTCCCTGACTTCAGACTATGCTATAAAGCTACAGTCATCAAAACAATATGGTATTGACACAAAAACAGAAATATAGACCAAGGGAACAGGATAGAAAGTCCATAGATAAAGCCACACACTTATGGTCACCTAATCTATGACAAAGGAGGCAAGAATATACAATGGAGAAAAGACAGTCTCTTCAGTAAGTGGTGCTGGGACAACTGGACAGCTACATGTAAAAGAATGAAATTAGAACACTCCCTAACAGCATACACAAAAATAAACTCAAAATGGATTAAAGACCTAAATGTAAGGCCAGATACTCTTCAAGGAAAACATAGGGAGAACACTCTGACATAAATCACAGCAAGATATTTTCTGATTCACCTCTTAGAATAATGAAAATAAAAACAAAAATAAACAGATGCGACCTAATTAAACTTAAAAGCTTTTGCACAGGAAAGGAAACCATAAAAAAAACAAAAAGAGAACCCTCAGAACTGTAGAAAATATTTGCAAACAAAGCAACTGACAAGGGATTAATCTCCAAAATATACAAATATCTCATACAGCTCAATAGGAAAAAAACAAACACCTGAATCAAAAAATGGGCAGAAGATCTAAATAGACATTTCTCCAAGAAGACATAGAGATAGCCAAAAAGCACATGAAAAGATGCTCAACATCACTAATTATTAGAGAAATGTAAATCAAAACTACAATGTGGTATCACCTCACATCAATCATAATGACCATCACCAAAAAATCTACAAACAATAAATGTTGGAGAAGGTGTGGAAAAAAGGAACCCTCCTAAACTGTTGGTGGGAAATCGAACTGATAGAGCCACTATGGAGAACAGTATGGAGGTTCTTTAAAAAACTGAATATAGAGCTACCATATGATCCAGCAATCTCACTCCTGGGTAAATATCTGGAGAAAACCATAATTCGAAAAGATACTTGAACCCCAATGTTCATTGTAGCACTATTCACAACAGTGAGGACATGGAAGCTACCTAAATGTCCATCAACAGAGGAATGAATAAAGAAGATGTGGTACATATATACAATGGAATATTGCTCAATCATAAAAAGGAACAAAATAATGCCATTTGCAGCAACATGGATAGACCTAGAGATTTTCATACTAAGTCATACTGAGTGAAGTATGTCAGACAGGGAAAGACACATATCAAATGATATCGCTTATATGTGGAATCTAAAAGATGGTTACAAATGAACTTATCTACAAAACTGAAATAGTTCTACAGATGTAGAAAATAAACTTATGGTTACTGGGGTGCAAGGGGGGAGGGATAAATTGGAAAACTGGGATTGACAAATACACACTACTATACATAAAATAGATAACTAATAAGGACCTACTGTATAGCTCAGGGAACTCAATACTCCCTAATGGGAAAAGAATCTAAAAAAGAGTGGATATATGTATTTGTATAACATTCACTTTGTTGTACACCTGAAACTAACATAACATAGTAAATCAATTATACCTCAATAAAATTTTTTTAAAAATGAAAAAACAAAAAGAAATTACCAATTTTTTCCTGTTCATCTTATGTTTTTTTAATAATTTCCTTGTTTGAATTTGTATCAAAATAAAGTCCCTACATTTAGTCTAGTTGATATGTCTCATAACTGTATTTTAATATATATGTTACTATTCCATCTTTATTTTTTCTTTCTTGAAATTAACTTTTTTGAAAAAAATGTGATATTTGTTCTGTAGTATTCTCTGAAGTCTGGATTTTGCTGATTTTTTTCCTCATGGCATTTTTAAACACATTTTTTGTCCTATGTATTTCCTGAAATTGTTAATTAGGTAGGTAGTAGGGGTTGGCAAATTATAGACTATGACCAAATACAGCCTGCAGCTTATTTTTGTAAAAAAAAAAATTATTGGAATATAGCCACAACCATTCATTTATGTATTGTGTACAGTTTTGGTCACTTAAAAAGTCAGAGTTGGGTAGTCATAATAGAGACCTCATGGTGAATAAAACCTAAAATATTTACTTTCTGACTCTACAGAAAATATTTTCTGTCCCCTTATTTTGAAGACTGAGGTTTTTTCAAATTTGTTTTGTACACTTCATATTTGGATTGTATACCTTTTAGGAAGTAAATAATGCCCAATTGACTCCCTTTTTGTTGTGTTAAAAATCATTAATGAGCATTTCCTGGATCTATTAAATTTTTGGAAATGCTTAAGGATATGCAAGCTGATTCTTTCAGTGCCATGACCTGAAACTATTTCCTTGAGATCTGATTATTATAAGGGCCCTGCAAATATTGCATTAATATAACTCTTTGCATTATTTTATAGGGTGAAAGTTTATAAAAGTTTTGAAAATATGGACTGATGAAAAAATGTCAGATTGAATTGGGATTGAATCATGGCTTCAGAAATGAAAGTTCTTAATATGGTTGAGAATAAATTTTCTAATATGTAAAATAGAAATATATAATTTGTATATATATATATGTACATATATATAATAGGTGTATATATTATATATATATTATGAAATGTTATGTCTAAGGACTGAAATTCCAGTACTCCATCCAAATTATGACTAGCATAAGATATTTTACCACCATGATATGAATGCTCTAAAATTAACATCAGAAACTCAGTTTTCCAGTTTCTTCTATTAGCCTAAATCAATCATATTATTTTTTCACTTCTCATACCTTGTCAGTCGCTGTTAGACTGAGGAACAAGTCATGAGAGCAGGTGAGGGGATTAAAAAGAGACGGGGTCAGGAGCATGGTGTACAAGCACACACACCTTTATTTCCCATCAAAACTCTTTTTATAGATTGCAGTAGGAAATACATGTTTTTGTTAAAATCACAAGACAGAATCATCAGACAGTATTTCCTTAATGTTGAAGTTATAGTACAAAACATACTGCGAACCAGAATATAAACATGCGTGAGAACAGACTGTGATTGCCAAAATATGCCAAGGACAAACTATAGTTAGAGAAACCGCAAGCAACCTCACGGACCAAGACTCATACCTTCTCTAATAACTCTTTCGGGTCCTGTCAGGAATTAAGCAGGACTTTGCCATGCTTTAAGCTGCAAGGACTGTGTCAGCTTGTAGCTGGTTCCCGACAATTCCTCAGTCTTCTAACATATAAAAATACATTTTAGAATCTTAAACATGTTTTTCATTATAAATTTTGTATAAATTCATTAAAAATTAGAAAAGATAAAACATTCTTCTTAATGCCATGATACAAACTAAATACAATTATTTTTTACATTTTCTTTCAATTTATTTTCTTATTTTCTCTGGAATTAATTATAGTGTTATAATTATTTGATCTTTCATATTCTTATACCATAATATCTCTCCATGTTTCCTGTCATTTTAATTATTAAATGTTAATAGTTAATATTAAAATATTTCATTTAGTATTTGGGAACAATTCAATTTACTATTATTCTATGTTGAATACATTTCCCATGTTTTTGGTTAAAACACCTTGCATTAAACATAGTAACCTCCTAATTTTTTTCTTCTTTTGGATCAAAGTTCTTGTCTTCAACTCCAATATGTGGAGCATTAGTGCATCTCTTTCTTTTGACTGATTTTGTTTTTTTTAAATTTTATGTCACATTGCATCTTTACATGGCTTGCAATGCTTTACTCTTGCATGTAGAGAACAATAGAGGTGAAGCAGATTGTGTATGTGTGTGTGTGTGTGTGTGTGTGTGTGTGTGTGTTTACATATGTATTCTCCCACCTCCACCTGAGGGAACATTCTTCCTTCTGTAAGAGACTAGAGTTAGAGGTTGATCAGTCTGACACAGTCAGAAGTGAGCTGTTTAGGAATTTCATTGTAGTTCTAGCCCTTCTAGGACATTCTTGAAATTTAAACACTAGGCATCAAAGGAGATCATTGTTTTTGTCTATATACCCCCCATCTTATGCCTCCATAATCACCCTGAGACAAAAATTAAAAAAAATACTAATACTAGTAGTAATAACAGAAAACACTTAATAAACTTACTATTTTCCAAGCACTATTTTAAAAACTGTATATATATTAATTTATTTAATCCTTACAAAAATTGGTAAGGTAAGATCTATTATTATCATTTTATAGATAAGAAAGTTTATGTAATGTGCTAAAATCATACAGATATAAGTAGCAGAGGAAGAAATATTATAAATATAAATATTATAAATTTGTCTGGGGTACAGATAACAGGGTGGGTTTTTTATTGTTTTTGGCCAGAACTTCACACAGCACACGGGACTTCCCTGACCAAGGATCCTGACTAAGGGTCAAACCCGCACCCCCTGCAGTAGAAGTGCAGAGTCTTAACCACTGGATCAGCAGGGAAGTCCTGTTTTGTTTTTTAATAAAACAGAAATTTGATTTTAAGCCGTCTGGTAACAAGAGTAATCCTTAATTTGTATTCCTTGGGCCTGCAAAGGTGCAGGGAAACAAGGTTTTCAACCTGCAGGCTCAGTAAGGAAACTAAGTTCAAATAATAATAATCGTAGTAATAATTAACCTTAGCTGAGACCCTGTGGATTTGTGCCAGTTTACTTCCCATTCTGAGCACATGGGAAGATTGTACTACTTATTCCCTCAGATTTAATTATGATCATATGACTTACTTTGGCCAACTAAAAGTCAGCAAAAACAACGTGTTCCTTTCAGTCAAAGTATTCATGATCCAGAATAAATTCACTGTGTACTCTTAGTCTTGCCACAGCATCTTGTATGGATCCCTCTGTTAGGCTCATGAATAATGCTGTATGAAACAGAGATGGCTGCTGCTCTGCAGAGGACATATTTAGTAAGAGTAAATCTTTATTTTTCAGGTCACTGTTGTTTAAAGTTTATTTGTTACAGTGGAATAACTTAGCTTATCCTTATTAGTGTAGTTTGAATTACTTTTTGTCAACACACATTGAACTTGGATAAGCCTTTGTGATTTGGCCTGGCTCACTTAGGTAGACATAATGTTCAACACAAAAGACCTCAAAAGAAATGTATATTTCTATGTCATTTCTTTTAATTAAGCTTATTAAAACATATATAGAAACTGTAGATGTTTTTCAAAAATGAAGAAAAACAAAAAGAGAATTATCATTATGCATAGTTCCCCAAAATCTGTTACTATATTTATGTATGTGCTTACATTTTGAATCCCAGTAGTATGTGTGTAAATATGAAAATATTAAAAGTTCAACAGTTTTTTTTTTTTTTTTTTTTTTAGTTCAACAGTTTTTACAGAATTTCTTTAAAATATTTCTCTGTCTCATCTTCCATTTTTATCGTCTTACATTTACTATGCAGCAGAAACAGCTACATTCACATATTTGAGGCATTATTTTAGGAATGGTGGTTTAAATCTCTAAATAAGCTAGTGTTGCTGTATTTATTTTTAAAACATATGTATTCTCTTCCCTCAGTGAAGAGTGAGCATTTAATCTGTTTCTGTTTTTAACTACAATACACACTCATCACTTTCCCCCCATCACCCCATCCTCTCATTATGATTTGTCATAATTTTGGTTAAATAAATATTTGTATTTATTTCATGATTACTGTATGTATGTTATTCAGATCTAAGTAAAAAACTTTAATTTTTTAGTCCCTGCAATCTATAAAAATGTCTATATTAGACTAACAGTTGAGTGATAGTTTGCCTGATTATGAATCTAGTTTAGTTTTCACTTTTCTTCTGAATTTTTAAGGTATTTTCCACTTTGTTTTAGTTTCTATTGTTTCTCATAAAAAGCCTGAGGACATACTAATGACTGTGTCTCAGTGTGTACACTGTTTTTTTTTTCATCTGGAATATTATAGGATCTTCCCATTTAACCCAATATTCTGAAATTTCACAATGATGTTCCTTTGGCATTGGTCTAGTTTTCTCAACTAGTTATGCACATTTAATGAAGCATTGAAATTAAAAAAACAGCATGCCCTTAATACCTATGAAAACTACTCAAATTATTTATTTAATATATTTTTCTTTTTAATCTCATGTAGTTTCTTCTTCAAACTCCTATTATTTGGATATTTGAATTAATGGAACATGTCTCTCATTTTCTTACACTTCTTATCCTCTTCTCCATTCTTGTCTTTTTCTTCGTTTTTTTATTTTCTCTTCTTTCTGCAAGATTTTCTCAACTTTATCTTTCAACCATAGTATTGATTTTTTAATTTCCAATTGCAAAACAATGTCCTTTTGTTTATACATATATGTAATACATATACATGTACACACATACATTTATGTGTATACCCACATATATTATATATAATCATCCTGTTTGCTTCATGAATGCAATATTTTCCCCTCTTTTTCTTGAGAATTTGTCTTTTTTTTCTAGAGTCTAATTTTATTCTATCATTCCCTTTTTTAAATAGACTTCATTTGTTAGCTTAAAGGTTTGTTTTTAAAATGTTATTTTCTCTGTAGCTCAGAGAATTGCTAATCAACTAGTCATATACTTTTATATATGAACAGAGGATAAGATATCTAAAGAACAAAATTTAGATGGCAGATACTGGCTTTCTTTGATATTGTAGGGCATCAAGAAATGTAAAATATTCTTTGCAGTCTGTTGATTAAATCTCCTTATTTTAGCCTAATTTTTGCCCTCCTCCCCATTCTCAGTGGTAGGTGAAAGCTTTGGGAATATTTTGAGGTATAAACTCAGTCATTTCTTAGCTTTCCTTACTGCTAACTAAGGATTCAATTTGGGTAGCTTTTCTAAATAGTTTTAGAACAGATCCATTTTATTTCCAACATCAATAGTTTGTTGATGATATGTCATTTACTATTCTCCTTTCTGGGTGTTTACTATGCCATAAAAAAATAAACAAATAATTTACATATATAAATTATTTTTTTAATCTTTACCATTGCTATAATGGTTTTTGAGGATATAGCAGAGTAGATATATGTATTCAAATTCCTTCTTAATTAGGAGGTATGCTTTTTTTTTTGTTTACATTACATTGTCAGAGTTTCTCCAAAACTTTTAATTCTTTTAGGAAAACAATTTTAGTACTGTGTTGGTATTCCATCATATTGAAATAGTTTATACCTTATTTAACCATTTCCTTTTGTTGCATAATTAGTTTCCCATATCTCATTAAAAATATTGAAAATCTTTTAATATATTTTGAAAAATGTGAATCCTATAACATTTTTCCAGTCACAAATTCTTCAATTCATAATTATCCACATTTTCAACTTTCTTCTCTTATACTCTAAACTTAGTTGTAAAGATAATTAAATTTATTTTTAAGAGCTTAAATATAAATAACAGCAATTTATTTTCAGAACATGAACAAAATGGCATAGTAGGCAGCTCTTAGCTCTTGCTCCTCCCCACCCCCCACAGAAACGTCAAAAACAAGCAGAAACTATCAGAACCAGCTTTGTTAGAACTCTGGAAGAGTCAAAGGTTTACAGCAACCAAGTAAAAGCTGGATTAAGAAAAAGGCAACTTAATAATGGTAGGAAAACTGCAGCATTTTTATCTGTGCTTGCCCCACCACTTTCCCAGTGCAGTGTGCTCTCAAAGACGGAAGTCTGAGTTCCCAGTGTGGGACTCTGGTCTGCGGTTTAAGAGAGCATAGAGAGCATAAATTTAGTTGAAAAGCTTTGTGCGTGTCTGTTCTAATCTGTCTGAGGACTACCTGAAGGATTTGGTGTTTGGATCTGTCTTGACTAACGTGGTTCTCAAGCTGGAAATGGTGCATTACTTGAAAACACTGTAAGCAGAACTAAAGACTCACAGGTAACCTGACATTAAAACATTACAACGGAAACATACAATAGACCACCTGGGAGAAAAATCTGCTGAGAGTGTCTTTGGGAAATTAGGACATGCAAATGTATATAGGAGAATTTAGAAGGTCACAACATGCCCAAGAAAAGACCTGAGAAAACCCTAAGCTTTCACCTGGAGCTGATTCCTAGGCTCAATGAAAGCACTGGTGGTCCAGTGGCTAAGACTCTGCGCTCCTAATGCAGGGGACCCAGGTTCGATCCCTGATCAGGGAACTAGATCCCACATGCATGCCACAACTAAGAGTTTGCATGCTGCAACTAAAGATCCCTCATGCCACAATGAAGATCCCACATGTGGCAACGAAGATCCTGCGTGCAGTAACTGAGACCTGGTGCAGCCAAAATAAATAAATAAATAAATATTTTTAAAAATTAAAAAAAAGTCAAATGAGTGCTCCAGCACAGAGCCTATTTGCAAAAATTGGGAGAGGTGTTTGTTTATTTGTTTTTTCTCCCCAAGAATGCACAAGAAAGTAACTAGAGCAATAAACAAATGCATCAAAACTACAGGGTGTAAAATCAACACATTAAAATCAGTTGTGTTTCTATGTACCAGCAATGAACAAACTGAGAAAGAAAATGAGAAAGCAGTACCACCTATAATATCATGTAAAAGAATAAAATAGCTCGGAGTAAATTGTCAAAGAGGTGAAAATCTTGTAAAGAAATGTAAAGATATCCTACATTCATGGATAAGAACACTTGATATTGTTCTACCCAAAGCAACTCACAGATTCAATGCAATCCATATTAAAATTCCAACACCACTTTTTTGCTGCAATGGGAAAGCCAATCATCAAATTCACATGGAGTTGCAAGTGGCTCAAATAGCCAAAATGATCTTAAAAAATAGGAACAATGATGAAAGACTCACATTTCCTGATTTCAAAACCTAGTACAATGCTACAGTAATCAAAACAATGTTTCACTGGCATAAGAATAGACATATGCACTAATGAAATATATTGATAATTGAGGTATGTCATTAAAAGCATGAACAACAAAAGAAAAAACAGGCAAATTGTACTTCATCGAAATTAAAAACTTGTGAGTATAAAAGGACATCATCAAAAAAAAAAAAGACACACTAAGAAGTTGTAGAAAATATTTGCAAACACTGTATCTGATAATGGTTTAATAGATTATATAAAGATCTTCTGCAACTCAACAAAAAGGCAAACAGCTCAATTAAAAACTCAGCAATGGACTTGAATAGACAAAGTATATATACAAGTGGCCAGTAAGCACAAGAAAAGATGCTTACAATTATTAGTCATTAGGAAAATGCAAATTCTAACTATGAGATAATATAACTAGTATGGCTACTTTTTAAAAAACAACAAAATGAAAAACAGAAAATAGCAAGTGTTGACAAGGATGTGAATAATTTGGAACACTTGCACATCACTGGTGGGGATGTAAAATGTTGCATGTGGTAGCTGCTATGGAAAACAGTTTAGTGCTCCTCAAAAAACTCATCATGAAATTACCATGCATCTCAGCAATTTCATTTGTAGGTATATACCCCAAGAATTGAAAACAGTGACTCAGCCAGATACTCATACGCCAGTACTCATTGCAACATTATTCACAATACCCAAAGATGAAAATGACCAAAGTGTGCATCAACAGATGAATGGATAAATAAAATGTGATGTATACATACAGTGGAATATTATTGAGCTATAAAAAGGAATGAAGTTCTGATATATGATACAACATAGATGGACCTTGAAAAAATTTTGATAAAGTGAAATAAGCCAGACACATAAAGAAATTATGGTATGTTCCTATTCACATGAAATACCTACAATAGAGGAATAGTGACAAAAAGTAACCCCTGGTTACCAGGGGTTGGGAATAGTGGAGAATGTTATTATTTAATGGTAACAGAGTTTCTCTTTGGAGTGATAAAAACTTTTGGAAATCAATAGTGGTGATAGATTACACAGTACTGTGAATGTAATTAATGCTATTGATTTGTACTTTTAAAAGTGGTTGAAATGGAAGGGATATTGTATATATATATTGTAACACATTAAAATCTTTTTTTAAAAAAAATTATGTCCAAATTTCTTTAGGTGGATATTATAGAATTAAATTTTAAGTTGCTGGGCTTCCCTGGTGGCGCAGTGGTTGAGAATCTGCCTACCAATGCAGGGGACACGGGTTCGAGCCCTGGTCTGGGAAGATCCCACATGCCGCGGAGCAACTGGGCCCGTGAGCCACAACTACTGAGCCTGCGCGTCTGGAGCCTGTGCTCCGCAACAAGAGAGGCCGCGATAGTGAGAGGCCCGCGTGCCGCGATGAAGAGTGGCCCCCACTTGCCGCAACTGGAGAAAGCCCTCGCCCAGAAACGAAGACCCAACACAGCCAAAAAAAAAATTAAAAAAAATAATAAATAAATAATAAATTAAAAAAAAAATTTTAAGTTGCTATGAAATGCATGTTTGTATGTGCTTATGTGATATTTTCTAAAAGGTACAATAGCAGAGAAAGAACAGCTTGTCACTTAAGTGTGAGCTGTCAGTCTTGAGCTTTCAAGAGTCAGACTGCTAATGCCATGCAAAATCTTGGAACTATACCTTGCTAGGTGAACATACTTAGGAAGGTTACTTATATTGCTCTTTTCTCAGTTTCTTCATCTGTAAAATAAGCTTAAAATTTTCCATACAAGATTCTTTTGAGGATATAATGGCCAAACTTATGCAAAACACCTAAGGGAGCATACAGTAATGTCAAAAATGCTAGCAATTATTATACTCCCTGAATTTACACTGGATAGTATTCTTAAAATATTGTCAAAATATTCAGGATAACAAACCTACACTGACTTTCAAGTGAAGAAATTTCTGTTGCTATGCCTATACATGACAAGTTAACAAAATAGAAAATTTAGTTAACTATCTGAAGAATTTCAGCCCTCTCATTTAACTGATAATATAAAATCATACTGGAACAGAAGAACAACATCCCCACTCTGAATTACATCAATAAATCTCATAACCTTCTACCAATTTCACAAGTATAAAGTTTTTCAACACTATGAAGACTATGGAGCAAAACAAAAATAACGTGTAAAAATAAACATAAAATAGACTTATAAGCCAATGAATTTATAACATACTTTGAATAATGCCTAGTAAATTTTAATGTAGGCCTTTATATTTTGAAATACATACCTATTAATGATGATTACACTTCAAGACAGCAGAAATTTGAAAAACAAATATTAGTAGTCTCTTTTTAAAGCAGCTTTATGTAGTTTCTAGCAAGCTACCTCATCTGAACAAATGGCAAATGCTATCTCTGATAGCTGAACAATTTAACAACCTGCTGGGTCACAGATGCACAAATCCTAATACATACAGACTATAATCTTGCCAAACACAGAGACTCACTGTTAATTACATTTTTCTTTCTGTAAGTTATATTTACAACTTATGGCACGTTCTTAAATGGCTGAAGGTTTACCCACAGGATATTATGTCAATTTATTTTTCATCTATGTGTGATACCAACTCCAAAATCTTTTTTTAACTGTGTTATTTCAGTTTTTTAAAAAATTAATATTCTTCATGGAAAATCAGTAGTGGGTAGTGAATGATGTAGTTAATATATTGGGGTTCCTTTTGTAGTTTGTAAGAAATGTACAGGTTCTGTGTGGCTATAGCCATAATATTAGCTGTAATTTTGATGTACTGCTGATGAAAAGATTTTTTAAAATCAGTGGTACAGCAGTTTAGCACTTACAAATCACTTTTCACACTCACAAATTATAATAACACTCATTGTCAGTAGCACAAAAATGACATCCTATGACACTTGCTAAAAGAACACATGAGAGATCACCATTATATACACATAATTAGTTCTAAAAAAAAGACACTTTAAAGTAGTTAAAACATTCATCATAATTTCATAGAAGAATGGTTAAAAAAAAAGATGTGATTATGATTTTATCTAGAAAATGCATCTAAAATAATATAAATATTTAAAACAATTCAATTTATCTTATAAGGTACAATAGGATAAGGTTATTTTAATGACATTAATTATTTGAATACTTCAAAAATGCATTAAGCTAACTTGTGTTTGTGTATTTGTTTGGGTTTGTAATTTTGCCAAAATTTAATAGCATATTACACTGTGATTGTTTCACAGAACAGTCACAAAGAAGGCCATTTTTCCAAAATATTTTAGGGCTTCATCAAATTTCCCAAGGACCTCTTTCAATTCTTTGATAGTCAAATCATTCTCTTTTGAAGCATATTTTCTATCATCATTCTTGTCAATATTTTTCTTCAATTTTTAACCAGTCTAACTCTGCTACACCCTCATTTGTCAAAGACTTTCTTTACTTGTGACCCAAGTAATTCTAACTTTACTTCATCAGGTTCATGAAGTCATGTAGTTCTTATAAGATTGCAATTCCACTTTGCATTATACTACATGGGTTTGTCAGATGTATACAGTAACCCAAAATCAAAAGGAAAATTACTGAAAAAGATGTTGCTCACTGTATTGGGATAAATATTGTTGGGAAGCAGAAGGAAATTAGAAGTGGGAACCAGTTAAATCAGTGTTATTAGTAAAAAATGTCATGCTATGATGACTTTTATTTTCTATCAAAGTTGTACGTAATAGCTACTTGGGCAATGAAAATTCCCATACACCTGGAAATTTGAGTAGAATTTTTGCATCAAAGCTTTATTTATCATTTGTTTTTGGTTTTCTAAAAATGAAAATATCACTAATTATGTTTAAAAGACTTTCAACTTCATCTTACAATGGCTAGTGAGTAAGGCACCTTTGCTTATCATGGAAATTTTGATGACATATCTGAAGTCTAATAGTTGAAATGCTAACTGAAATAATGTATCCATTTATACATTCATGTATAATATTTCTGGAAAGGGGTCAACCATCTTTTATTTGAATAGCAGCCCTCAAATGCAGTTTATTACTCCACCACATTAGCCCATTTTATTTTTAACCTTTCTCATTGTCAGAAAATACATCCTAACATTTGTTCTATATTAGAAAGCAGTCTCTCAATGCACATTCTTTTGTTGACTCTACTTAAGGATTCTGCACCTATGCAGACTAAGGCACATTTTTATTTCATAAAACAATATTATATGTATATATATATATATATATATATATATATATATATATATATATAAGTTTACAATTTGGTATGCTGCTTTAAGTGTTGTCTCTTCCAGGCTAAAGTTCTCTAGTCCCTTGTATCTTTCCACATGACATCTTTATGCCCCATTGTTACAATGTCTGGATTCAATTTGTTTGTAGATGTCCATCTTAAAATGAGGTATCCAGAACTAATCAAGTCCTTTAAGAGACATCCCTCAAGGGTATAAAGGCTTTGATTATTTTTGTGATGGTTTTCTCAAAGAATAAGACATTCTTATTTCCTAAAGTTCCTGCTTGTGCTGAAACTGACAAGTAGTGATCTGTTACAACCCTTTAGTAAGGTGACTTATGCCTCGTGTCATTTCTCTTACCTCAAATCCTACTTGTGAAAAGCAGAATGTCTTTTTTTTTAAATGACTGTATCTTATCTCTACTGCCACACTGTGTCTCTTTTTAATCAGTTTGTGTCTGTAAAATACTGAAGTACATTACACATATCTATTATGCATGCACACTTATAAAAAAGTTCCAAAACATCTTGTCATAAAATAATGCTTACGGGCCCTCTAAAAAAGTTTAAAATTTTAAAACTCTATGTGTTTTATATACCCTATACATTCTCCTTCATTCGTAAGAGTAGATCACAATTTTTCTCTTATTTCCTACCCTTTATATGAATTCAAATCTGGTTTAAATATACTTGCTGGAAAAGAACAAGAATTATAATATACACACATTCTTTTAACTTCCAAATTATTATTAGATTTTATGACTTTTGATTTAAAAATTTACATAAACAACATGCTCCCAAAGAATATGAAGAGTATAGAAGTAAGACAATTACAAAAACATTCTGGTTACTGCAGTAAGCCCAGAAATCCCAATATTACAACCAAACAGAGTACATGATTTCAAAGAATGTATATTCTAGAGGGAGAGAAAGAAAACAGATAAGTAAAAATTGTTTTAAGTTGTAATAAATATTATAGCAAATATGAAACATAAACAAAATGAAAATCTAGTGAAGGGCCTACTTTTCACAGGATGGTCAGAAATTTTCTGACTACGCAACGATTCAGCTGAAATCCAAGTATATATGTATATATATAGAGAGAGAGACAGAGAGAGAGAATCAGCTAGTTCGTGAAAGAGGCAGGACACATATTCTAGAAATAAGAATTTTAAAACATCTATTCTTCACTAAAAGAAGAAGTCTGCTATTAGAAGACATTGAGATATCTTCAAATTTTTGTGGAGAAGAAATCCAACACAATGAAATTCTCAATTCAGAAAAAATTGTTATTAAAGAGTGGGGACAAACCAAAAATATATTTAAATGCAACAAATGAGAAGGTTTACGACTCAAATATCTTGGAGTAATAATTACAGTGTCCTTAGGAATAAGGTGAGAGACTGAATATACAAATGGACAATGGCCAGACTATATACGAGAATGGGACTCTCACCCCAAAACTCTGCAGCAAACATCCAGGAAGCCAAACAATAAATTCTGGAGCCATTTGCCCAGGAATGACCAAGACTTGGTCACCAGCTACCAACTTCCCTATAATTTGCCTGTATTTCTCTAACACAGCACAAAACAGATGAAACCAAATATGCTTTCCCAACCAGTTACATAAGATGCCCCATTTCTACTTAGTCTTCCTCCAGTTTCCCCATGCCAACAACCTCCAATAAGAACACTCCTGAAGTCTTTGAGCCTTTGAGTCTCTGCCAAAGCAAATGGTAGTGGTTGCCCAGCTTGCTATAGTAATCACTGAATGAATAGTCTCTGCTTATTCTCAGTTGCATGATTCAAGTTTATTTTCAGAAAGGAAATAGGAAATTTAAAAGACTGACTTGGACGGATGACAGAAGGAACAGGGAACAGAGACTAGTAAATATATAGGCAAGTCAAAATAAACATTGCTAGTAGAACAGTAATTCTAATAATTATATTAACTAATGGAGTTTAGAAAAAAAGGAAGAAATAAAATACAAGATGGTAATAATATAGATGGCATGATGAGGTAACTCACCCAAATGTCCTCATCTTATTCTGGTAGAGGGGTGATATTTACTATTTGTTAAACCAAGTATTTACATGAACAATTTAAGAATAAATATGCAATGACTTATGAAATGAAGAGAAAAAAAGAGACAAAAATCAAGAAAACTTTAACAATTCTTTAGATAGCATAAAAGATATAGATTTAGCAGAACCCTGGATAATACTAGAGAAGGCAAAAAGCTGAGGTTATTATAAGATTCTTACTTTTTTTTCCTATTTTTCTTTCTTTGAAAAATTTGATACGTCTGTCTGAACATCTGTCACAGTTGCTGTGAAAGTTAGTACTCTTCTTTTTCAACATCTATGGCCACATCAGTTTCTTCACAGAGTGCATCCTTTATTCACAAGTCGATTTCATTTGAGCTTGACATGTGCATGTCAGAGAGAACAAATATTGCTATGCCTATCACATGGATGAGAGTATTAATATATATATATATATATAGTTTATGCAAATCTTGTAAGTAATTTAAGTAGCACAAATGGTAGACTGGTTACTAGTCCTCAGGTGGAACTTAACACAATAGTATTCTTTTCAGCATTCTAGTAGCCTCCAGATTGATTGCCAATGAATCATATGCTTTATTCTCCAGACGAATGAGGTTGAGAGTAAGATATATTCAGCATATTAGAAACTCAAAGAACAGTCTCTGTGTTGGACACAAAGTGACATTTTAACATTATTATTCAGTTAGAAAACTTCCTATTAGTATTATGAAAGTCATTCAAAAGTGATGCCAGTGACATCTACCAGCATGTTAATCAGATGTGATTTGATTGTCCCAAGCACTTCTTGCCCAGTGAATTTGATTTTTGTCCAGGTGGAATTTAAAGAAAAGTATGCTGGAGTAAACACTACAAATCTTGCAAACTGCAAAGTGGATAATTCAATTTAAGACAATCTCTCAAAGTAGTATTTTTTCTTTAACATACAGGTGAAGAGAATATTTCCATAGCTAAAGCATGTTTTAAAATGTTCTCTCCTGCAATTTTATTTTCTGAACTTTATATTTTTCTAATGACAAATATGTCTTTTGCTTTGTTTTTAAGAACATTAAAAATATATGTATTTCACCATGTGTAATCTATTTCTACTTATACATATTTTATAGAGAGGCTTATGATACTTAAAATCTTATATCTGAAATAAGTTAACTCCAAGTTAATTTTTTAAAATATTTACTTATTTGCCTTAAAAGCTACTTTAAAACTTAAACTTCCAAAATCAGTAGTAGTCCAGGCTGACAATTTTATTATTATTTCTTAGCTTCTGGACACATTTGAGTATCAGAGTTCTAATCATGAAGACACTTTTAGCATCACAAAATTAAGCTATAACTAGATTATGGCTACCAGCTAATATTTATTTCTATAAACTGAAATAGCATATTATATTACTATTCTGATATTTAATTTACTCCCCATAGATTACTTTTGAATATGTGGCTATCGAAGATAAGAGAATGTTAATAATGTTAAACAGTTTAGCCTAAAGCATAAACATCTTTAATTCATATATTTGATAAGAAAGTTAACCTAAAGAATCCAAACATATAAATCCTTTCATTCATTTTATATCCTTGAAAGAAATTCAAATGTACTTAATGGTCCAATTAATTTTAGATAATATACATCTTTTCCAAGTAAAATTAAAATTAAACAGAGAAAAATATTTTATTTAACATACTGTTTGTTGTGAAAAATAATTATGTTGAGACTGCTAGTTTGCTTACCTTTGAAATTTCTAAGATATGGGAAAGAGTAACACATAGTTTTCTATTTTATTGATCATTTTTTTAGCTTTTGAGTTCTAGTTTTTCTTCTTTTGCAATCTCAAACTTTTATTCATGTATTCATTTACCCTATATGTACTCATTGATTAGCCATTATATGCCAAAGACATATTAAACAGTAATGAAGAAGATAAACTTAGACTGTACCATCATGGACATATGCCATGGTTTCAAAAATATCTAAAGCATCATCATTTTTCACTACTTTATAAAGGTTGAAATATAAAATAAAATTCAGCCATCTCACTAAGTGAACATGAGAAAAATATATATATCCATTTTTTGAACACTCAGTTTTTACATATTATATATGAAAATATTATTTTGCTAAAATGAATGTAAAGCACATATTTACTTTCTATTTTTAGAAATTTAATACAGTATCAGATTGATATACAACTATCCAGATACTTAATTCCTCTATATAAATTACTAATGTTATTTTCTTTTTATGAAACAATGTATGGGGAAAGACATGCAATTTTTTTAACTACACAGTATTCTTAAATTACGCTATAGCAAAATGATTTTATCCCTGGGTTTCCAAAATATATCAGTTCACAATTAAAAGATCAGAAATATATATGTGAGTCTCTGCCTTAATTTCTTACTAATAATATAGCATATAATTTTAAATTATATTAACATTGAATAATGAATACATGAAATTTTATACAT
Organism: Balaenoptera musculus; assembly: GCF_009873245.2. Classification (NCBI taxonomy): domain Eukaryota; kingdom Metazoa; phylum Chordata; class Mammalia; order Artiodactyla; family Balaenopteridae; genus Balaenoptera; species Balaenoptera musculus. Next base: position 39,571,122 of record NC_045802.1, read on the forward strand.
GCTAGATTTCCATTGGTTAATAATCTATCATAACTCCGCAGTTTTATTATGTATTTTACAAAAAAATACTTCAAAGCTCAGAAATGTATAATTAAATTTACAAATTTTGTTTTTTCTAAGGCTTTCACCAAATAGGAGTTGGTTAAAAGAAGCAGCAGGCAAGCAAATTACCCCTACTCTAGTTTAGTTGTGATAAATGTGTAGGTTACACTTTATTTTAAAGTGTTATTTGTCCCATGTATTCCTGCAAGCCTATCAAACTCAGATATGTTTATGGGCTTGGATGTAACAGTGGCAACTATTCAGTGCAGTCACTGTATGGCCCATACTGCAAATTCATAAAGCAAAGAAACTTTCACTACACATCTTCTTTATATATTAAGAATGAATAAAATAGCTATACTCACAATGATCAATGAATATGACTTCACATTGAGCAGGATCTTTGAAATATGCGATGAGCTGATGGGTTATAATTTTTTCTTTGTAAGACTTAGCCTTTAGGATATTAAATATACTGATGAGGTTAATGTAAATGACTTAGCATCTTCCAGAGATTTAAGTGGTCACTTGCTTTTTGTAGAAATGCCTGTTTAGATGAAACAGTGGTAATTTTTTAACTAAAAGAAATTTGGAAGATAAAGAGCTTTGTTGGGCTTCCCTGGTGGCGCAGTGGTTGAGAGTCTGCCTGCCAATGCAGGGGCACGGGTTCGAGCCCTGGTCTGGGAAGATCCCACGTGCCGCGGAGCAGCTGGGCCTGTGAGCCACAATTGCTGAGCCTGCGCGTCTGGAGCCTGTGCTCCGCAAGGAGAGGCCGCGATAGTGAGAGGCCTGCGCACCGCGATGAAGAGTGGTCCCCGCTTGCCACAGCTAGAGAAAGCCCTCGCACAGAAACGAAGACCCAACACAGCCATAAATAAATAAAAATTAAAAAAATAAAAAATTAAAAAAAAAGTAAAAGTTTATTAATTTAAAAAAAAAAAAAAAAAAAGCTTTGTTGAAAAAGCTCTTTCTTTTCCTTTTGAAATTTTTAATTGGTTCCAGAGGCACCTCTTAAATTTATTAGCCAGTCTTTTTAAAAAAATTAATAGTATCTTTTCACTTTGTCTACTGTGTTTCTAATTGTTTACTTTAGATTTCTTCCACAATTAAGAAAAATCTATTTCCCCTATTTAAAAATAAGGGGGGGGGGAGCTATTTTCCTAACAGAACATACCTAAGAAATCTCAACTCCTTTCATTTAATACCTATTGCTCTCATATAGATAAACTCCCAAAACTGTTTGTGTTAAAAGTACAAAGACCAATATTCCTGTAAAGGTGTGAGTTTACCTGATGTTTACTAGATATGGACATGTGTGACATTACTTCTTTCCCTGTGGGTTCTTAAGTCTTCCTAGATTCTGGTGGTTTGCCGACAAGCTTCAGCGTTCCTTGGCTTGTAGCAGCATAACCCCACTCTCTTGCTTCCTTGTTACATGGTGTTCTCCTTGTGTGTCTCGGACTTCGTATGGTTTTGTTGTTATAAGGACACTAGTCATATTGGATTAGGGGTCCATCCTACTCAAGTATGATGTCCTCTTAAGTAATTGCATCTACCCTATTCCAAGTAAAGTCATATTCTGATGTAATGAGGGATAAGACTTCAGCATTTATTTCTTGGAAAGACAAAATTCAACCTATAACAGACAGACAGAGCTCACTTAACACAAGTAAAGAATGGATCATGTCAGATAGAAAGAAAAATGTTAATAATAAGTTTAAAAGTGATAATGTTAAGCCTAGTAATCAACCTAGGCCACAATATAAGGAAGAGCCAAGTAGCAAAATTGCCTAAATGTAGAGCTACTGGATTCCTCCTGAAGAGAAATGGAATTTGTGGAAAAGCCTGAAAGAGTTGCAGTTGTGGTGCTTGAAGTATTTAAAGGCAGGAGGCAGGTAATATAAACATAAAGAGGAGAAAAGCACAGATCCAGCTTCACAAGACTTATAGTGGTGAAGGTTGAAAAAGATACAAGAAAAGAATGCAGCTGTTAGTAAAAATAGCAAAATATGATGTGCCCCCAGCAATGATCTTAAAGATTAAAAAGGCAAGATAGCATACTCCGTCACTTTGTCTCATTATTTAAGAAATTGGGCATGTTCACTAGAGCCTGGCTATTCAAATCGTGGTCAGCGATCAAGCTATAGCAGCATTTCATTGGAGCTTGCTAGAACCCTGATCAACTTTCTAAGAACATCTCCTTGGGAATCCATATGTACACTCAATATTGAGAAGCACTGCACTACTGGTTTGAATATATAAGAATTCCAATTTCTACACTGCTACAAGCTTTTTATGTTAGCTGAAATGTGTGCTTCTGGATCTATAAAAGGATGATTTGAACGGATTCTTTTTGAGATATTCAAACTTTGTGATTCCATATATAACAAGTTTGCCTCTAAGTTTTCAAATTTATGTAAAAAAAGTTGTCCTGTCCCAAACATATAATAAAATGGACTCCCCCCCAATATTCACTTTTCAGTTAACAAGAATAATAACATATTTTCCATGAAAAGAGGGAAATTTTAAAAGGGGAAATTTTAAAATTTGCTCTTTCCTTTGGTTTATTGAATTAGAGAAATACAAAACTTTGGATAGTATTTTCACTAAACAGAATAGGTGAGCCTCTGAAAAGATATTTCAGAGTGATTATTTATGCTTATTATTATTAATAGTTACCCACTATCTCTTATTCCCTGGAACAACAGTATTTCAAGATATATAGTTAAATTTAATCACACAGTGATTATATATGAGTAAGAATAGGCTGATGGTTTCATTTAAAACAGTGTTGTGAATATTCTAGAAGTCAGTAAGAACTGCAAAGTTTAGACTTGAATCCAGAATCAAACTAACATTCAATTATTAAAAAAAAAAAAACACAAAACTGGATAAGCCTGGCCAGAATCCAAGGTATGCTGTTCATATAACATGATATAACAGATAAACACACACACAGGATAGTTTCTATCTATCATCTATCTATCTATCTATCTATCTATCTATCTATCTATCTATCTATCTATCTATCTATCTATCTCAGTCTGCTGTTTATCAGTCTAACTGCAAATAAACCAGCTCTTCCCCAGGGTCATCTAAAAAGTTCCATGTGCTTCAACATTGATTGTGTTAGGAGAGTAATTCTCCAAGACAATTACATCAGCAAACAATGTGTTTATTTCCACATTTGAATCACATATTTTGTGCCATGGCTTTGCAAGAGGGCTGCCCAATTATAATTTTGTAAGGTATACCAATGATTGGACCTGCATAATTTGCACATAAATTAAACACTGAGAGTAATGATTAGGATAGTAAAATTCCTGGTACTTATCTTCAGAAACAATGGAAAATTAGGGGTTGATGTGTTTATAAGGACAACAAAAAGACTACCTTAAAATGATTATACATTGATTATGAAATAAATTCCGTTTAGTTTAATAAGCTAAGAAATTTTGGCATAACTATACGTAGAGCTGGTTACTTCCTTGTATTAGAGCCAGGAAACAGATTGGAGAAAATACTTAGTTTCATTACAAATTTGTTTGTCATAATCTTAAAGCTACTGAAGCAGTCTGACATATAATACACAGATTTCATAAGCACAATTTCTATTATTCAAATTTTCATTTCCTAGTCAATTTCTCACAATTCAGAAACTTCTTTAGACAGAATCTCCCCCATCACTCATGTACTTTGCTGACACATATAGCAAATATACTGACAAAAATGAATGGGTGGAAGACGTATTATAAATATTATAGAACTTCAAAAATTCTGTGTGTGGGATAAATCATATATATATATATATATATATATATATATATATATATATATACACACGTATATACACTCTATCACTTCAATGCTGGTTCAATTGTTTTCTATCTTATTGAAAATTTTTTCCATCTTACTGATTTTTTTTTTTTTTTGTACTATCTTACTCCAAAGACCTTTTTTCTACAATTGATTTCTGTTTCCTTCAAAAACAGTGTTTCTCAAATTTCAAGCTGCTTACGTATAACCTGGGACCTTGCTGAAATAGAGAATTGGATTCAGCAGACCTGGGGTGAGCCCTGTATTCTGCGTTTCTAACAAACCCCCAGGTGATACTAATGCTACTCATCCATGTGCCACATTTTGAGTAACACGGTTTTAAGAGAGTTTCTCTCCCAAACTTGCAGTTAAAACAAGTATGACTAAAATCTTTCTTCTGGAGACCTTATTGGGGAATAGAGTAAAAAATTTAACCCACATTTTATGTGGGATAAACAGACAGAAGCACAGGATAAAGTGTGATACAGCGAGAAAAAAAAACTATTTATCAGACAACTTAAATTTGATTATAAGTTTCAGCACTGAATTCATGTAACATTATTTTTTTTAAAAATTCCTTTCATGTAAGATTGAGATTATTATTCCATCTAGAAGTTCCTCAAAAAATGTAAAATAGAACAACCATATCATCCAGCAAGCCCACTGTTGGATTTATATCAAAAGGAAATAAAAACAGGATATCAAAGAGATGTCTGCACTTCCATGTTTATAGCAGCATTATTCACAATAGCCAAGATATGGAAACAACTGAAGTTTCTGTCAATAGATGAATGATAAAGAAGATGTGGTATTAATATATGACAGAATATTATTCAGCCATGAGAAGAAGAAAATCCTGCCAATTGTGACATGGATAAGGGAATTATGCTAAATAAGACAATTCAGATGAAGAAAATACTGTATGGCATTACTTACATGTGGGAATAAAAAAAAAGGGAACTTATAGAAACAGAGAGTAGAATGATGGTACCAAGGGGCTGAAGGGTGGGAAATGGGGAGATGTTGGTCAAAGGGTGCAAACTTACAATTAGAAAATGAATAAGTCCTGGAGATCTAGTGCACAGCATTGTAATTATAGTTAATAATACTGTATTATACTCTTGAAAGTTGTTGAGAGATTAGATCTTGTGTTCTCATGACAAAAAAGAAACTATAATTATGGGACCTGATGGAGATGTTAGCTAATGCTACAGTGGCAATCATATTTCAATATATAAATGTATCAAGTCAACACATTGTGCACCATAAACTTACACAATGTTATATGTCAATTATATCTCAATTAAAAATATTCTAAGATTCAAATAGAATGATATACCTGAAATTGCTTTTTAAATGATAAAGCACTATATAAGCATATTATATTGTTAATGTATGCATAGGTGCTTTCCACCCCTCCCCTGCTCAGCATCAGTGCCACAGTCTGTGCCCTTCCTTTTCTTAGCTGTGAAAACTGCTTAAGAAACTGTCATTCAGCAGCTGCAAAGACTGCCAGCACTAAAGCAATTTGATAGAAGGATACAAGAGGGGAGAGGAATGAAGATTTTCTTTCCTCTGTAGTTCTAGTTATAAAGCCCAGATATAAAAGGAGAGAATTGTTGTGGTATGGCATATGAATTTTAAGATGCTTTCCTTGAGTTCATTCAAATACTAGAGTGGTGACCTGAAGAGTTTTTGCCTTAGAAAGTAAATATTTATAAATACATATATATGTGTATATATGTATATATTGTCTTTTTAAAAAAAAATTTTAGAGGAATATGTTATCTTCACAAAGATGGGTTAATATAGTCATTGATCATGTAAGTAAGTACATAGAAAAGATTCTGGACTTACTTGTAGCTAGCTACAAACCAACCAACGACTTCATATTTGATTTATAGATGAAGTGAAATTGCTTTAAAACTAATGCAGAATTTATTTGTAGTGCACAGTTTATTAGTATGCAAGAAGATGAATTAGAACCTGCAAGCTATATTAAATTTAATGCATGAGAAAGGTAAGTAATGAATTACTTGAAAATCATGTTAAAGCATCATTGCGAATGCAGCTGTTAAACCGCAATAGCACTAACTGCAGAGGCAAATATTATTAAAACTGCCAGAGTCCCCAAACTGTGTTTTACACAATTCTTTAAAGAAAGTAAGCAAAGGCATTTGACTCCTAGCTTCATGTATACATACGGTGTGAAAGTATATGCACCAAATCTCAAAAAAAAATGGCTCTTCGTAATTTGATTCCCACAAAAGAATTTATTCTACTTGGTTAAAACAAAAGTTTCTTTAATTGTTAGAGGGATGGAACATGAGATTTATTAACTTCACATTTCTGATGGATGAAAGAAAATGTAATAAATGAAGAGATGAGCCTGAAACTGCACTTGAGGGGCTTTATTTAGCTCAGTTAGCTGACTTCACTATCTTGAGCTCTAATATTGTACTGGCTAAGCCTTTTAGTGTGCACTAAATCCCAGCCACATAAAAGTGAAGCTAAATAGTATTTACAGGTCTTTTTCATACAAAGTACTAACCAGCATTCCATTTATAATCCTATAATAACCCTTTGTAATCTGCATACCAATGCAGTGCAAATAACACATTTACTTTAGACATGAGCATAATTAGATTATATAGATCCTAGTTGAATTAGACTGAGTGACCTTTTGCTAGCATCCTCTGGTAACTCAAGAAAATTTTATTACTTGGCTGCCTTTTCTCTTTTAATCTAAATGATTAGTTTTTGTCATGAGCCTCGAAAATCTTCAGAATCTTTCACAGTTTGGTTTATATGAAGATATTTTTTTTTCCCCAGCAGGAAAAAAAGTTGTAGTGTTGAACACAGAGCTAGAGTGAATGTTATCTTGTAAACACTCGAGATAAGGAGTTGAAACATAAAACATAAAATAAAAGATGATGTAAGAATTATTTATAATTGTGTTTAGTATGATTTTTGTAATTACATTTTTAATTAATGTCTTGGAGGATATGCTTTACTTCTATGCATAATTTAAATCAAATTGGTATTATATATTACATAGTTCAAGCCTAGCTTTCCACTTAACAATGTATCAGAAATTTGCATCAGATAATTCAACCTATTCTAGCCATTTATTCACTAAAATAGTTTTGTGTACCTATTATGGGTCTCTTACATTTGGTTAAGTGGTGACAATTGCATGCTTGTTTCAAAGAATTCTCCTCCTGGAACACAAATGATAATCAAAGATAAGGCAGAGAGTGTGATAACAACAATGTAAACCAATTATTCATAAAGTAAATCCCAGCTCTTCTGGTTAAGGAAATGCAAATGTATTAAGAGCTATTTACAACCCTAACACATTTCTACTCTTGCTTCTAGGTCCTCCCAATAAGCACAAATCCATATAAAGTAGGCATGCATTTCTACACACATGTCACTGAAAAGGACTCTTGTACTCTCAAGATAATGGAGGGTTAAATCCACAGCATGCTTCTATCCATCTCTTTATTCTTCCACCAGGGAAATTTTAAAACTTAGGTAAAATAACACAAAGACAGATTGGGAGACTATCCTCAAGAATATTTGTTGTTGTTTTTGTTGTATTTCTCTAACTCTCCTGTAAATTCCACAAGGGAAAACTTGTTTCAAGGTCTTCTCTGCTCAGAAAACAGTCTCAAGAGAGTAAAAGTGCCTCATTTTTTTTTGGGCTCAGCAGACTATATTTACAGGGTAGTTAAGAAATATCATAAGGTTGTAATAAATATGAACATTTACTTAATTTAAAAAACAGGCAAATACGGGCTTCTTCAGAGTCCTATATCTCAAAGTATGTAATAAACGTGTGTGATTGTATGTGTATCTAAATGTCAAATGTTTTTACATGTATAAAGATACATAATTGTGATTTACTCTTTTGTATTTTATATTATGCCTAATAAACAAACCACAACATTCTCATAGTTAGTTTCTGTCCTTTTCCTCACCCAGACCCTTAAAGATACATTGCGAATTTTTGCTGACATCATTTTAGCCCAAGCTGCCCTGAGAGCCCCTAGAAGCCTCTTCTAACTGGTCTCTTGCTTCCATTCTTGTAATGTTCAATTAATTCTCTATACTTCAGCCAGAGTGATGTTTTAAAAAAATGTCATCTTTTTATTTAAACTATTCAGTGTACTCCCGTCACCCTCAAATGAAAATGCAGTGTTTAATCACAGCTATTCAGTTGTATGTAATATGGCTGTTTCTCACCTCTGAAAACTCGACCTAAACTATTTTATTTCCTACACACTACTCTCGTCTAGACACACTGGTCTCCTTTGGGTTCTCTAAACACAAACTTTTCCCTTCCTCTAGGCCTTTGCATGATTTACGTTCAATAACTGTAAAGTTACTTCTTCAAAGGCTGGTTTTGGTGTTCTGAACTAAAACTGTCACCTTATGGAGACCATTCTGTAGTTCCTCATTTAAAGTGGCCTTTACTAGTTCAGTTTTTATCCCATCATTTGGATTTTTGTTATTCCTTCATAACACTTGTTCCAGTCTCTGAGAGTAGTATTTATTGTTTTACTTGCTTATTGTCTATTTCTTGCAAAAGTATAAGCAGAGGATTAGGGTCCTTGATTTCCTAGTTCACCTTTTTTATTTTTGTACTTGACATAGTTACTGACATCTAGGAGCCACACAGCTGAATGCTAGGTGAATGTGTTGTATATCCTGGTGGCAAGAGGAGGGAAGTACGTTCCCATCCTGGGATGATTATGGATCTCAGTGGCTTCTGCTTAAGATTATAAATATATATACACAATCATCTACAGAACGTGGTTATTTTATATGTCCTGGCTGTAGTAAAGTTGCAGAAAAGATTTGTGTAGCTCAAGAGTTTTCTAATATTTACATTTTTTAAAATTTACGTGAATTATTTTGTCCATAGCATCAGCATCCCTTCATATTTTTAATTCTTTCAATCCTCTTCTGGAACTTTCCCTTTTTCTCATTTGGTTCTATTGATTCTAACTTATCTCTTAGTCCTATATCCTTCGTTCTTATCTTTATACTTTGCTAAATAAGTTTACAAATGATCATGACTCCATCTACTACATTTACATTGAAAACCACTTGTCCAATATTGATCTTTTACATGCAGGACCATAACATAACACCTTGAAATGTGGCATGATTTAGATAATGGACTTTTACCTCAGTCTTGCCAGGTTAAAAACAAATCAATTTTCTTCTTCATAGGTCTTTCTCCTTACAGATTTTCTGTTTCTTTTGTTGGTATGTCCAAGGCTAGAAATTTTGGCGTCATCTTTAAATCAATATTCTTTATTTTTGTCTTTTTTTGCTTTCTTTGCTCTTAGTACTTCCTTCACAGTCCCTCTTGAACATATCCTTTATATTTCTTTTCCCATAACCCTCACTCTAATCCCTTAACTCACTCTTGAATGACTATAAATATTTTCTATCTAGTTCACTGCCTCCAGATTCTTTCTACAATCCACCACCACCAGACTGTATTTGAAAAGACATTTTTCATTATTTTTGCCCCCATACAAGAACCCAGAGTAGTTTACAGTAATCTATGTAAAAAGAACACACACACACACATTCCTCCCAAACCAAACTTCTAAAATCTTTTGATAAGTTTGGCTCTTTTAAAAACTAACTTACTATTTTATTTATTTTCTTAGCAACAGTGGACCATATTTGTTTTCTCCTCCATATCATTCAGTATGTTAGTACCCAGCTTCAAATTATTTTATTTTTTCTTCCCTTCTCTATACCCATATGAAATACATCATTTACAGCTAAATTTAAATATCTCTGTTAATTCTCCTTCCACCCCATGTTTAACTAATTCTTCTTTATATGTTTTTTAAAAGATTTTATTGGAGTATAGTCGATTTACAATGTTGTGTTAGTTCAGGTGTACAGCAAAGTGAACCAGTTATACATATACATATATCCACTCTTTTTTTTTAGATTATTTTCCCACATAGGCCATTACAGAGTATTGAGTAGAGTTCCCTGTGCTATACAGCAGGTTCTTATTCGTTATCTATTTTATATATAGTAGTGTGTACATGTCAATCCCAATCTCCCAATTTATTCCTCACCCCATCCCCTGGTAACCATAAGTTTGTTTCCTACATTCGTGACTCTAATTCTGTTTTGTAAATAAGTTCACTTGTACCCTTTTTGTAGATTCCACATATAAGTGATATCATATGATATTTGTCTTTATTTCTTCTTTAGATTTCAAACTCCCTTATATCTTGTACCATGAATATTATTGCTTAAATATGTATGTCTTATTTATGTATTTACTTCCTGCAATGTGAGAAGCTACCTTTTATATTCTTAGTCATGCTCATCAAGGAAGTACAATTTAAACTATCTTCAAATATTAAAGTTGGAAAGTGGTTTATAAATCTAAATGTAGGTAGTAAAAGAGTTAAATTTATAAAAAATACTAATTTACAAATAACTATGTGTACATACTATATTTGTAACAATTCTTACATACCTGCACTAATATAAATTACTTTAAGTCAAAAGTGATAGAGTTTTTAGTTTTTTTTTTTTTTTGGCTGCACAGCAAGGCATGTGGGATCTTGGTTCCCTGACTAAGGATTGAACCGGTACCCCCTCCAGTGGAAGGGTGGAAACATTGGATTGCCAGGGATGTCCCTAAAAGTGATAAAGATATTTTTAAAAGCACCTTGAGAAAATATCACTCCTCCTTTTACATGAAGAGATACTTAAAATTCCCCGATGTGCCCAAAGAGGATATAATGAATAAATACATTTTAAAATATCCTTACATTTTGGAATCCATCATCTTTACAAATATTTAAAGCCTAAAGTCCCAAATGTTTTATAATTTTTCTTAGGAACGTAATATAATAATATTAATAAATTGGTATTGGTGGGAAAATGAAGAACATCAATAAATGCTATAGTTCTACACTAAATTTATCTTATACCTAAGACTAAGTCTTTGACTCTACAATACAATTTTGAAATATTTCACTTTGCAAAGCTGCTCAAGACAGCAGAGACAAATAGTATATAATATGTTCATAGTTAGTAATGCTGCTTTCTCTTCATTTTGACACATCTGGGGCATGCAATTATTCACAAAGGTCACTTTCTAAAGAAGAAAAATAACAGTGACTAAAGGCAGCATTTAGGTTTCAAATAGACTATGACAATTTAATCAATGACAAACTCCCAATGTCAAGAACAATCTTATTCCTATGTAGACAAAGAATGACATTTCATCAGAGCTAAAGTACAATTGCCCACATTAAAAACTAGCCAAAAGGAAAAAAAAAAAAAAAATTAGTATGGACTCTGAGTAAGATTTAGAGAAAAAAGAGAGGAGAGAGATGCAAAGTTATTTTAACTTTAAAAGTGAATACAACTTTACTTTCTTGACTGGCATTTTCAAAAATGTCTTATTATGAATTAAGTAATCTTAAGGATACATGAAATTCAAAGCTTGGATGAGAGACTATAACTTACCACCTCGCCCCTCCCCCACCCCATTAAACACTTTCCAAATTTGTACTGCAATTTATTGACTGAGAAATATAACATGTTAAGATTTCCCTTTCAGCTGTTTTTTTTGTTTTCCAAAATCAAAGCGATGTCTTAAATCATGTGTATAACACATTTTAAGTTGTTTTGAAATGTAGCTTAAAAATATCTTTCTTGAAATATTCTGGAATGCCAACTTTTATATTTGTTTTTAAAATAATATTCCTCAGTATTTTCAATCAGCATCGATAACACTTCAATCTAGGTATATATAGGCTATAACTGTTATTATTATTTACCTGGGAGAGTACTATTTTTAATGATATTTCAAATCTGATACTCAGTTTCTATTAGTTAAAATAAATGTAGCAGTACTTTAATACACATGAGGCTTTGAGATGATTCAGCAGTATATATAAGCCTTAACAATGTTTTAGAGCTATATTTTTCAATAAATTTTTTAACGTATTAATCATTCTGTGCTTACTTCATATTCTTCAAAATGTATATCTTTTTTTCTATGAGATACTCTGGGCTGTTTTGTGAAATACTCTAAAACAGAAAGGCATTGTGATAAGATATTCACATAACCTTTGTTCAAACACTTTCAAAACAGTATTTTAGGAGAGAAGGAGAATAAGACAAGCAGCCTGATTTCCAATGGAAATAGCTAATCCAACCATGATGTGATGAGATAGCAGATGTGTGCTAGAGTTAAGGATCATGAGATTCCTGAAACAGGTAGAATAGTATTAGAAAATGGAAAGTGTCGAATAAAAAGTGTTATACTCTAGTATGTTTCTGCAAGCTGAAATGCCTGGATTAATTTTACTAAATCATAAAATTTTCATTTCATATTAAGAAAAAGTATATGTTATAGGTAATTGTAGTTGGGAAAACAGCATGCTCTTTTTTCCCAGACTACCACTACTAGATATGCATAAATTTTAAAGACTATATAATTAAGAGAGGAGGGTAAATTAAGTGTGAAACTTATGGATAATATAGCTAAAGTAGTTTTACCTGCAAACATTTACAAGAATATCCAAGAGAGAGAAAAATTGCAATTAAGAAGGAAAATTCTACATTTTCTATAAATAGAAGAATTGCTATTTGTTAACTAGAGAAGAAAAAAAAAGAATGAGAATAGTTGGAAAAATAGATTAAGCATTGTAATAGTCAATCTTCAAATTACAGTTTTTCAAGAGTCTGTTACACTGTCAATTTTTAAATTTTACTTTGTTTTCATATTCTTCAACTCTAAATGGCCAAAATCTTTCCATTTCACCCACCCACCTGATCACCTTAAATCTTTCCTGTTGATTGTCATTTCCCACACTCCATCTTGTTTTACTTGAAAGTATCTGAGATTGCTGAGTATGAAATTGATAGTGATTACTTTGCATTTTAGAAAAGGCTCTCAATAAGCTAATTTCTCCCGAATAAACTTCAAACTGTACAATACCTACAAATGTTTACAATAGAGCTGTGATTCTGTGGGTGGGTATTATGTGATTAAATCCATGAATCCTATCTAAAGCCCCTTAGAAATGTTGAGATAGGTTTATTTCTAAACCCTTGACTATAAAGTGATTATGACTAAATTTTTCTTCAATTTCTCTTTTTTTCAATTTTATAACAAGAATTGCAAGATAGTTTATAAAATTTTAAAATATCATCATTGGAATCTGAAATAAATGTTCTAACCTACTTAAAGTAAATCCCTTGTAGATTTTACAAAGTATAACCAACATCAGTGACATATTTTTCACCTCTCTAACTCATCATGTGTACACGTAAATCATGTTATATTTAGATACTATAAAAAAGATTGAAAATGTTTATTGACACATTTACAGAATCCCCACAATAGATCTGGAGTTTCTAAATCATGCATAAATAAAAGACAAAATCTTCCATTGTATACAACTACTTTACACCATTAAAATAATAGATTGCTGCAGTTTTTTTTTCTTAATAGCAAGAGAATAAGCTAAAGAATATCATTAGATTTCAATATCCTAGGTCACTTTTATGCACAGAGTAGATGAACATTTAGTGTTAATTAAGAAAAATCCAAAGGAGTTTTATTTTTGAGGTTAATCCTTTTATCCCTAGGCTTTGACCCCTATTAAAATTCAAAGATCCCCTTGGGAGAAGAGATACTTTATCAACTATAAGCCATTAAGTGTGAATAAAAGGTCTGAAATCTAAATGGCAATGGAGACAGGAGAATATGGTATTGGTAGAAAAATATTTTTTTTTAATTTTAAAATTTAAAAAGAATTTTAAAAAATTGGTAGAAAGAATTGCCTTTCTCATGGGAAGCATGAGAAAAACATTTTCATTTATTTTTTTCCTCAAGTCTTCAGAAGATGTAAAGCAATGTGCATACTCACCTTTGAAACCAAGATAACTATTGTGGTCTTCAAAATTTTTGTCATTGTGTTAAATTATGTACAACTGAACCATTTCAACATTTCCTGGTGTATGAAGGGTGGTGATACTATAACATTTTCTGATTCTTCTTTCCTGAGGTTCCTCTTTTCATCTTTGCCAATATTAGACCAGAAGATGGAAGATAGTGAAAATGGAGGAGCAAGGAATGAGATTCATATATATACATTTGTAGAATACATAATATGGCTTAGAAGATCCACCCAAGAACATTAATTTGAGCACTGACTATAGGTTAAGTTCACTGCTAGACTTTAGGGATACAAAATTGATTAATCCTTGATTACAATCACAGTTCAGATTCTAATGTTAATATGAATACCAAAGTCTGTTCATTTTGGCCTAACCTGAAGGAGTCTTTCATTTGCCCTTTTATCAAATTGAAGTATAGTTGATTTACAATATTGTATTAGTTTCAGTTGTACAAACAATAATTCGATATTTTTATAGAATATAATCTATACAGAGTTATTGTAAAATATTGACTATATTCCCTGTGCTTATTTATTTTATACCTAGTAGTTTGCAGCTTTTAATTCCTTTCACCTATTTTGCCCCTACCCCCTCCCCTCTCCCCACTGTGAACAACTAGTTTGTTTTCTGTATCTGTAAGTCTGTTTCTGTTCAGTGATACAATTTGTTTGTTTATTTTTTAGATTCTCCATGTAAGTGATAAGATAGAGTATTTGTATTTCTATGTCTCACTTATTTCGCTAAGCTCAACACTCTTTAGGTTTATCCACTTTCTGCAAGTCACAGAATTTCTCTTTTTAATGGTTAAGTAATATTCCATTGTAGGTATAAATACCATATCTTCTTTGTCCATTCATCTGTTGATGGACACTTAGGTTTCTTCCATATCTTAGCTATTGTGAATAATGTTGCTATAAACATTAAGGTGTATGTATTATTTCAAATTAGTGTTTCTGTTTCCTTCTGATATATACACAAGAGAAGAATTCCTGAATCATATGGTAATTCTATTTTCAGTTTTCTGAGGAACCTCCATCTTGTTTTCCAGAGTGGCTGCACCAATTTACATTCCCACTAACAGTGTATGAGTGCTCCCTTTTCTTTACATCCACACAAACATTAGTGACTTGTCATTTTGATGATAGCCATTATAACAGGTATGAGGTGATATCTCATTGTAGTTTTGATTTGCATTTCTCTGACCATTAGCTATATTAAGCACCTTTTCATATGTCTGTTGGTCATCTGTATGCCTTCTTTGAAAAAATGTCTATTCGTGTCTTCTGCTCATTTTCTAATCCAGGTTTTTGTTTTTTGACATTGAGTTGTATGAGGTGTTTATATATTTTGGATATTAATCCCTTAACAGTCATGTCATTTTCAAATATTTTCTCCCATTCAGTAGGTTGTCTTTTCATTTTGTTGATGGTTTCCTTTGTAGTGCAAAAGGTTTTAAGTTTAATTATGTCCCATTTGTTTATTTTTGCTTCTGTTTCTTTTGCCTTAGGAGACAGATCCAAAAATACATTGACATGAATTATGTCAAAGATTGTTCTGCCTATGGTCTCTTCTATGAGTTTTATGGTTTCAGGGCTCACATTAATGTCTTTAATCCATTTTGAGTTTATTTTTGTATAGGGTGTGAGGCACCATTCTAATCTCATTCTTTTACATGTAGCTGTCCAGTTTTCCCAGCACCACTTATTGAAGGACTGTTTGTTCTCCATTGTATTGCCTTAGTCCTTTGTCTTAGATTAATGGGTCACTTGTGTGTGGGTTTAATTCTGGACTCTCTATTCTGTTCCACTGATCTATATGTCTGTGTTTGTGCCAGTATCATACTGTTTTGATTACTGTAGCTTTGTAGTATAGTCTGAAATCAGGGAGTGTGCTACCTCCAGCTTTGTTCATTTCTCTCAAGATTGCATTGACAATTTGGGGTCTTTTGGTGTTCCATATAAATATTAGGATTATTTGTTCCAGTTCTGTGTAAAATGTCATGGGTATTTTAGTAGGGATTACATTACATTTGTAGATTGCTTTTGGTAGTATGAGCATTCTAACAATATTAATTCTTCCATCAAAGAACACTGAATATCTTTCCATTTCTTTGTATCATCTTCAATTTCTTTCATCAGTGTTTAACAGTTTTCAGAGAATAAGTCTTTCACCTATTTGGTTAATTTAATTCCTGGGTATCTGATTCTTTTTGACACATTTTAAACAGGATTATTTTCTTGCTTTCCCTTTCAAATAGTCCATTATTAGTGTATAGAAAAGCAACAGATTTCTGTATATTCATCTTGTATTGTGCAACTTTACTGAATTCATTTATTAGTTCTAACAATTTTTTGGTGGAGACTTTAATGACACCATATGTATATATATATAGTGTCATGTCATCTGCAAATAGTGACAGTTTTACTTCTTCCCTTCCAATTCTGGTGACTTTTATTTCTTTTTCTGTCTGGTTGTTGTGGCTAGGACTTCTAATACTATGTTAAATATAAGTTGGTAAGAGTGGGCATCCTTGTTTTCTTCCTGATTTTAGAGGAAAGGCTTTCAGCTTTTCATCATTGAATATAATATTAGCTGTGGGTTTGTCATGCCTTTATTATGTTTCCTCTATACTCATGTTGATGAGAGTTTTTAATCATAAGTGTATTTTGAATTTTGTCAAATGATTTTCTGCTTCTATTGAGTTGATTGTGTGATTTTGTACTTCCTTTTGTTAATGTGGTGTATCACATTGATTGATTTGTGAATATTGAACCATCCTTGTATCCCTGGAATAAATCTCACTTGATCATGGTATATGATCTTTTTTACATATTTTTGAATTTGGTTTGCTAATATTTTGTTGAGGATTTTTGCATCTATATTTATTGGTGATATTGGCCTGTAATTTTCCTTTTTTTGTAGTGTCTTCATCTGGTTTTAGTGTCAGGGTAATGGCGGACTTGAATGAATTTGGGAATGTTCCATCTTCAATTTTTTTGGAATAGTTTGAGAAGGATAGGTATTAGTTCTTCTTTATATGTTTGATAGAATTACCCTGTGGAAGCTGTTGGGTCCCAGACTTTTGTTTGCTGGGGTTTATTATTATTATTATTATTATTATTATTACAAATTCAATTTCATTAATAGTGATACATTTGTTCAGATTGTTTGTCCCTTCCTGATTCAGACTTCAAAGTTTGTATGTTTGCAAAAATGTATCCATTTCTTCTAGGTTGTCCAATTTTTTGGCATATAACTGTTCATAGTATTCTCTTACAATTTTTTGTGTCTCTGTGGTATTGGTTATAATTTCTACTCTTTCATTTATTATTTTGTTTACTTAAGTCCTCTTTCTTTTCTTTCCAATGAGCCTGCCTATAGGTTTATCAATTTTGTTTATCTTTTCAAAAAACTAACTCTTGGTTTCATTAATTCTTTTTATTGTTTGTTTGTTTGTTTTTGTCTCTAATTTATTTCCTCTCTGATCTTTATTATTTCCTTCCTTCTGCTGACTTCGGGCTTTGTTTGTTCTTGCTTTTCTAACTTTTTAGATGGTAGGTTAAGTTGTTTATCTGAGATTTTTCTTGTTTCTTCAGGTAAGCTATATCACTATAAATTTCCATCTTAGAAATGCTTTTGATGCATTCCATAGATTTTGGAAAGTCATGTTTCCATTTTCATTTTTCTTCTGGTATTTTCTGATTTCCTTTTTAATTATGTACTGGACCTATTGGTTTTTTAGTAGTATGTGGTTTAGTCTTCATATGTTTGTGCTTTTCTCATTTTTCTTTCTGTAATTGATTTCTAGTTTTATACCATTGTGGTTGGAAAAAATGCTTGATATAATTTCTATCTTCTTAAATTTGTTGATACTTGTTTTGTGGCCTAGAATGTGATCTGTTTTGTTTGTTTGTTTTTGGCCATGCAGCACAGCTTGCAGGATCTCAGTTGCCCAACCAGGGCCTGAACCTGGGCCATGGCAGCAAAAGCCTGAGATCCTAACCACTAGGCCACCAGGAAACTCCCAAATGTGATCTATTTTTGAGAATGTTCCCTGTTCACTTGAAAAGAGTGTATATTCTGCTGTTTTCTAATGTAATGTGATGTAGATATCTATTAAGTCCAACTGGTCTATTGTGTCACTGTTGCCTTATTGAGTTTTCTGTCTGGATGATTTGTCCGTTGATGGAAGTGGGGTGTTAAAGTCCCCTACTATTATTGTATTATTGTCAATCTCTCCCTTTATGTCTGTTAATATTTGATTTTATAGTTAGGCACGCCTGTTTTGCATGCATATATGTTAACGAGGGTAATATCCTCTTCTTTTATTGGTCCCTTTATTGTTTTATAACATCCTTCTTTGTCTTGTTTTATAGATTTGTTTTAAATATTATTTTGTCTGATGAGTATTGCTACCCCTGCTTCCCTGTCATTTCCATTTGCATGAAATATCTCTTTCCATCTCCTAACTTTCAGTCTGTGTGTGTCTTTAGCTTTGAAATAAGTCACTTGAAAACGGCATATAGATGGATCTTGTTTTTTTAATCCAATCAGCCATACTATGTCTTTTGATCGGAGCATTTAGTCCATTGACATTTAAAGTAATTATTGATAAGTATGTACTTAATGCCATTTTATTACTTGTTTTCAAGTTGTTTTTGTAGTTCTTCTCTGTTTTTTTCTTCTTTTTGTTTCTTCTCTTGTGGTTTGATGACTTTCTTTAGTGGTTGCTTGTGTTCTTTTCTCTCTAGTTTTTGTGTATCTATTTTAGGTTTTCTATTTGTGGTTACCATGTGGTTCATATATGTTAACCTATAACTATATCTACTTGTTTTAAACAGGTAGTCCTTTAAGTTCAAACACATTCTACTGTACCTACATTTTTTATTCCCCTCCTTCACTTTTTGTGTTTTGGATGTCATGTTTAACATCTTCATGTTTATCCTTTTACTGATTATTATCATTACAGTTGATTTTATAATTTTTTTGTATTTTAATCTTCATACTAGCTTATTTAAGTGGTTGATCTTCAGGCTTCACTATATATTTGCCTTTATTTGTTGGATTTTTCCTTTCCTATAGATTATTTCTTCTTCTTATAGCATTTTTTCCCACTTAGAGAAGACCCCTTAAATTTCTTTGATGGTAAGTTTATTATTGATGAACTCTTTTAGTATATGCTTGTCTGAGAAGTTCTTTATCTTTCCTTCAATTCTAAATGATAATCTTGCTGGGTAGATTACCCTAGGTTACAGGTTTTTCTCTTTCAGCACTTTGAATGTATCACAGCACTCCTCTCTGGCCTGCAAAGTTTCTGCAGAAAAATCAGCTGGTAGCCTTGTGGGGATCCCCTTGTATGTGACTCTTTGTTTTTCTCTTGCTGTCTTTAGAATTATCTCTTTATCTTTACCTTTTGCCATTTTAATTATGATATATCTTTGTGTGGGTCTCTTTGGATTCATTGTGTTTGGGTCCCTCTGTGCTTCTTGTACCTGGATATCTGTGTCCTTTTTCAGGTTTGGGAAGTTTCAGCCATCATTTCATCATATGCATTTTTGACCCTCTTCCCTCTTTCTTCTCCTTTGGAGACCCTTATAATGTGAATGTTGGTAAGCTTGATGTTACCCCAAGATCATTTAAACTGTTCACATTTTTAAAATTTGTTTTTTGTCTTGCTGTTCTCACTAGGTGATTTCCATTATTCTTCTTCTTGATCATATAAGCATTCTTCTGTATCACCTAGAATGCCATTCATTTCTTCTTGTGTGTTTTTCATTTCAGTTATTTTAGTCTTAAGGTCTGACTCATTCTATTATATATTTTCTAGTTCTTTGTTAGAGTTCTAACTATGTTCATCTATTATTTTCCCTAATCCAATTACTATTATTACTACTAATGCTTTGAATTCTTTATCTGATAAGTTGTCTGTTTCTGTTTCATTAGTTGTTTTTCCAGGGGTTTTCTCTTGCTCTTTCAATTGAGATGAATTCCTTTGTCTTCTCATTTTGCTTAACTTTTCCTGTCTCTGTGAAATTATGTGATACAGTTACCTATTGTATTCTTGAAGAGCTTTACTTGTGTGTGATTGTCCCTATATAGTTGGTGTGCCCAGTGGCTTTGTGGGAGAGCTGGATTGATGTGAACACGAGTCACATAGTTTCTCAGGTTTTTTTGGCATCTCTCACCTTGGTGGGAGGTGGGGCTGAAGATGAGATGTCTAGAGCCAGAGCTAAGTGTGAACTGAGGCTTCCTCTCTTCTCAGTGGCCATCACTGCCCTATCAGGGTGGAGATCTGGTCTCAAGTTGCTGAAGCAGAAGGCCTGAGGGTCAGGTCTGATCTGGCTTTTTTCCCTGTAAACATGTGCTCTCTCACCTCCCAGCACTGGCAATCACCCCCGAGGGGAGCGGTGCTGAAGCAAGCGGTGTTGGCATGGTGGGGCTGGTGTTGGCATTCAGCATGTGTCAGGACACAGGCTGTGGTGGTTTGCCTGGGGTTCAAGACCCAGACTGTTTCTGATGCCGTGTGTTAGGGCCTGTAATGGCTGCCCATACCCTGCTCAGATGCCATGTAGGCCTGAAGATGCCACCTCTGTCTTACACCTGGGTCTGAGTTGCTTTCATGTCTCATAGCCAAGCTCTACTTTTGTGCCTCACAACCAAGCCCTCTTCCCAATGCAGAGCTGCGTCACAAATCAAGTGGTGTTAGACCAATCGCTGGGGTCAGGAAGGGGCATGTGTTGGTGTGCTCATGGAAAACTGACCAGCCACTGGTGCAATTTTTAATCCACCTTCACCTCCCTGATTCAGGAGCAAGCATGTGTGCACATGCTCCTCACAAGGAGAGTCCAGGCTTCCTGCAGACTTCATGTTAGTCCTACTGGCCTTCCAACCAGCTAAGGTGGCTCTTCTTCCTTGTGGCAGACCACAGGACTGGGGCATCCAGTATGTAGCTTGAATCACTCACTCCCCAGGGAGGATCTCTGCCCATGTAATCTCCCTTTTCCTCTGAGTCCCCTCCCAGGGACACAGGTCCCAACCTAATCACTTTTCTTCCCTTCTTACCCAATTCTGTGTGGATTTTCCTTACAACCTTGGTTGTATGGGAGTCTTTCTGCCAGTCTCCAGTTAGTTTTCAGTGATAATTGCTCCCTGTGTAGATGTATTTTTGATATGTTTACAGAGAAGGTGAGTTTCACGTCCTCCTACTCCACCATCTTGGTCTCCTCCTTCATTAACCATTTTAATCATGTTCTTTCCATTAGTAGATAGAAATACATATTATTATTAATTATTAGATTATCTGCCTCAAAGCATATGTGTTGAGTTCCAATTTTCTACTAAAATGTTGATTGTGATACAAGGAAAATAATACACTAAAGATCAATTCAATCATTTCAAAATGTCTAATAAACCACATCCTTTAAGGGCAACACACAGTTTTCCCTAATTTCTGCATTCCAAAATTTCAACTACATCCACAAACCAAGTTCCTATGATTATACAAGAATTTGAAAAGAGACATAGAAGAAACATCCTGCACATTTTAAATATGTGTAAAATAATATATGCAAAAAAATCAATAAAATAACTGATATTTTGATTTTTACTTATAGTTACATTAGGATTCAATACATTGAGATACCTTTACTGTTAATTAAAACTACATAAGCTAATTTAAAAATGTTCATCAAGTGATATCAATGTCTGATTTTTAAATGTTTTGAAGTTTTTGAAAAAAAGGTTCTATACTTTATTGTTCTATTTTATTCTTACAAGAAATAAGTGAGTGTTTATAACAAGTTATTTCTATATTTTAAAAGTGATGAAACAAAAATTCAATTATAAATAAAACCTGGATACTTATTGCTAAAGTCAGAACAAGAAATTGGAGTTTGTTTCCGTGTACTGCTTCTTAATTGCCACTCCAATATTGATAATCCATATCACCTCTATTCACTGTATACAATGTCAAAACTTTTAACAGTGGAGTTGAGACTAATAGAGGAGCCATAGACATCTGTGTTGGTATATCAAATGTATTTGGTGATGAAACTTTGCAACATGGGATAATTTAAAATTACAGGAGGTGAAAAGGAGGAGGGTCACCTGTGCAAGGACAGGACAAGGTCGATATTTTTAAAAGAGGAGGTTAAAATAGTACATGTAATTTATACCTTTCAGTAAATTTACAAGTGCCAAAACAGAACCCAAATCCTGTAATCCCACTGCTACCCTTTCTAGGGAAAATGAGGGCTACAAGAAGAAATAATATTTTGTTAAGGGAAAAAATGGATTTTGACTTTTTTACAGAGGGTTTTCTTATGAAAAGACATTCTAAAATTCCTCAAGCAGGAATTGTTTCAGAAAAGCTTTATGAATAGTGTGTGAGTAGTGATGATTCTTCTCCTCTATCTTTCCTCCATTCATTGATGTCTGAACTTTTACACATAACAATAATAAATATTTCAATATACAATAAGATAAATTATTTTTTAAATGAATATTTCTGCTTGGAAAAATTTACAATCTGACTGAAATCAATACACAAAAATATGAATATGAAGCTTTGAAAACTTTGAAAGAGTATGAAAAAGAGGGACCTCTAATTTTGAAAGTAAAACATTGAAAGTATATAATTTCTTTCACATTTGGAAGACATTTAGAAAGCAAAGGAGCTATTGATAACTGAAGGGGAATGATACAAAATAAAACAAAACTGTAATTAAAACTGAATATTATGAAAAAGATATTAATGTCACCATATTCAAATAGTCCAGCAGTCCTTACTTTTAAAGTTTACCTGACTTATGTATATCATCATCATCATTATTATCATCATCATCTCCATTGATCAATTTTTTATTTGTGGTGACACTGAATTAGATAATTTCCTCAATATTTATCTTTTTTTCTACCTTTTTATGGAGAGTAATATATATAATAAAATAAAATTCATAGAAATTAATTCTTTACTTCCCATATACTATAAGATTTCTAAGTACTGCCTTATCTTCATGTTACAAATTTTGATGTTTTTATTATCATTTAGTTCATATGTTTAAAAAATTTTTCTTGATTTCTTGAATCATGGACTATTTAGAAATATATTATTTTATCTCCAAATATTTGGAGTTTTTTAAGATATAGTACTGTTATTTATTTCTAATTTAATATTGCTTTGATCAAAGAGCACATTCTGTATTATTTCAATCATTTGAAATGTATTGATACTTTTTAAATGGATGTTTTATGTGCAAGTGAAAATAAATATGCATTCAGTGGTTGCTACAATGTTCTGCAATTGTCATTTAGGTCAAATTGTTTAATAGTGTTGTTCAAATCTTTTATTTTCTAACATTTTTTATTAGCCTAATTGTTCTATCTAACACCAAGAGAAGATTCTCCAAATCACATAATATTCCTGTGACTTTTTCCTGTAGTTCTGTCAGTTTTATTGCTCTAAAGTAGTTTTGTTATTAAATGTGTACACATTTAAGATTATTCTAACTTAATGAATTGACTCTTTTATACTGTGAAATATCCCTCTTTAACTTGGCCATAATGTGTATTTCTATATTAATGTAGCTACATCAACTTTCTAATACTCAATGTGTTTGCAATGATACATGTTTCTCCCCTTTTATTTCCAGCTGTTCTGTTCTCAATATTTAAAATATGTTTTTAAACAGCATATGATTCAATATTTTTAAATCTCTGCCTTTTAATTAGTGTGTTTAGTCCATTTACTTTTATGGTGATCATTGATATGGTTGGTTTAAAATTTACCTTCTTGTTATTTGCTTCTGTTGATCTATGATTCTCTGTTTCTCATTACCATACTTCTTTCAAGTGAATCAAATATTTGTTAGTAACCTTCTTTATCTTGCTTATTGATTTTTTAGATCTATTTATGTGTTATATGTTTGTTGTTGTTCTAGATAGTAGAGCAAGTATCTTTAAGTCATCAGGTTATTCAAGAAATAATCTACATCCTGAACAATGTAAGAATTTTACTTCAGTTTAATTCCATTTACTACCTTTCTATTTTTTGTGTTCTTGTTCTCATATATTTTATGCCTACAATGCACTAATCCCTTAGCAATGTTTTAACAATGTAAACATATCTATTTATGAATAACAATTTTATGAAAAGCTTTATATATTTACCCACATATTTACCTTTTACTATTGCCTTTTTATGCTTTTCATTTATATGCACAAATTTTCATATAAACAGTCCAAAGGCCACCACACTGTAAAACTCCAAGGAAACAAATTATTATTGTAATTTTTATGAATAGCAGCTTTTAGAGATGTGCCTTGAACATCTTGTATAGCCTTATATGGTATGACTGTAGTCTCCAAACATTAACTAAAACATGCACTTTAAAATTACTTCTTTGACTATTTCCAAAGTCATTACCTTAAACTTATTTTTCTCAATATGTCTCTCATTTTATGTTGTCAATGCCAATATACCTTTGGACTTCAAAGTACTTCTATAGTATGTACATAGAAACATAAAAATTAAATTAATATGTAAAGGCATTATTTTTCCAAGTCATATTTTTATCTGTAAGTGACTGTGTGTAATTAAGGAGAAATGATAAAAGACCTATCAGATAAAAAAAGTGTCATGTATAAATATAATTAAAAGTGAATAAATTATCAGTGTTATAGCCTTACTAGATACAGTTGTAAATAATTTCAGTAGTGAGAGCAAAGTTGAAGATATTTCAAAGTTACAGTTATAAAAGAAGTATATCTGGAAGATAAATTATTTCAGGAAATAAAATGGTGAATGAGATACATAAATAGCCTTCAATGGTAAACAGTATATTGGAAAAATTCATACATGCATAGTTTATAATCACCTTTCAGTCTATGTAAGTTGAAATTTGTCAGTATGTATTCTTCGTGTGTTTTACCTTACAGGCAATTAATTCATCTGTTGGTTAAAAAAAAACCAAGAAGAAAGAAAATGATACCCTATAGCATACACCCATAATGTTGGAGTCATAGGTTAATCTGAAGGTCAAATCTAAACCTATGTTGAAGGCAAGACACTCAGTAGCTATAGCAACAGCTACATTCATGTAAGAAATGGGAGAATTTGCTATTCACATCCTTGCCTACTTTGTAGCTATTTTAATCCTTTATTTTTCATAAAATGTAAATATAAAGTCAAACAAATTCATGAGTGTATTAAAGTTTACCGAAAAGTTAATTACTTTCTTTCATCAACATAAGTAAATTTGTTTTAATACATTACAGTTGAAACAAAGTTTAAAATGAATTAAACATTTCTTTTTCAAAACTACCTTTCCTTAACTTTATTTTTTTTCTTGTCAGGTTTTAAAAATCTTTTCTATTAACTTAGAAAAAATGTAGGTTATTAAATAAATGAAGAAAGTGGTATTACATTTAAAAGTATTAACAATAGAAATTATTCAAAGCCAAATTTTACTTCAAAAACTTACTTAAAATAACTAAAATTTGTTTATACCCATATTTAAAATAAAATTTTAATCATCCTTTCTTTGGATCATTCACATTCAATATGTACAAGTAGCTTGAACATATGAACAAATTCCTTGAATATAGAAATAATGGCAAATTCAATCACATACATAATCATTTATAAGTCCTAATGATATTTACTAAGATCTTTTTAAAATTTGACAACATGTCCTATTGAAAAATAATAATTAATGGTATTCAATGTTAATATTAATATAACAAATATAGATTGCTAAATTGGATATACTAATTGAATTAGTGTATTATTATGTATTATCTATTTGAATTGTATGCTGGTTGAGATTATTGATATTCATTCTCCTTGTGTCTGAATTTTGAAAAAGAAAGCTACATATTTGACATAAAAACCTCTCTTCAAACTACTGTTTCTATTTAATTAGAGGAAAAAAGACTATATCAATTTTTCATATCCAAGCAATCTTTTAGGTATAGTATTAGTCATTTAAACATCATGTACTGATAATCAATATGTTGTTGTTTCTTCATTTCCTTTTATAATATTTGCGTTCTATATTTTGTGATTACTTGCAGTCTGAAAATTACTAAGCTAACATTTTAGTCAATGGACTACACAGATAGGACCTATCATTACACAGGTACTGTATTTTAGTCTCTGTCTTCCCTTCAAATTTTCTTTTACCTAAGGTACTTTATTTTAAATAGAATTTAAACTCTCCAGTTTTATTTCTTCTTGCTTGTGTGTGTTGGTGGGAGAGGAGCATGGGGTGTGTGTGTATGTGTGTCTATATGTTTGTGTGCATGCACATGTGTATAAAGCTTAAGGATTTAGCTACTGATGTTATTTGTTAACTTGGCCTGAAAACTAAGTGTCTAATACTACCCCCAATGTTTTCCTGTTAGAAAAAGTTTAGAGTTATTTTACCAATAAGTACAACATTATATACTAAATCACATATAATGTTGCTCTTCCAAGGTGGATTCAAAATGCTGGTTGTAGTTAACATCCACACTGACTTGTAAAAGAAATGGCAAAGTAGGGTGTAAAATCAAAATGATCTACCAGTCACATACAAAAATGTGTGATTTACCAATATGAATGCATTTGCTTAGATTATTAAGAACTTTTGAAATTAACATTGCCTCAAGTTAGCAACAGTTCTCTGTATCAATGAGTTACTTCAGTGGAGTTATTTACCTATTGTTGTGCCAAAGCACTTAAGGCCTCTTGGAATCATTACCACCATTTCCTTTATTTTTCTTTCTAGAGTGAAGGCTTTTTAAAGCAAAAACAATCTGAATATCTGTATACTCCAGCTGTTTTTCTCTATCTGCTTCCTTGATCCTTTCTTATGTCAGGAATTAAATGCTAAACACTATTTTCTTCTTACTGAAAGTAAAAAAAAAAAAAACCAACACGACTAAGGTAAATTTATTCCCTATCATTCTTAATAAGAAATTCAAATAAATTGATCTCAAATTAGCATATATTAGATATGACTCTAGATAATGTCAAAGTTCAAGTAAACTGTCTCATAATCATACTATAAATCTACAGTGTACCATATAACTGATGATCATAAATAGCTTTTTACATTTCTGTTTTCTGATATATATTAACTTACTGACATGAAATAGTTGAAGAAACTTTCCTAATGATTTTTGGAAAACTTGCAAAATTTGCACATATTTTAAAGAAAAATTAGGTACTTTTAATATAGTGTCCAGTAGTTTAAAGTCAATACTTTCAAGAGCCATAATGGCAATATACGTAATTCATAGCCTGTAACTTTTTAAAGGTATCTCCTTAAAACACCAAATATATTACATTTTTCAACAGATATATTTATGGCATGCATACAGCATGACATATCCTCAAAGCACTTTATAATTTATACAATATCATGGGGAAACGGCTAATATTATTGTCCCCTTGATCTTGATGAGGCACCTGAAGTATAGAGATTTTGAACTTGTTACAGGCTTATTTTGGAAATCAGTAAAATGCAATAACATTGTAGTAATCTTTTTCTGTAAATCTATAAATCATTCTACTAAGGCACGGATTCTTATCTTTCTAAATTAAATAAAAATATAAATATTTTAAAATTCTATTTGTTAATAATAATCAAATTTCTTTTTATCTTACTCTTCATAAAATATATGACTTACTCTGAAGAATAGTTTACAGAAGCAAGAATCTGAACTGTTGAATTGTTTCTATTTGTTAATGATACTGTAAAACAGGAACTCAGAACAGGATCTCATCCTAACCTGTATTCAACCACCTTAGTTGGAGATGAGCATATGGTTTCAGTTTCATTTTGATATGAAACACTCTCTCAAAGCAAGGATTCTTGACAAGGCCATTATGTTATCATTTGAATTAGGACCATACACATATTCCTAAAGGTGGCAGTCCCTGACTAAATAGGGAGAACAACTCTACATATACTATCCACACACTCTTTAGATACTTAAAAAAGTGGAAATTCTCCTTGGAATGAAATAATTTGTAGTGTCCCAATACTGCCTTGCAGATGTTCCAAATTCAATCCACATTTACTCCATTATTACAATGAGCTATATTACTGCACTTCTTTTTCCTTTGGATATTATATGTAAAAGTTATTGAGAATGGAGAAGTACCTCATTGCACTGACTTTCATAGTGTTATCATGTCAATAAATAGTTAGCTACTATGTGTATATTACTATTAGATTTTATAACAATCATACAGAATAAAGAATGTTATAATAATATAAAATGTTCAAATTAGGTTCAATAATAATATTAATATAAAAATCATAAATTTCATTCATAAAAAGAAAAATCAAGTAAGAAAAAGCATATAACCTGGACGTTTGGTATGTGTGTGCATGTATTTTCGTCTGGCACTAACATATAACTAGCAAAGTGTATCCAAGGCCTAAAGTGAGACTCTGATATATTGAATATAATAGAGCTGGTATTTTAGATCAGTGTTGAAAGAATATAATATTTAAAAATATGTTTTTATCTCTCTATATACCATGTGTCAAAACAATTGCTAGGGTTATCTGGGCTTACATTAAAAATTCAACATTTTAGAACCTTTAAAACCTTTAGGAGAAAACATGGGAAAATATTTTTATAGACTTGCAGTGGTAAAGTATTTCATAAGCAAAACAAAAGCCAATCTATGCATGATAAGAATAATGACTTCAAACATATTAAAATTCAAATTATATTCACTAAAGTATATCCCAAAAAAGTAACAAATATAAACCTCATACTGGAAGTAAATGTTTCAACACGTATACCATAGCAGGATTCATATGAAGAATATAAACGACACCTAAAAATCAGTAACACCAACAACCCAGGAGAACAATGGCTAAATATCATCCCCAAAACTTCCCAATAAATAAAACACAAACAGAAACAGCACACAATTATATAAAAAAGTGCTCAACTTCACTTTAGGAATCAGGAAAATTCAAGTAAAAGCTATGAAGGATAATTATTTGCTACTGAGATTGTAAGTCAAAGGGATTTCCCATGCATTGCTAATAGGGTATAAATTGATGTAACAACTTTGAAAAACGATTTGCCATTATCATGCATACACTTTATGACTTGAAATTCTATTTTAGGTTTTGTATACACAAACACACACACACATCTATATCTATATATCTATATCTATATCTATACACCTATATAGGCAGAGAGATATACAGATATATTGCCTAGCAAATGTCACCAGGAGACATGAATGTGAAGCTGTATTGTTTATCACAGAAACAATATGGAAATAGTCCAAACGTTCATCAGTGATGGAATGGCTAAATAACTTGAGGCATTTTTTAAAAAATGGAATATTACAGTTGTGAAGATGAATAAAATAATGCAATGCATATCAATATTGAAACATCCGAAAGTAAAAATATGAAGAAAACAAATCATGAAACAATGCATATAATATAAAATAATTTATATGAAATACAAAAGTATGCATATGTCACAAAATCTTTAAAAAACATTTAAAGTGCAGGATAGTCTTTGCTTCCTGGGGAATGTAGAATAATGCAACTGTGGAGGAGAACACAGGTGGTTTTGAGTTTTTTGGTGATTTTCCATGTTCTATGGTAGGTGATGAGTAAGTGGGTGTTTCTTTATTAGTCTTTAGACTGCACAAACTTACTAAATAGGCTTTTTACTGTGTAAAATGTATTTACTGTAAAAATGTTAAAATATAAATAGGATACACTACATTAAAAGCAGTGAGTGTAAATTGGTGGAGGTAAATGTTCTGATTGGTTTGGCTTAGAGAAGAGACTTGTTCACATTCAGATGCTGGGGAAGCAGGAGAAAGAAATTAAGGTTTCAAAATAAAGGAAATGAAGGAGAGCAAGGTCTATGAAGAAGCAAGTGGCAATTAGCACACACATGGATCTAGAAACCTCAGGCAAGAAGAGAAACATTTCCCCAATTCTACAGGAGGGAAGGAAAGAAGATAGTGGATATAAATACATTTTTAAGTGGGGCAGGAGCATATAGAACAATAAAGCTATTGTTATCTTGCTCTTTATTTTCCATGGGAAACAGAAATTAATATTGTCAACAGATAGTGAAGGCAGAATAGGGAGTTGAGGACACTGCAAGTGAGAAATGGAGAAGAAACAGATAATGGAAACAGAATAATGTGCAGACATTACTGAGGATAAAGATAAGGTTTTTTACAAGTATATTACCACTAATCTATACAACTGGGTGATTTTTTCATTAATGCTTAGAAACGGGGTACAGAAATGACAAATATATTGATAAATGAAGAACTGCTGTCTTCATATAGAAGATGGAGAAGAGAGTTTCAAGTCACTGAGAAGAAAATGATGAAAGTAAAGGAATCCTGATTTCCAGATGAAGAAGTAAGGATATAAACACAGGAGCCACAGAAAAATTAGATGAGAATTAAGGGTCAGAAGATGGTTAGACTCATAGTTATACCTGAAGCAAGGAAAGGAAAGGCTGTAGTTTGAGCTGGGATATTGAAGAAAGTTATTTCAAGGATTAAGATACAGGTAATGGCAAAGTCCAGGGCAGGACCTTGAGTCCAAGTAAAGAAGAGTATATCACTGGATTGTAGTTGAAAATGTAGCAAAATATATTATGGTGAATTCCATTGCTTCAGGTATTAGTGACCGAAGGTTAGGAGAGGAAGCACCAGGAAAAATGCTTCACCCCGTGACCCAAAGCCCTGAGATGTTTATACATTCACATTTAACCATCTAACATCAACCTATTATATCCATTGGCTGCTAGGTAAAAAGACTAAGGTATGTAGTATTTCTCTTTGCCTTCACAAATCTCTTATGCTGCATTTTGAATTTTATTCCATTTTTTTTCCAATCTTTACGTATTTAGAATTATCACTGATATCAATTTTAATGATTTTGTGTGTGTGTGTGTATGTGTGTGTGTTTTAAATATTGAATCCTCATATAAAGTGCTAGGGGGAAGAAATCCACAATATGATTGGCTACAAGGCTTGGAAGAAATTGTCCATACATTCAACTATGCAACACACTTACTGCATGACATGTAAAAAAACACCTAATCTCTCTAGCCCACACATTCACTCATTAGTTGGCATGGCAGTACTGTCTCCCTCTCCATCATAAACTTGAAAAGAACCAAGCAAGATCATGCATCTCAGAGTAAAATGAAAATAAAGGTCTGACGATTATGATTCTACAAGTAAGCATTAAACTCTGAGAAAATTATCAAGTAAGTTTAAGAGAACTAAACACAAAATGAGATTCTCTACAAAAATGAATTTGAGTTAACATATTAACTTTGATCCATGCTGGATTATTCAGAGATTTGGTTTATATAGAACTGTTATAGTGTTAGTATATTATAGTTTTGATATAAATAGTTGGATAAACTTAATTTTAAATAATTGGATACATTTATGAGAGTTTATTTTATGTGATAAAATGCTAAAATATCTTTTTAGTGTTACCTATTTTTTCATAAAGTATCTTTTCCTCCCTGGCATTGTATATAGTTTTCCATGAAATGTAAATTAGCTTCAAATGAAAACAAGTAAAACATAAGGGGAGTTCTTATATGATGAAATAAACTACATAGGATAATGTTTTAATACACCATACATCATTTCATCTTTTCATTTTCAAAAGGAAATTAGCATAGATACATTATAAAAAATAAGTTTTTTTTAATGGATTAAAGTTTATAAACCTCCCAAAATTAGAGATCGAAAGATACTACTTTCTAATTACAATATATTTTCTATGGACTGACAAACATTCATTAGAGGTATTAAATACCCAAAGCAGTGTTATTTAAATTGTATGTGTATATTCCAAATTAATATAACTTAACACATGTAAGTTTTTTTTTTTTATTCTGCCTGTGTTTAAAATTCACAAGTCCATATGAGTTTAAAAACCATAGCACACTGTTCAGTTTCAATAAAATGAATTGCTTCTTAGATGATCAGTACTTTTGTCTGAAATTTAAAATATTATGCAAGTAAAATCTAGATTATTTCTTTTTAAAAATTCAATTTATGAAATTTGGCACTTATAAATTAGTTGTGTCACTAAGGTTTTTAAATATTACATAAAATTATAATGTATGATATATGAGTATTATATATTTTATGTATTAATATAATGCATTTATATTACTTGAATAATATTTACATAATATGTATACATACTCTCACATTGTCCAAAATATAGTTTAAAGGTTCTGTCATATTTGTATACCAACCTTTGGCATGTTGAAAATAATCACTGTGATAAGCCTGCAAGAATCACTTCTTTAAGAGTATGTTATAGGAGAAAGCCCAAATGTTTCTTTCAGATATACATAAAAGTTTACCTAAAAAAATTGAAAATATACTTATGATATGATTCAAGAATCCCATTTCAGGGTATTTAATCAAAAGAATTAAAGTCTGGATCTTGAAGAGATATATGCATCCCCAGGTATATTGTGGCATTATTCAGAATAGTCAAAATGTGGAAACAACCTAAATGCTCATTGACAGAAAAATGGATAAGAAGATGTGGTATATACATAAAAAGGAATATTATTTAACCATAAAAAAGGAGACACTGCCATATGAAATATCTTGGATGAACTCTGAGAGCATTATGCTAAGTGAAAAAAGCCAGACACAGAAAGACAAATACTGCATGATTCCACTTATATGAGGTATCGAAAGTAGTCAAACTCATAGAAGCAGAAAGTAGAAGGGTGATTACCAGGGCTCTGGGGAGGGGGAATGAGGAATTGCTGCTTAATGGATAAAAAGTTTCAGTTGTACAAGATGAATACATTCTAGAGATCTACTGTACAGCATTGTGCCTATAGTTAAGGATACTATATTGTGTATTTAAAATTTATGGGGAGGGTAGATCTCACATTATCTGTTCTTACCACAATTTTAAAAAATGGTAAAATTTTTTAAAAGTTTACCTTATAAAATGTGTATAATATTGCCTTGCTCAGGAAGATGGAATATAAGACTTGCATATCCTAGTGCTAAATCTATTTCCTCAAAGGATAATGAGTATCTCAATTTGATTTTCTTTATTTTAAAATCATTTACCTGTCACCTGCTGCAAAGAGCACATGGTCACGTGCAAGAAGATAATTACAGCTATGGCGACATTCTTTGGACAGTGTGAAAGATCCTTTGCTATTTATCTGCATTGTCCCATAACAGTAGCAGCATAAATTTAAATACAGTTAGAGCTGCAATTATTTATTGTTATCTTTTGCGTTATTTTTTACCTGGGTAACACAGAAGAATAAACATAATCAGTTCCAGCTGGAAACACTTCTACACTGTGTCAAGGACAATAAGTTCACAAATTGACTTTACCTGCTATTCATGTGGTACACAAAAAGAATTGGGCAAAGGGGAATTTAATTACTGTGTCTCATAGTAGGAATAAATAGAAAAAAGATAGATTACTGATTGCATTGAAAATGAGTAGCATGCTTAGCTGTAAACAACTGAGCAGAGGCAGTTTGCTAGCATTTCTTTGGTCACAGAAATTTTGATTTTATTAGATTATCTCATGTGGAATCTAACTGGTACAAAATTTTATGTATAAATGGTAAAATGAAATTTTATTATACTTATAAATATAGAGACTTCTTATCAAAAATGATACAATGAAAAGAATTTACACTGAAAAATTAAAAGATTATAATATTTACTGAAGACTTTATAGATACAAAGAAGCAAGCAGAGAAAGAAATAATACCAAAGAGTATTTATTTTTTTATCTAGGCTCCCCCTCTTTAAAACTAGAATAACAAAGCAATAGGTATCTCTGATTCAATGAAGCACACTATCAAAGATATTTTTATCACATATGTGTTATTACCATTTACTGTCATAAAAAACGGGAAAGAATTTGAAAAAGTAAAAATCAGGAACTTTATTAAGTACCAATTGTATGCTGGTAATTACTAGAGGTAAACTATGTAAAGGACACATATAATATTGATATTTTCATTGTGAAAAAATGAACTGTACATTGCCTTAGCATTCACATAAAAAAGAGTAAACACACATACACATTAATAGATTTTTTTTAAAAATTGGTAAAGTAATTTGTATCATTTGACATCACATTATATCTTGATATTTAAGATCTAATCTAACCTTCTTTTTCACTTATGTCCCTTATCTATTGTCTTTGAATTAGCAGACAGCCAAGTTGTTGAGTCATGCAAAAATAGCTTAGTTTTCTGCTTGATTTGTGCTGTGTGAGGAAACCAAATAAAATGGGTGCATGCATTTATACATTTTTTTAATAAAACTTGAGTGTCTAGTATATTCAATCCTATTAAGAAAGGTATCTTTACCTAAAAGAAAAAAAAACAAAACAAATGGACAAACATGACAAAACAGAAACCGTCATTGATACAGAGAACAAACAAGTAGTTGACAGAGGGGAGACAGGTTGGGGGATGAAAGAAATAGGTGAGGGAGACTGAGTTACAAACTTTCAGTTGCAAAATTAATGTCATGGATATAAACATATGGTATGGGGAATATAGTCAATAATTATGTAATATATGTGTATGGTGGCAGAGGGTGACTAGACTTATCATGGTGATCATTTTGTAATGTATAGAAGTATCAAATCACCATGTTGTGTACCAGGAACTAACATAGTGTTGTAGTTTAATTATACTTCAAAAGCAAGAAAACAAACTCATAGAAAAAAGGAGATGAGATATGTGGTACTAGAGCTAGAGACTGGAGGGAGGGGGAATTGGATGAAGGCTGACAAAAGGTACAAATTTCCAGTTATAAGATAAATCAGTACTAGGGCTGTACTGTACAACATGATAAATATAATTAACACTGCTTTATGCTACATATGAAAGTTAAGAGTGTAAATCCTAAGAGTTCTCATTAGAAGGAAAAATTTTTTTTCTATTTCTTTAATTTTGTATCTATATAAGATGATGGATGTTTACTAAATTTATTGTGGTAATCATTTCATGATGTATGTAAGTCAAATCATTATGCTGTTCTACCTAAACTTATACAATGCTGTATGTCAATTATATCTCAATAAAACTGGAAAAAAACGAAAAAGAAAACCTAAAAGGGATGTCAACAAGGATGCTCCTGAAATTCCCTCCTCCCATGAAGGCATACAACTACCCATAGATCAATCCTCTCTGAGAGAATTCCAGAAACTACACATTGAGCAACAGAAAATACCCACATTGAAACGGATAGGAAAGGCTGAGACACTCTCAACCATAAACTTCCCCACCGACACAGCCACAGAATGTTGCAGTCAGGAGGGAACTTCCAACTCCCAGCTTCTCCCTGAGGAGTGAAGGATTTGGACTTAACATTTAGCACCCCAACTTTTAAAGCTGCTAGCTGAAGAAAGGGCCCCCAAATCATCTAGCTCTGAGAGCCAACAGGGCTTGTGTTTATGAATCCCACAGGACTACAGAAGACAAAGAGGGGGTTATCAAGTTGGTGTGTGAGCACACTCGTGGCTACACTCTCCAGGCTCAGTCTGGATGGAGAAGACAAAAACACCCATCTCTCAGATTTTCCCTGGAAGAGATTTAACTTTATGATTTCTTAGATGTTGCCTGAGGGTCTGGCTCCTAATTAGCCCACATCTAGGTGCTGAATGGGATCCTCTCTGGAACCTGAAAGAGCCAGTGGGCTTTTCCCCTACCTTCTCCCCCTGGCTAGTTCCAACAACAAAACCAAGTCTCCAGCTTCTCCCTGGAAGCAACTTGCCAGTACAGCTACAACCCCAAATTTTGCAGCTGCTACCTGAAAGATAGACCCTCAAATCACCTAGCTCTGATAACCAGCAGGGCTTTGCATTCACAAGTCCCACAGGAACATATTAAACAAAAAAAAAACAATTTTCAAATGGGCACACAAGCACTTCCAACAGTTCCTTCCCAGGGTTCAACAAATAGGGAGCAGGCAAAAACACCCACTTCCTAGTTTCTCCCTGGAAGGGATTTTACTGCATCATTCCCAGATGATGCTTGATGTTCCAGCTTTTAACCTGCCTGCTGCATGTAGGAGATGACCAGGATCCTACAGAGTCTGGCAGAGCTGGTGACATGTCTCCCATGTCTCCCCCCAGCTGCCTCCAACAGTCACACCAAGCCTCCAGCTTCTCCCTGGAAAGAGCTTGTCCACACATCAAGCACTCGAACTGCTATGGCTGCCACTTAAGGGACTGGCTCCCAATCAACTAGCTCTGACAGAGAACTGGCAGAGATTGACGTTCATGACTTCCCCCCGTACCACACAACAAAGATGCGGTTCTATCTGGGCACATAGGCACTCCCAATGGCTGTTCCTCTGGCTCAGCACAGAGTGAGTATAAGCAAAAACATCCAGCCCCCAGTTTCTCCCTGATAGGGGTTAGACTGCATATCTAATATCTTGGTTTTCCCAACTGCTGCCTGAAGGTGGGGCTTCCAATTAGCCTGCAGTGGGTAACTGAAGGGGCAGGCAATTTGCAGTCCTTTGGGGCCTGAACACACTAATGGGCATTTCCCAAGTTTTGGGGACACTGATAGGTCTTGGCACACCCTCAACTATGGGTAGCCACTAAGAACAAAGTTGGATGCTTGGATGATCACAAAGGTTTGAAAGGCAACCAGGAGCTTGGGGCCGGCTGATTGACAAGTTTCCTTTCCTATATGAGGCCAATCTGTCAAGACAAGGAGAGGTGGCTACTTTATCTACTATGCAGAAACCAACACAGAGGGTCAAGGAAAAGGAAAAAATAAGATAATATGTTTTGAATGAAAAAACAACATAAATCTTCAGAAACCAATGTAATGAAACAGGGATAAGTGATTTACCTGATAGAAAATGCAAAATAATGGTGCTCACTGAGGTCAGGAGAGCAAAGCATGAATAAAGTGAGAATTTCAACAAAAAGATAGAAAAGAGTAAAAAAGTACCAAAGACAAATCACAGAGAATACAATAACTAAACTGAAAAATTCAATAGAGGGGTTTAAATCAGTCTAGGTCAAGCAAAAGGAAGGATCAGCAAACTTGAAGACAGAGCAGTGGGGGACGTCCCTGGTGGTCCAGTGGTTAAGACTCCACACTTCCACTACAGGGCACCCGGGTTTGATCCCTGGTTGGGGAACTAAGATCCTGCATGCTGTGCAGTGCAGCCAAACAAACAAGCAAACAAACAAGAAGACAGAGCAGTGAAAATTAACCAATCAGAAGAGAAAAAAAGGAAAAGAATGAAAAGACCCAACAGACTTATGGAATATAATAGGGGTCCCAGAAGGAGAAGAAAGAGAGAAAGGACCAGAAAACTAGAAATAGAAGAAATAATGGCTGAAGACTTCTTCCATCAGCATTGCTACCTACTATCTTTGTCTAAACCACCATTATTTTATGTTTGGATATGTGTCTCTTTTATTAATAGAGAAGACAGAGTGATAGTTTTAAAACATGAATTGTCACATTTTAAAAAAGCCTTATAATGGTCCGATTTTTCTTTAATAGTAAAAGCTAACAATAGCCGTTGATGACCTACAGGTTCTGACCTTCTATTATTTATCTATTCTTCTACTAATCCCCCATATTACTGTCACAATGACCTTTTTGTTGTTCTTTAATTGTACCAGGAATATTCTTGCAACACCATCTTTGCATTAGCTGTTTCCTATACCTGGAATGTTCACCGTCCACACCCCAGACATATGCATGAGTTGCTTCCCTACCTTTTTGTTTTTATTCAAATGTCAAATTCTCGATAAGGTTTACTGCAACATCCTGACACCCACACACCCCTTACATGGCCTGATTTTTTTTCCAAAAGTAATTATTATTTTTTTAACATACAATACCCTCTAACTGTATTTATTTCAGTCCCACATATTGGAATATTACTTTCATAAAGACTGATTATGTTCTATTGAATTCCCAGCTGTCCTCATTGCCTTAGATGTCACCTGTTGCATCTAAATAGTATTTGTTGAACTAACATTAAACCAAGGCATCTTTGTGAAGTTCTCTAGCAGACCACTGAAAACTGAAGATTAGAACTCAGGAAATCAGTCAGGGTTGGAGATGAATATTTAGGAGTAATTGATGGGCAATATGGATTTTAAACAAAGTCACTAAGAACAAGGTAGAACCTCTAAAATGGCTAGAATTAAAGAACTGGAGGAAGTTTAAGTGGAAGCTGAGAATAAGCATTAAGGAAATAAGACTTCTATTATTAAATTCATTTTAAAGAATTTAACAATTATTATTTCCTATTTAAAAAAGAATTACTAAAAATTTATGAAAAATCTTTTTGGGAGGATGTATTTCTTTGTATGTCTTCATCCCCGCCCCTACCGCCCAGGTTTTTTTTATAGCTGGTCAGCAAATGCTGAATGGATTTAGAGCATAATGATTAACTAATTCCAATATTAGGAAAGGAAAACTAATTTCTTAGCATGGATGTAGAACTAAAATTTTTGGTTGTGTAATGTAGTTACTGTTATTAAAATTTTTACATTTTCTTTTCCTGATGGAAACATTTTTTAAAGTCACCTATCTACTGTTTTAAAAAATCTAAGAATTCTCTGATATACATTAAATAATATTACTTGAATATATGTATCCTAGAGAATAGATTAATGTAATTTGATTACCAATTATGTACAACTTGTGCTTTTTAGTAGCCTTTCAAAATGACTGTGAATCTTCTTCCTAGTAACCCTGTTTAACCATCCTTTCTAGCTCACTGCCAAAGGTGCACTGGGAATCAAAATTGCTTAGAAGAGATATTAAGAACCTGTTTTCTAGGTACTTTTATTCTGTGATAAAAAGTTTTTACTGATATTAAGAATATAATGCCAAAAGATTACACAATATTTCAAAGAGAGCAATTTAGTCAACTATTCAGACAAATGCTATATTTAAATGCATAAGGTAAAATGAAAAGAATATATAGATTGATAAATGAAGGAGCAATCCTGAATTGTACTGTGGTGTGGTAAATCTTTTCTAGTTAAGTAGTTGGAAATCAGAATTATAAGATATCTCCCTATATGGTATAATGCTTTGTTTTGCTTCACAGGAAAGTAGTGAAGATCTATGGGGTGATCCCTACAAGTGCTTAGCTCTTTGAAAGACAAAACTACTGTGAATTTTGAACGTATACATCATAAAAACAATAAAACTACATTGATTTTTCACTTTAAAAAATCAGGAAAATAATTTAGAAATAAAATGTGATAGGTAATTAAGGTTTCTGGTGACATTCTGGTGACATTAAGGTTTCTGGCAAAGATGAGGAAGAAATACTAACAACAGATGCCACTGTTGAAACTACCCATGCTGGACTGAAATTGAAGAAAGTTATATTTATCTTAGATATTTGAAAATCTTTTTGACAGTAAGGTCAATCAAACTGTAGAAAAGTTTTATTAATGAAGTAGATATGGCAAAGACATAAAGATATGTCTGTAGAAAGTTTTACTAATGAGGTAGATATGGCAAAGACACTAAATGTCTTTAAATAGTTTAGCCATATTACTGGAAATGGTAGGAGAGCTCTTGTTTGGACTATACATTTCTTCCAATCATTGAATTTGCTTCCAACCTTACCACCTAAAATTTTCTGTATGCTACCAGTCTCCAGTTAACTGGTATTTTCAATGACAGTTCTTAATCTTCCTGTCTACCTCAGGGCATCCAAGGCCCCTATTAAGAACAATGGGAACCTTGAAGCCAAAGATTAAAAATCTTGGTTTGCAACAGGCACAAAATGTAACATGGGAAATTGGGCACAAAAAACAAACCAATGTAAAATTTAAGGTAAATTATTTAATCTCCACGACTGAATTTCTAACAGTTTCCAAATATCTGGTAGAAAGTATTATACAACATATAGATGCAACTCAAAACATATCTTTTTTAAAAATTGCTTTTCGACAGAGAGAGATTATTATTTGACATATGTTAGGATCAAGATAGATTTCTACTTGACTTATGAAAAATAGCAGGAAATGGCCATAGATTATTGCTATACCAATGTGGAAAATTGTAAATCACATATTATATAATCTGCAAACCATACATTTGGAAAAAATGATTAGACAGTTTAATAAGGCAAATACAGAGGAATTAAAATAAAGAAAATTTAATCAGATCAAAGATGGATCCTTTAAGGATATGAGGATGTTCACTAAAAGAGAGAAATAATTTAAAAAAAATATATTGTGGTTGGTCCTGTCCTTCACAAAGTAAAGGAAAAAATAAGAATTATTCAATTATTTTAAGTTTTATTGTGCTTTAGATATACAATTCAGAAAAGGAAGCCCAATTTCATTCAATTGTCGGGGGACCAAATAATGTTATTTTTTTAACAGCACATCTTCTGATATTTGAAGACAAGAAGACATAATCTCTTGCCAAAGATTTATTAAAATTAAATAATATCTATTAGATTTGTAACTAAATCATGCCCTAGAAGTTGATTTATGTGCACACACATTCATTCCAACTACAACTATTTCCTTACTAAATAATTTTCCCAGGCACTGTGCTGGGCACCAGATATATGAAGATGAAAAATGCAAGATCTTCCTAGAATTCAGTCACAAGTCAGTTTCAAACATAATTCATAAGGAAATTTTATTAACTTTCATTTAAGCATGCCTTCTGAAACCATTTTTTTTTTAACCACTTTTAGTTTCTTTTCACATAAAAAATGTACAGTAATATTGGCTGGAAAACACACCTCATTCTGGATGGATTCTACACATCCTTCAGGCACCAACACTGTGAATGGGAACTACTGAATTGTTACTGGTTTTATATAGACCATTAAGAAAAAATTTATACATCTGCTGGTAATAACATGTGGTCAGGCACAGTGCTGAACATTTTCTGTGCATTTTATTCCCAATAGCCATCTGAGTGCCCCTTTATACAGATACAGTAACTGAAGCTAAGAGAAGTTCACAACTTGCCCAGGGCAAAAATTGGGTAAATTGTCAGGTATATGATTCCAACTCTCAGATGGCCTGACTCCCGAGACTGATCTTAACTACTTCACTATATCCTACCAGTCACAGATTAACTGACCTTCCAGGAAAGTTCCCAAAGCAAAAATCTCCTTGTATGTGAAAATTCCTTAACACAATTATACAGCAATTATTGGACTGCTGTATGATTGGACACCTGCAAACACGTATCTAAACATGCTATATGTTTTGTTTGCATATAGTACTAGTCTTTCTGCAACAACGTTTGGAAACTAGACATCATTGTACATAATTGGGAAGATAGCTTTGACAGGAATTTTCTTCATAAGAATATAATATTTTTGTTTATTGGTAATACTACTAAAATATTTGGTAAGAAATCAGCCATGATACTCAATGAATACTGGTGGCCAGAGTTCTTTGGGGGAGTGACTGCTCCTTGCAAAAGCTGCTGCAATCTGAAGCACTGCTTCTTCACCTGGCTACACACCACCTTTGCCACTCTGATTTCTCCACACTGGGTTGGTCTTTCCCCTGATATTATTTCCTAGTATTCTGCAGCCATGCTTCATTACTTGAAATTGTTCTTCAATGTGTCTGGATCATGTTCCTTCAGCTTGCCCTATTTGATATCTCCCCACTTCAGCTCACCATACAAGAACTGGCCAGGTATCCTGCTGCCATCCATTTTTTACACTTTTGCAGTCCAGTGGAGCTGCATTGTGACAAATATAACATCACTGCTGCTGGGTTGGCTGTATTCCAGGATTGTGTGTTGGTGAATATGTCCCTACTTGTGATGCTAATGTTAAACATAAAGACCAATATGCTGTTCATTTTGAAATTATAGTGTGTTAGTAAACATCTCCATACCTTTCCACTCTAAATATTTTTTTTCATTAATCAAAATATTCATTTATTTAGTTGATAACATAATATTTTTAGAATGACTTAAATACAACATTATTAATACATTAGAAATTTGAAAAAGTGATGCAGTTACCTTGACCTTACATACTGTATTTTAGGTTATATGTTAATCAATATCTGGTGTATTATTCAGAAATTTTGTAATGTGCAATTGTGCAAAAAAAATTATAATCATCAGCAGTCTCTAGGAAATATTAAGGTTGCACCAGACAAAATATCTGTAGAACCACAAACATTGTCATAAACTTCCCATAAGATATGGAAAAATGTTCAGAACAACAGCCTAAATTTTGGAAAGCTATTTTTTATAAATATCAGTAAGAAACCTGATATTTATAAAAAAGTATGATCTAGTCACTAATAAGTTTAAGATATTGGTCTGTGTATTATTTTGAGCTTCAAACATAGCAAAATATCGAAAAATTGTTACTCTTTGAGCTACCTTGATGCATAAATGATTCCACAGCTGACTTGATATTCAGTTTCCACACACTTCTACATAACATACTCTTAAATTATAGTTAACATGAAATAGCTAAATACATAAAAGTGAGATCATTAGTTGAGATCATTATCATAAATGATAGTGTCAGACCATCTCTTAGCTTTCAGTGGCTCTTTTTCTCTTTGTCAAAGCAAATTGTCCAAGGACACTAAGGCACACTATAGAGAACATTTTCAAACACCTATACAATGATAAAACAAGAATCCCAGTCTGTTGTTTTGTGCATTGTACCACAGTATCACTCTTTATTCTGTTAAAGCCCTTTCCCTACTTCTTTCTACACCACCTAACCATGTCACATCACCATGGTATAATTCCAGTATGAGGTATGCCAATATTTGATGTATATATCGAAAATGATTTAAAAATTATAATACGTAGTTAAAAATGGATAGTGTTAACTGGAGTACAGATCTTCCTTGACATACGATGGGGTTGCCTCTCGATAAACCCATAGAAAATTGAAAATTTCCTAAGTTGAGATTGCATTTAATACACTTCATCTACCAAACATCAGAGCTTAGCTTAACCCATTTTAAACGTGCTCAGAACACTTACATTAGCCTACAGTTGGGCAAAACCATCTAACACAAAGCCTATTTTATAATAAAGTGTTGACTACTGTAGCTTATTTAATACTGTACTGAAACTGAAAAACAGAATGGCACTATGGGAACAGAATGGTTGTGAGAGTAAAGATTGTTTACCCTCGGGCTTCCCTGGTGGCGCAGTGGTTGAGAATCTGCCTGCCAATGTAGGGGACACGGGCTCGAGCCCTGGTCTGGGAAGATCCCACATGCCACGGAGCAACTAGGCCCGTGAGCCACAACTACTGAGCCTGCGCGTCTGGAGCCTGTGCTCCGCAACAAGAGAGGCCGCGATAGTGAGAGGCCCATGCACTGCGATGAAGAGTGGCCCCCGCTTGCCACAACTAGAGAAAGCCCTCGCACAGAAACGAAAACCCAACACAGCCAAAAATAAATAAATAAATAAATAAAAATGTAAAATAATGCAGACATACACTTAAAAAAAAAAAAAAAAGATTGTTTACCCTTGTGATCCCTTCACTGAGTGGGAGCTGCAGCTCGCTGCTGCAGCCCAGCATCACGAGAGTAGCATACCACAAATTGCTAACCTGGGAAAAGATCAAAATTAAAAATTTGAAGTACAGTTTCTACTAAAAGGGTATGCTTTTGCACCATCATCAAGTCTCAAAGTTGAAAAATTGTAAGTGAAACCATCTTAAGTAAGGGACTGTTTATATAGGTTACACATATGTAACTGGTAAGCATCTTATTCCATAAATTCAATTGTACAAAACATTTATTGCCACCTTTCAAACATGCAAAGGGCTTTGTTTTTCTGTTCCGCACACAGAAGATATTGATTTTCAGTCAATTCAGCTTCTTCCCATCTCCTGTCCCCACTTGCTTCAGTTTCCTGTGGTTGAATCAGAGTTGCAAGGGCTTAAGACATTAGAAGACTATTGTATGTTAAGAGGTATTAACATCTAATTTCACTGATTTACACAGAGACCTACTTTTGTAACT
Source organism: Balaenoptera musculus (assembly GCF_009873245.2). NCBI lineage: Eukaryota > Metazoa > Chordata > Mammalia > Artiodactyla > Balaenopteridae > Balaenoptera > Balaenoptera musculus. The sequence goes on from NC_045802.1 coordinate 39,614,987, forward strand.
GATCTTTAGAGGTCCGTGTATTTCATGGCTGTTTCCACCTCATCCAGACTGCAAAATCCATCAAGTTTATTGGTTCTCGGCACTGTGTCCATGGTACTCTTAGGTACATGGAAAGCACACTGGAGTCAGAAAAAACTGTGTAGGCTGCCTCAGACACACTTGTGTAGACAGTTCATGAAGACATTTCTGCTCATCTCTTACCACATTGGTGCAGGGACACTTGGAGACTTGGGTGCTGGAGGGCTCAGGCAAAGGACCCTACTCTCAATTGCCCAAATTATCTGGATATTCTAACAACACTCTTTCTTAGAGTCAAGTAGGAATAAGCTTCTTAGCATCTGGTTCAATCATTTACTTTTTCTCAATCTAGGGCATCCTTATCTAGTTCATTTTAGTCTTGACTCAATATACTCTTCTTAATCTTTGTTTATAAAATTAATATTTCTTAAATCCAACTTTCTAGCCTTGGCTTTTGAAATTAACTATTTTGAGGGAGGTCAAGGGGTACATTGTAATATATGGAAGATGACCTAGTTTAATATCTCAGTGTAATATTCTACCAGATATATTTTTGAAAGAAGGAAAATTATTAGCTATTCAACTTTGCTTTTAGTTATTCTGATGTGTACTTATATCAGTTTAATAAGAAATACAATTTTAAGATATAAATTGGGTTTCAATATAATAAAATATCATTGTATATTGAAGTGTGATATTTTTGACCTGACAATTTCCAATTGTTAGAATCCTCATCAGTTTTATTATTACCTGTGGAATATATATATGTAATTTAAAAAACAGTAAGAGATTTCTTACATTATATTCTGCAGAAGTAATTATCCTATACAATGGCAATGTTTCCCATTTATTGAAATAAAGAATCAGAAAATACAAGAAATTTTTATTTTGAATTCTTCTTATAAGATATAAATAACCAAACTTTATGTTCAGAACCACAGGGAAATGATTTAAATTAAGTTTTCCTTGGGTTGCTGTCCTGTGTGCAAAATCATGGGGTGATTTTTTATTTTTCCCCAAACTGTAAATCCTTAAGAGGATAACAAACTTTTAATGGGATTACTGCTGGAACTGAAACTTCTTTAGAGTTCACCAGGTAATGACCATTTAAGAGACCCACACAAATGTGTTGCTGTTGTAGACTGCTAAGTGCAGCATTCCAGAAAGGAGATTTCATCCAGATTTCCATAAGGAGTTCAAAGATGTGATGCAGTTCTAAGTATGTCTTATGACTCTTCAAACTTAAGTTCTTTTTTGTGTCACTGGGATATTCTGAGAAAACTACTATTCTGGATGATAGATGATCTGTGTAATAAAATAAATAAATGTGCTCCACTGAGGACCTCAAAATGACCTAAGATGATCTCTTCTTCAGCTTGGAAACTTTGAAGCTTCAGTTGGCTTTAAGCTTTGAGGATTTTTGTTTAATAAAACTACATTGCTAAGATGACAAATCTAAAAATTTCTATTTAAAAATCTTAATAGATTTTAAATAGGAGTGGACATTTTCCAAAGAAATAACTTTTAAGCATATACATCAGTCACAGCAAAAGAAATTTAACATCTAAGAAACCCAAATTTAGAAGGTTACTCTTAGCAACCCACAAAATTAACACTTAAACTTCTACTAACTTTGATTTTAAAACTTGAAGAAAATAATAGATTTTTTCTTTTATTCCATTAGATGACAGATAAAGGTAAGGGACTATTTTAATGTAATTTATTCCAAGCGTCGTGAACTTTGTCCAATTGAGTGTAGAATTTAGCTTGCTTTGGCAGCATATGAACTAGATTTGGAATCAGTAGCGACCTGAAAAGTCCAGTGTGACTCCTTTTCGCATGGTTGAAAGTTATCCTTACCAAATATTTGCTTGCTAAACAGATGCTGACTTCATGGGCTAACATTCAATTTAGAACTGTTTTATTCGTGTCTGTGAAATATGAAGCAAGAAATCCAGTTTGATTTATTAAGCATGAATGTCCAAAAATATTTTTCTGATTTTGAATTTTTTAGAAAAAACACAAATTTTAAACCCTTGTAGGACAATTTTGCCACATCCACGTAATTAAATTCAACAGATATTTATGAAGTGCAACTCATTCCCTTTGTCAAGGCCTATAGCTTAGAGCTATAGAGCTATAGACTAGCTTAGAGCAAAGAAAAGACAAATTCTTAGCTTTATATTTTTACTAGTATTCACTGGTTCCTTTAAACATCCAAAGAAAAAGTGACAGGTCCTCTTCATTTGGGCCTCACCATATCCATTTACACTCTTTTTAAGAAAAATCACTTATGATAAGTTTTTAAGAAAAGTCACTATTTCTTCCGTGAGGCTAAAAATGGTTTTCCATATAATGAAGACAATTCAAATTAAAAATAGAAAAATTAAAAATTCTAAGATCAATAGCAAACTAACCAAGTGTAGAAGAAATAAATAAAAACCCGGAAACTGAGTTGGCATATCTAAATGGATAGAAAGAATGTGAATTGCAATGTGATCACCAAGTACAAGAATCACACAGATCACATATGTATATTTATCTTTGAGAATCTGAAGCAATTAGAAAAAATAATCCCCTTCAACTAAATGTTCTCTTCCTCTGCTCTTATTATTATTGTTGTCCCTTCTAATAGTCTTCAGTACTGAAGGCTTGCTCTATTATAACCTTCCTCTCTACCGTCTTACTTCATTCAGGGCTTTATTCTCCTGCTCTAAAGCTATTTCTCCAATCTCTGCTGTATGGTAACTAACCCACCCACTAAGAAGAAATAATAATAATAACAACAACAACAACAGTAAAAATGCCTATTCCTAAACAATCAGGGCTTTGTACATATGTTATCTCAGTTGATGCTCTCAGTAGTCCTGGAAGTAGATAAGTCAAGCCTTCTTGTCTTCATTTGAAACATTAGTAAATAAACTTTAGCAACACTGTGAATCTGCAGTTGCTAGTTTATTTCCAGCTTCTCAGGCTTATCAAGCCTTTCCCCATGAAACACACAGAGAAACTTCTACAAATGCAGAAACTTCAACCAGGTTCTGAGCCAATTGCATTCAATGAGAACAGCAGCTATTCTCATATTCTCAGCACTTTCTCACCCCCATTTTAGAATACAGGAAACTTTTGCTTTGCTTTAGTCTATTATGTATCATCTATTTTATGTATCTGAAGCTGCAATTCAGCATGTCTGGTTCAATTTCTGAACACCCTCATAAACCCTGCCTATTAAAGTAATTACCTATCCCCTTTTATCTCCTTTGTAAACCAGTAATCCCACTGGACAACTCCATCCCACTACACCCCAATCCACCACCACCTTGTTCACGCACTTGCCCACACACACGTCATATTTAGTCATCCCCTTGTGTCTCCTATTCACAGGACTAGCCACCACTTCATCACTGCTGCCTCACTTCCTTGCCTTTGGACAGTTTTTCCTGTGGTGGGTAGGAGATTTACTCAAACCACTCCCACTTCCAAGGCCACTAATCCTTCTCTGAGTCCTAACCTTATTTTGCTGCCCATTCTTTATTTTAGGGTTTGGACCCTCTTCTTGTTTATCTAGCAGCTAATGGCTCCAATCTTTTTTCTTCCTTTCTTTTCTTTTCTTTTCTTTTTTTTTTTTTTTTTACTTCAGCCTACATCAAATAATGTATAACCTAATGAGGTACTACAAAAATTCACACACACACAAACACACTTAAATACATGTATTAAATAACACTAACCCTTTGCAAGTGAATTGGCAAGTGTCAGCATTCTGAATTTTCTATTTTTTCCTATTTTATTCTATCCTAGTCTACTTTTTATTCTAGTCTTCTCTCTCATTTAATCTAAATAAATGGTCAATGATAAACTGATCAAAATAAAATAAAGTGAGTTTATAATTTGCTAAATGGGCCATGGACCACAATTTGATAAGGCAATGCTGTACCTTGCTAGTAGTGTTCTTCCCAGGAAAACATTTACCCAAAGGATAATATCTGCTGCTCACCAGGCTGCCAAAGTCTTTGACCTCAAATTTAGGAACTGCTGACCAAGTTTCAAATAAATATGCATGCCTTCCAACAGAGGTTAAGAAGATATGAACTAATACCATTTGGTCACCAGTTCATAGGACAGTTATTATTAATAAATCTTCTAGCTGTTGCTTTTTTCTAAAATCTATTTGTAAGATACATGAGAGCAGATAATTTGTTTTATTAATTGATGTAGCTCTTGTGTCTAGACAGATGCTGGCACATAACAGGCGTCAAATACTTGTTGAATGAGTCAATCAGGGAATCAGTGAATGTTTGAAAGAGGCTTAGTAGACATTTATTCATTCATGTAGTCTCTCACTCAGTAACCATCTGATGAATAACCATATGTTAGTCACTGCCTGTTCCTGTTACATTATACAATTGATTCAAACCAAGTCCTTATTTTTGAGAATCTCCTGAACTAGTGGAATATTAAATAATAGATTAATACCTATCCCTTGCTATATATGGAGCACTTATGTGACATGCATATTAATTTGTTCCTTGTCCATCAGTCAATAAATATTTAAAGAGAACGTGGAATGTGTTGCATTGTTCTAGGCCTGGGAGATGGAATGACAAGCAAGAAAAATTCCATAATTTCAAGGAGCTCACAGTTCAGTGGGGCAGAATAGAAACACAATATAAACAAATAGACAAATAAGAAAAAGTAACTAGCATTAGATACTATGAAGAAATAAAACATGGTGAAGAGAGAATGATATGGGAGGAGGGGGAAGGTTAGAAGAAAGAGAGAGTTCTTCTTTTAAAAACTACTAGAAGGACCGGAGAGAAGTTGGCGGAAGAGTAAGACGTGGAGATCACCTTCCTTCCCACAGATACAGTAGAAATACATCTACACGTGGAACTGCTCCTACAGAACACCCACTGAACGCTGGCAGAAAACGTCAGACCTCCCAAAAGGCAAGAAACTCCCCATGTACTTGGGTAGGGCAAAAGAAAAAAGAAATAACAGAGACAAAAGAATAGGGACGGGACCTGCACCAGTGGGAGGGAGCCGTGAAGGAGGAAAGGTTTCCACGCACTAGGAAGCCTCTTCGCGGGCGGAGACTGAGGGTGGCAGAGGAGGGAAGCTTCGGAGCCACGGAGGAGAGCGCAGCCACAGGGGTGCGGAGGGCAAAGCGGAGAGATTCCCACATGGAGGCTCGGAGCACTCACCAGCCCGAGAGGCTTGTCTGCTCACCTGCTGGGGCGGGCAGGGCTGGGAGCTAAGGCTCGGGCTTTGGTCAGATCGCAGGGAGAGGACTGGGGTTGGCGGCATGAACACAGCCTGAAGGAGTTAGCGCACCACAGTTGGCTGGGAGGGAGCCCGGGGAAAAGTCTGCAGCTGCCGAAGAGGCAGGAGACTTTTTCTTGCCTCTTTGTTTCACGGCGCGCAAGGAGAGGGGATTCAGAACGCCACCTAAACGAACTCCAGAGACGGGCGTGAGCCGCGGCGATCAGCGTGGGCCCCAGAGATGGGTGTGAGATGCTAAGGCTGCTGCTGCCACAAAAAGCCTGTGTGTGAGCTCAGGTCACTCTCCACACGGCCCCTCCTGGGAGCCGGTGCAGCCCGCCACTGCCAGGGTCCCATGATCCAGGAACAACATCCCCGGAAGAATGCATGGTGCACCTCAGGCTGGTGCAATGTCACACCAGCCTCTGCCACTGCGGGCTCGCCCTGCCTCCTCTGTACCCCTCCCTCCCCCCGGCCTGAGTGAGCCAGAGCCCCTGAAGCAGCTGCTCCTTTAACCCCGTTCTGTCTGGGTGGGGAACAGATGCCCTCAGGTGACCTACACGCAGAGGCGGGTCCAAATCCAAAGCTGAACCCGGGAGCTGTGCGAACAAAGAAGAGAAAGGGAACTCTCTCCCAGCAGCGTCAGAAGCAGCAGATTAAAACTCCACAAAGAACTTGATGTGCCTGCATCTGCTGAATACCAGAATAGACAACGAATCATCCCAAATTCAGGAGGTGGACTTTGGGAGCAGGATAAATTAATTTTTCCCCTTTTCCTTTTTTTGTGAGTGTATATGTATATGCTTCTGGGTGAGATTTTGTCTGTATAGCTTTGCTTTATAATAGCTTTATTTTACTTCACTATATTATATCCTCTTTCTTTCTTTCTTTCTTTCAATTTTTTCTCCCTTTTACTCTGAGCCATGTGGATGAAAGGCTCTTGGTGCTCCAGCCAGGCATGAGGGCCGTGCCTCTGAGGTGGGAGAGCCAACTTCAGGACACTGGTCCACAAGAGACTTCCCAGCTCCACATAATACCAAATGGCAAAAACCTCTCAGAGATATCCATCTCAACATCAAGACCCAGCTTCACTCAACGACCAGCAAGCTACAATGCTGGACACCCTATGCCAAACAACTAGCAAGACAGGAACACAGCCCCATCCATTAGCAGAGAGGCTGGCTAAAATCATAATAAGGCCACAGACACCCCAAAATACACCACCAGACGTGGATGTGCCCACCAGAAAGACAAGATCCAGCCTCATCCACCAGAATTCAGGCACTCGTTCCCTCTACCAGGAAGCCTACACAACCCACTGAACCAACCTTAGCCACTGGGGACAGATACCAAAAACAATGGGAACTACGAGCCTGCAGCCTGTGAAAAGGAGACCCCAAACACAGTAAGATAAGCAAAATGAGATGACAGAAAAACACACAGCAGATGAAGGAGCAGGGTCAAAACACACCAGACCTAACAAATGAAGAGGAAATAGGTAGTCTACCTGAAAAAGAATTCAGAATAATGATAGTAAGGATGCTCCAAAATCTTGGAAATAGAATAGACAAAACGCAAGAAACATTTAACAAGGACGTAGAAGAACTAAAGAGGAACGAAGCAACGATGAAAAACACAATAAATGAAATTAAAAATACTCTAGATGGGATCAATAGCAGAATAACTGAGGCAGAAGAACGGATAAGTGACCTGGAAGATAAAATGGTGGAAATAACTACTGCAGAGCAAGATAAAGAAAAAAGAATGAAAAGAACTGAGGACACTCTCAGAGACCTCTGGGACAACATTAAACGCAACAACATTCGAATTATAGGTGTCCCAGAAGAAGAAGACAAAAAGAAAGGGACTGGGAAAATATTTGAAGAGATTATAGTTGAAAACTTCCCTAATATGGAAAAGGAAATAGTTAATCAAGTCCTGGAAGCACAGAGAGTCCCATACAGGATGAATCCAAGGAGAAACACGCCAAGACACATATTAATCAAACTGTCAAAAATAAATATAAAGAAAACATATTAAAAGCAGCAAGGGAAAAACAACAAATAACACACAAGGGAATCCCCATCAGGTTAACATCTGATCTTTCATCAGAAACTCTGCAAGCCAGAAGGGAGTGGCAGGATATACTTAAAGTGATGAAGGAGAAAAACCTACAACCAAGATTACTCTACCCAGCAAGGATCTCATTCAGATGTGATGGAGAAATTAAAACCTTTACAGACAAGCAAAAGCTGAGAGTTCAGCACCACCAAACCAGCTTTACAACAAATGCTAAAGGAACTTTTCTAGGCAAGAAACACAAGAGAAGGAAAACACCTACAATAACAAACCCAGAACATTTAAGAAAATGGGAATAGGAACATACATATCGATAATTACCTTGAATGTAAATGGATTAAATGCTCCCACCAAAAGACACAGACTGGCTGAATGGATGCAAAAACAAGACCCATATATATGCTGTCTACAAGAGACCCACTTCAGACCTAGAGACACATACGGACTGAAAGTGAGGGGATGGAAAAAGATATTCCATGCAAATGGAAATCAAATGAAAGCTGGAGTAGCAGTTCTCATATCAGACAAAATAGACTTTAAAATAAAGACTATTACAAGAGACAAAGAAGGACACTATATAATGATCAAGGGATCGATCCAAGAGGAAGGTAAAACAATTGTAAATATTTATGCACCCAACGTAGGAGCACCTCAATACATAAGGCAAATACTAACAGCCATAAAAGGGGAAATTGACAGCAACACAATCATAGTAGGGGACTTTAACACCCCACTTTCACCAATGGACAGATCATCCAAAATGAAAATAAACAAGGAAACACAAGCTTTAAATGATACATTAAACAAGATGGACTTAATTGATATTTATAGGATATTCCACCCAAAAACAACAGAATACACATTTTTCTTAAGTGCTCATGGACCTTCTCCAGGATAGATCATATCTTGGATCACAAATGAAGCCTTGGTAAATTTAAGAAAATTGAAATCGTATCAAGTATCTTTTCCAACCACAACGCTATGAGACTAGATATTAATTACAGGAAAAGATCTGTAAAAAATACAAACACATGGAGGCTACACAATACACTACTTAATAACGAAGTGATCACTGAAGAAATCAAAGGGAAAATCAAAAAATACCTAGAAACAAATGACAATGGAGACACGAAGACCCAAAACCTATGGGATGCAGCAAAAGCAGTGCTAAGAGGGAAGTTTATAGCAATACAAGCCTACCTCAAGAAACAGGAAACATCTCAACTAAACAACCTAACCTTGCACCTAAAGCAATTAGAGAAAGAAGAACAAAAACCCCAAAGCTAGCAGAAGGAAAGAAATCATAAAGATCAGGTCAGAAATAAATGAAAAAGAGATGAAGGAAACAATAGCAAATATCAATGAAACTAAAAGCTGGTTCTTTGAGAAGATAAACAAAATTGATAAACCATTAGCCAGACTCATCAAGAAAAAAAGGGAGAAGACTCAAATCAATAGAATTAGAAATGAAAAAGGAGAAGTAACCACTGACACTGCAGAAATACAAACGATCATGAGAGATTACTACAAGCAACTCTATGCCAATAAAATGGACAACCTGGAAGAAATGGACAGATTCTTAGAAATGCACAACCTGCTGAGACTGAACCAGGAAGAAATAGAAAATATGAACAGACCAATCACAGGCACTGAAATTGAAACTGTGATTAAAACCCTTCCAACAAACAAAAGCCCAGGACCAGATGGCTTCACAGGTGAATTCTATCAAACATTTAGAGAAGAGCTAACACCTATCCTTCTCAAACTCTTCCAAAGTATTGCAGAGGGAGGAACACTCCCAAACTCATTCTACGAGGCCACCATCACCCTGATACCAAAACCAGACAAAGATGTCACAAAGAAAGAAAACTACAGGCCAATATCACTGATGAACATAGATGCAAAAATCCTCAACAGAATACTAGCAAACAGAGTCCAACAGCACATTAAAAGGATCATACACCATGATCAAGTGGGGTTTATCCCAGAAATGCAAGGATTCTTCAATATACGCAAATCAATCAATGTGATACACCATATTAACAAATTGAAGGAGAAAAACCATATGATCATCTCAATAGATGCAGAGAAAGCTTTTGACAAAATTCAACACCCATTTATGATAAAAGCCCTGCAGAAAATAGACATAGAGGGAACTTTCCTCAACATAATAAAGGCTATATATGACAAACCCAAAGCCAACATTGGCCTCAATGGTGAAAAACTGAAACCATTTCCACTAAGATCAGGAACAAGACAAGGTTGCCCACTCTCACCACTATTACTCAACATTGTTTTGGAAGTGTTAGCCACAGGAATCAGAGAAGAAAAAGCAATAAAAGGAATCCAAATCGGAAAAGAAGAAGTAAAGCTGTCACTGTTTGCAGATGACATGATACTATACATAGAGAATCCTAAAGATGTTACCAGAAAACTCGTACAGCTAATCAATGAATTTGGTAAAGTAGCAGGATACAAAATTAATGCACAGAAATCTCTTGCATTTCTATACACTAATGATGAAAAATCTGAAAGTGAAATTAAGAAAACACTCCCGTTTACCATTGCAACAAAAAGAATAAAATATCTAGGAATAAACCTACCTAAGGAGACAAAAGACCTGTATGCAGAAAATTATAAGACACTGATGAAAGAAATTAAAGATGATACAAATAGATGGAGAGATATACCATGTTCTTGGATTGGAAGAATCAACATTGTGAAAATGACTCTACTACCCAAAGCAATCTACAGGTTTAATGCAATCCCTATCAAACTACCACTGGCATTTTTCACAGAACTAAAACAAAAAATTTCACAATTTGTATGGAAACACAAAAGACCCCGAATAGCCAAAGCAATCTTGAGAACGAAAAATGGAGCTGGGGGAATCAGGCTCCCTGACTTCAGACTATATTACAAAGCTACAGTAATCAAGACAGTTTGGTACTGGCACAAAAACAGCAATATAGATCAATAGAACAGGATAGAAAGCCCAGAGATAAACCCACGCACATATGGTCACCTTATCTTTGATAAAGGAGGCAAGCATATACAGTGGAGAAAAGACAGCCTCTTCAATAAGTGGTGCTGGGAAAATTGGACAGGTACATGTAAAAGTATGAAATTAGAACACTCCCTGACACCATGCACAAAAATAAACTCAAAATGGATTAAAGACCTAAGTGTAAGGCGAGACACTATCAAACTCTTAGAGGAAAACATAGGGAGAACACTCTATGACATACATCACAGCAAGATTCTTTTTGACCCAGCTCCTAGAGAAATGGAAATAAGAACACAAATAAACAAATGGGACCTAATGAAACTTAAAAGCTTTTGCACAGCAAAGGAAACCATAAACAAGACCAAAAGACAACCATCAGAATGGGAGAAAATATTTGCAAATGAAGCAACTGACAAAGGATTAATCTCCAAGATTTACAAACAGCTCATGCAGCTCAATAACAAAAAAACGAACAACCCAATCCAAAAATGGGCAGAAGACCTAAATAGACATTTCTCCAAAAAAGATGTATAGATTTCCAACAGACATATGAAAGAATGCCCAATATCATTAATCATTAGAGAAATGCAAATCAAAACTACAATGAGATATCATCTCACACCAGTCAGAATGGCCATCATCAAAAAATCTAGAAACAATAAATGCTGGAGAGGGTGTGGAGGAAAGGGAACCCTCTTGCACTGTTGGTGGGAATGTAAATTGATACAGCCACTATGGAGAACAGTATGGAGGTTCCTTAAAAAACTAAAAACAGAACTACCATACGACCCAACAATCCCACTACTGGGCATATACCCTGAGAAAACCATAGTTCAAAAAGAGTCATGTACCAAAATGTTCATTGCAGCTCTATTTACAATAGCCAGGACATGGAAGCAACCTAAATGTCCATCGACAGATGAATGGATAAAGAAGATGTGGCACATATATACAATGGAATATTACTCAGCCATAAAAAGAAAGGAAATGGAGGTATTTGTAATGATGTGGATGGAGTTAGAGTCTGTCATACAGAATGAAGTAAGTCAGAAAGAGAAAAACAAATACAGTATGCTAACACATATATATGGAATCTAAGGAAAAAAAAAAAAAAGGCCATGAAGAACCTAGTGGCAAGACGGGAATAAAGACACAGACCTACTAGAGAATGGACTTGAGGATATGAGGAGGGGGAGGGGTGAGATGTGACAGGGTGAGAGAGTGGCATGGACATATATACACTACCAAATGTAAAATAGATAGCTAGTGGGAAGGAAGCAGCCACATAGCACAGGGAGATCAGCTTGGTGCTTTGTGACCACCTAGAGGGGTGGGATGGGGAGGGTGGGAGGGAGGGAGATGCAAGAGGGAAGAGATATGGGGACATATGTATATGTATAACTGATTCACTTTGTTATAAAGCAGAAACTAACACACCATTGTAAAGCAATTATACTTCAATAAAGATGTTGAAAAAAAAAAACTACTAGAAGGCAATGGGAAAGTGTGATATCAAGGCAGCTGGAAAAAAAGGTGAAAAGCTACCCTTTTCTTTATCAATTCAGAAGGACACAATGTTTTCACTGTTCAAAGTCTGAAGAAGAAAAAGGCTTTCATGATTGCTGGTCATTCATCCTCCACGAAGTAAAAACTCACAATAATTTAAAACAAGAAAGAAAAGAAACAGAACCTTCTCTTTTTAAACCACCAAGGTTAATACAAAGTAGTTGCTGGAAAGGAAGACAGGGTATTAAACTGAACCCATGTTTAAGGGGAAACAATTGCTATGACATGCATTTCTCATACCAGAGCAATTTAGATAGGAAATAACCAGTAAGCAGATATTTTGTATTATAAATGAAAAAAATCCTGAAAGGATTATTGTTGCCTTTTTCACTGAACAAATCAGCAGGAAAAATTATTCAGCCTCAGGCAGAGGAAATAAACATCATCAAGTACAACAGTGTTGTTTGGATCTTTCTCCTATCCTCAAGGACTGTCATGTTTCCAATACTCATTTCTTTGTATGTCGCCTTTCAGTACACATCCTTATGTCTTGTACACACTCAATCTGTTCATTTTTGATTGCTGCCATTGTGAACTTCTAGAATCTTAAGCATACCGAGGACAACTGCTTTTCCTGAAATAATATTATGATGCATAAACTAAAAATAAATACAATTTGAACAAATCTGTAGTAAATTTATATAAGTAGACTGTTTTAAATCTTTACATTTAAAAACTAGATTCCATTTTCTTGGAAGTCAGAAATAGACAATATTTAGTATACTTCGGATGATGTTATAGTAATCTCTCAGTAAAAACAAGCTACAAAGGAAAAAAAAAGGCAGTAAAGCAATTCTATTACTCTGAAAAGAAAAACAGAAATATACTCCCTTAAGATCAATTCCTCACTCTTTGCTTTCTCTGCTTATATGATAAGGTTCCTGACCTTCGATGGGTTCATTTCCTGAGCTCTCAAGGCAGCAGACATCTGACTCTGGCCAATGGGAGGTCCTGGTAGGAGACAGGGAATGGGAGGAAGGAAGAAGCCAAAGGATTTCTTTCCCTTTACCAAAGTTTTTACTACTCTGCCAGTGATAACTCCAGCAATGTCTATATCTCCTCTGGGGCTCCAACTCCCACTAAACTGGACTGCCTGAATCCAGCTGTTGCAGATAAACCTTTCCCCTGAACACAGGTAACATGGCCTCTTTCCTTTGTACCTCTAGCCAAAAAATACTATTGGTTCCCCATTGTTGCCGATATCTGCAACATATCATTGTCCCCATTTTCTTGCTCAGTTTTTCCATTGCTTGCCAGTGCAACCAATTTTCTTTATTAAGTTCTCTCTGCTTTAAAATTGTTGGTTTCATTTTCTTAGTTAAAACTTGAAGAATACAGCAATATTTTATCTATTCTATACATATATGCAATATTAAAATGCTTTGATGGCTACATTGAAATATAGTCTTCTCATAAATCTGGTCATAATTACATATTTCTATATTCTTTTCCATTTCCAATTTTTTATTAAATTTATTTGGCTGCATTGGGTCTTAGCTGCAGTACGCAGAATCCTCGTTGCGGTGAGCAGGCTCTTTGTTGCAGTGTGTGGGCTTCTCTCTAGCTGTGGCACGTGGGCTCCAGAGCTCACGGGCTCAGTAGTTGCAGCACGCAGGCTCTCTAGCTGTGGTGCACCAGCTTTGCTGCTCCACGGCATGCAGGATCTTAGTTCTCTCAACCAGGGACTGAACCCACACCCCCTGCACTGGAAGGCAGATTCCCAACCACTGGACTGCCAGGGAAGTCCCTCCATTTCCAGATTTTAAGTTGGACATTTATATAAATGTTCTAGAAGGCAAGGCTTTCTTATTTCAGTGTGGTTAATACTTGATAAATTTTAGTAAATCGTTCCTCTTTCCAGAACACTTCCTCATTTTATGAAAGCAAACCACCTTTCTCGGTAGTTTTCTCCTACTTACCTCTTCCATACTGTTCTCACAGGAGTTTCTTGTTTTTACCACAAATTCAATCTCCCATATTTGATTGGTCCAAGCAGGTGATGAAGAAGAAGAAGAAGGAGGAGGGGGAGGAGGAGGAGGAGGAGGAGGAGAAGAGGAAGGAGAAGGAGAAGAGGAGGAAGAGGAGGAGGGGGTAGGGGGGAGAATGGGGAGGAGGAAGAAGAAGAATAAGAAACAGGAGGAGGAGAAGAGAAAGAAAAAATTACTTCTTTTAGAAGTTTTAGATAGGACTGTGCTATTTTTGGTTGACTCTGGTTTCTGCCTAATGAAGGAAAATAATCTGCAGTGAAGTTATGAACCTATATCCAAAGATAAACAGAAACGAGAAAGGTAGATTTCAAGATACTCTTTGCAGTTCTTTTGAAGTCAACCTTCATTCCTGCCCTTCCATCTATGTTTTTTAAGTATAAATATAAGTATACATATATAAGTATATATATATATTAATTTAAGTAATTGGAGGATGTACTCTAAGCCAATATAATCTTTTGATTAAGCTAGGTTGAGTTCATTTTCCATCACTTGCAACCTGAGATGCCTTAAGTAATACAAACAGCATTTTACTGTATTGTATTATTGTGTCATACTGGTAAACCTGTTCCTTGGAATAAGGACATTCCTTGTGTTATGGTAATGAGGTCTCACATAGAAGTTAAATTATTCTTGTTGTCTAGAATCCATTTTTAAAGGCTTGAATCCCAGATTCCAACTAGAGTTGAAAGCAAAAGCCACAGGTGGGCTGCAGGTGCAAGGCTCTTCTAGGCCTTGACATGAACAAATCAAAATATCTACCCATGTTGGGGGTGAATTTTAAGATAGAATAAAAACATATAGCAAGCTAGAAAGAGGAATAAATAATAAAGTATATCAGGGAAGTAGAACCAGCTCTTTGAGATGCAGTATATATATTGCAAAGCAATGGGTGGAATACAGTTAATAACTGAGATATCTAAATAAGTTAGCTGACAAGAACACAAAAATTTGCAAAGTGAAATTATACTTTTTTTGTTTTATTTAATGTATTCATTTATCTCCTGTTCCTCCTTAAATAAATGAAAGAGAAGACTCCAAGGGCAAAATGATATTCTATTGATGGAGACAGTATTGCAGGTCAGAGTTGGCAGCCACCTTTGAAATGTCTGTTTTATTTTTGTATATATTTATAAAGGATACTTTATTTATTTATTTTTTATTTTTATATTTTTTTAATGTGATGATCCATTTATTTATTTATTTATTTATTTATTTATTTTTGGCTGCGTTGGGTCTTCGTTTCTGTGCGAGGGCTTTCTCTAGTTGCGGCGAGCGGGGGCCACTCTTCATCACGGTGCGCGGGCCTCTCACTATCGCGGCCTCTCCTGTTGGGAGCACAAGCTCCAGACGCGCAGGCTCAGTAATTGTGGCTCACGGGCCTAGTTGCTCCGTGGCATGTGGGATCTTCTCAGACCAGGGCTCAAACCCGTGTCCCCTGCGTTGGCAGGCAGACTCTCAACCACTGTGCCACCAGGGAAGCCCTATAAAGGATACTTTAACATCTAGGTATTCAGAGCACAATTTGGAGAATTATTCTAATTGAGTTCCCTCTAGTATTTACTACCACTTTAAAAAATGCTATATCACATTTTTTTTTTTTTTTGAGAATGGTACAGTTGTATTTAACAACATAAAAATTTTTAAGAGAAGTACTTCCCTAGGCTGACAGGGAAGAAAATTTATTCAAAGTCTCCCACCCTATGCTTTATCTCAACACACATTTTTGACCCTTCCTTAGGGTCAAATGTAAACACATGCTCACTCACACACAAAAATTTTTTTTAACTAAGGCAAGGATGTCTAAAAAATGAACCTTTGGCAAATTAATTAAGCAGGTAGATTTGCCTAGTTATGCTTTGCTTTCCCCATTTCTTTTTTGTCTCAGAACCTTCAGAGTATATGTGCTGAGACAAAGTTGGGCACGTGCTCAAATAATTCACTGAGGTAAATACTTCACTAAATTATTAGTCAAATATTGCAAAAGTATGATTAAGGATTATAAAATCTCCTATTAGACTCTTGAATTCATTGTCCATAAGCAAGATAATTTATCTATTGCTTATTTATTGCAACTTTTTTCCTTATTAGCTAATATCTTATTTAGGGATCTTAGGACTTAGGGCCAATTTTTACATGCTCTGTTTAAATTTAAGTTCCTTTTCAATGACATACAAAATAAATCAATGTACTGTCTCCTTCATAGAATAATGACTAGATACATGTCCAGATAATCTAGGTTTTTTTGGGAGGGAGAGGTTTAAATTTAATTCAATTAAGCTCTGTCATGAGAACAATGATAAAATTCCTTGACAAGATTTTTAGAAAGTTTTTTTTTTTTAATTGGGTCAATTTAATCAACTTAAAAATACTTCAGTGAAAGAGTGTATCTAATAATGATAAATACCAGGTTTGACCTAAGTATAAAAGAGTTATGGTGGAATGGGCATCTAGCAGAGGTTAGCTTTTCAAATCTTGAACTTCATATCATTTCATATTACTAATAGTATTTTTTTTCTAGAATTGTCTATTCTCTAAACTTATGTAGGATTTGCATTTTCAAAAGTGTGAAGGGAACCATTATTGATTGTTTTGTTTAATGAAAAATTCCTTGTGACCAAGTTCCATTTATCTCTGGAATGTTATTTCTTATTCCACCACCTGATGGTAAATTACTCAACCATTAATTCTGTGTCTCAAAGATTTCCTTTGCAGATTCTCAGTGTCTGCCTGCTGTAGTTAAAATAACCATATAGCTAGGACCATACAGGTCAGCTTGATTTTACATACTTTTAAAAAATCGTTTAACATAATTTTTAAATTATTTGTAAGGTTGTTCATATAAATGATTTCACAAGTTAAAAATAATCCTCTGGTAGACTTCTGGTAATGAGTTTATTTTGCTAAACATGGCCTCCATAATTCCAGTAAGGGTTTCCTATCCTTATTAAAATACTTCTCAGCTGCTGTTACAATTTTACTGCTGTCAATTTTACATTACCTTCTCTTGGTTCCTGTGCAACCATGTGTAGCATTACCTTAAACACTGTACCTATTGTGGTCTGTTCCCATAACTCTTAGCATAACATATTTTTTGTAACTGTCACTTGTTCCAATCGAGCTGCAGGTGCCTTGTCATTGTAGCATATCATTGCTCTCATTGGTCTTTATCTCCCACCACTGCCATCTTCAAAGGAAAGTGATCCTGTCTTTGACTCTACAAGTTGTACTGTTGCAGTCAAGACTGGCTCCACACTGACCATTAAATCTTTCCATTCTAACAGATCCCATAAGTCATTCTGGTTTAGTACTAAATGCAGCGTGATGCTAAGCTGTAAGCCGATGAGTTATAGATGCTAACATTTTGATTTATTCACTTTTACCTTCTATGTGCATTCTGAGTATTGGGATAAAAGGGATATTTTCCAGGAAGAATGTCACTAGAAGGCCTTTTAGCCTCTGTTCTATAGGGTACCTGATAATATCCTCAGAATGATACACACAATATTTCTGAAAGCAGAACAGGTAAACTTGGTTAAAATATAAATGTTCAAGAATATGTAAAAATAAAAATACATGGAAAATATTTATGTTATAATAAAGTTTAAAAGTGAGATTTATATCAAATACAAAACAAGTGTTTAATATGCCATTCTGTGGGATAAAGCTACATGTAATCACAAGAGTGACATCCAAGAAAGAAAGTAAAATTTCAAGAGAATAAAGCAGTTTTTTTAAGGTGAAAGAGAATGATACATTTAAGAAGCAGAAATAAATCAGTATGAAATATTATACATTAATAAAATATGGATAGTCAAACCATTTACCAAATAAGTTTAAAAATTATAAGAATGTAATTAAATTCTAAATTTTGTTTTTTATTCTTTTAAAGGGACCTAACAAAGTTGGAAATGTCAAGGTATAAATTAAGTATGAGTAGACATATTAACAAACCTATGTACAAAATATACATAGGTTAATTTCCTTTGTATTCTGAATCCTTGATTCTAGGAACACTAGTAAACACTTGTACAAGATACAGTGTTCAGTGATTTGAGAGACAAAAAATGGAATAGAATATGGTGCTGAAATAGGAGTTGAGAGATGCTTATGTATGGTTATGGAAGACTTTATGGTTAGAAGATGCCTTTTCAAATATGCAAGAAAGAGGAAGAGCTATAAAATCTGAAGAAACATCATGGAACAAGGTGCAGAGGCTTGGAAATGTCCATTAAATGTAGAAACTGATGAGGAATATATCACCTCCAACTTCCCTTTCAAGTCTAATGATTATCATAAGAGAGAGGCAGAACCATCTTTGACAGAGGATAATACAAGTCCAAAATACATTAGGAGATAACAGGTGAGCACCTTGGTACTCTAAGTAATTTTGGGTGTCCTGAGTCTGCCAAATTATTTTCTGAGGTACAGTAAGATATGCACTGATATCACAGAACTACAGTTAATGATATCTGAGGAACTGTATTGAAAATAACACAGTCCCAGAAGTTGTCAGGCTGGCTAATTTGTGGAAAATGACAGACACAGCTTAAGAAGGTTTTATCAAGTAGATGCCTCTGAGAACTTAGAAAGGCAAGAAGGGAAGAGGTCATGGTTAACAGAATAAAACCACAAAGAACAAACAAAGATCAAATCTCAACAGCATACCTCCTTTCCTCTTTTCTTCCGTCCTTCCTTTCCTTTTTCTTTCTCTTTCCCCCATCCTTCCTTCCTTCATTCTTTCATTCTTTCCTTCTTTATTTGCACGTGCCATAGCTAATTGAAGAAATGATATAGATTAGGTTTCTCAATGTTGGCATTGCATTGTTATTATCCTGAGTCTGATATTTTTTTGTTGGGAGAGGGAGGTTGTCTTCTAGGATGTCTAGCAGTGTTCCTGGCTTCAATCAACTAGATGCTAGAAGGATCTTTCCTTCCCTCTCAACTTCCTGGTGTTGTAACAAACTGTCTCTTCCCTGGTGGGTAAAATTTCACATGGTTGAGAACAATTGTTATAGATATAATGTATCTGAAAATTTTCCAAGCATTTGACAGAGTCATTCATGATATTATTTGGGATAAAATGAACAGATATAAATGGACGATTTCTAATAATTAAGTGTATTCTTATCTGGCTTATTTACTTATTCACAAATATTTATTGAAAATCTACTTATATTCAGGCAGTGTCTGGTGTTGGGATCAAAAACAATGTGAGTTAATATATCAATATCAATTTTCAAGAAGTTTTTCATGCCTCTATCTTTAGTCCTGTAAGGTTCAATATTTGACTGATGGTCTGGCTGTAGACAAAATGTTATTGGTTCCTAAGCACATCTGGGAGCCTTTATTAAGTGGATCTTCAAAGATTGGTAAACATTTGTTATT
Source organism: Balaenoptera musculus (assembly GCF_009873245.2). NCBI lineage: Eukaryota > Metazoa > Chordata > Mammalia > Artiodactyla > Balaenopteridae > Balaenoptera > Balaenoptera musculus. The sequence goes on from NC_045802.1 coordinate 39,634,295, forward strand.
CCAAGGGCAAGGGAGAAAGGTGAAGTTGGAGGATGTTTTAGGATGAAGAAATAACAGTCTGAAAGTGCTTACGTGGAAATCACAAGGCCTGCTAGATCTTTAAAAAACCCTTTCAATCTGGAGACAGAGTGAAGGAAAAATGTGGGCGAGCATGAGTATATAAATGTAGTGAAATAGCAATGCCATGATGAGCTTTGTAAACAATTCTTAGAGTGTTTTATTTTACATAGAGCAATGAGTGAGAAAATATCAAAGTATATTAAGAAAGAAGTATCTGATAGGAAGAGATTTTTTGTTGGTAACATTAACTCACTATGCAATGTAAATAGGCTGAAAACAAAGAAAAGCCATGGAAATAACCTAGATGTAGCCTTGATTAGAATGGTGGCAGTAGACTGGAAAGAAGTAGAGGGATTTGAAAAAAAAAATTAGGAAGTAGTGAAAGAAGATGCTGTTGTGCAAGATCCAGACCCAGACCCACCTCTTTCAGAAATGAAGCAATCCCACAACTTCTAGGGATTGTCAGTTGGAAGCTGTCAGTTCTCAACTGATTGCCTACCTGGAAATTGCCTTCCAGAAGACAGCCACCTCACCCAAAGTCATGACTTGTTCTGTGGTCAACCTGCATCCAATGAATGGTCAATGCAGAATTGTGCAATCTTGGATATTTGTTACACATAAATAGTAACTAGAACATGCCCATTGTTTCAGAATACCGTGTAAGCTATGTATTACTAATGTGATTAAAAGAGTACTCTTAGATAAAATATCTGCATCTCTCATAGACACTCTATTACATTAGTAATGATGTTGTATGAAAATTGCTCTGAGAAGTGGTGGCTGTCACAGTAGTGAAATGTGGTGAGGTGATTACTTTCTTGACTAGGCTTGAGGTATTTCCTAATTAACTTTTACTGTTTAGAAGTTTCAAAGATTCTATTTATTCTGCTGCAATGTCAAAATTGTATTTATAGCCAAAATACACACAAGATGTCACAATTTCCACTTGGAAACATTTTATGTGATAGGCTAAGTGACAGCCAAAGTTAAGAATACACCTACCATCCCAAAAGAAGAAAATAATATAGTAGCAAGGAAAAAAATTACTCAAACACTGATACTATGAAGCACTCAAATAGTTCTCAGAATATACTTGTTTCCTATTTTCTCTTCAACATCACAGATTTGCTAAATCTTTCACTCTAAATTTTAGAAGGCTGAACTACGTACCTGCCCTACAGTTCCATTAAAATAAAAACAAATCTCCACCAATGAATATTGACTCAAAGTGGCTTGCTCCTGTCCACCTTTGCATTGCCCAAGAATGTTTGCTGTGTGGTTATTAGAATGACCGAGGTAATTGACACACGTATGCTGATCCTTTTGGCTGCAAGGAAAGACTCTCCAGGAGTTTCATCCCTATTTTTCTTTAGTAGCTTTGTTCTGAAATGAGTCAAGAAAAGTGTGCCTTCTGAGATGAGCCACAGTTCAAATAGTCTTTATTTTTAAGTTTTTCAATAGCTTCTCTTTCTGGAGACATTTATTTGAGTGTTCTTGATTATTATTAAACCTGGCTGATTCATCCTGAGTGCCTACAGTGCACCAGCTCCTTTTGGAAAGCTGGAAGCAGGAGAGAGTGACTGCTGTATAGAGAATAACATCCGTCTGAAATAGCACTGAGCTTTGACCTTGGCAGTTTCTCTGTAGCTGCTTCAAGTATTTATTCAGAGTGGGCAGTGACTCATCGGCTCTGTCACTACCTCAGTCATGTTATATTAATTCTAAAGACTTCATGCTGCAGACCCTCCATTTTTAATCTTTATTTGTGCACCATAGTGTTCAGACTTGAATACACTTAACCTTCAAAATAAACTTATTTTATTCTCTTGAACATTCATTTGGAAATAATAAAGTTCCGGTTATGAGACAGCATTTCTAATTGTAGAATAATGTTAATATAATCACTTGTTGGACTAGCTTATGGATGGCTACTTTATCCTGGCATTTAAAAAGTACTTTACTGACCTTTCTTCCCATGATGAGAAGAAAAAAATGCTCCTTTTACTTCATCTCTCCAGGTTCATTAGAGTGGGAATTTTATTTACATACCCACATACAAAATTAATATTTTTTATAACAACATAAAAAAGTTATGACATTTATTAACCTATATATATATATATATTTAAGTCCATCTATACCATTGGAATTATTTAAACTAGTGAAGATTTACATGATGGTAAAGTAATAAAATGCAGAAATTATCTAACATGTTTCCCCTATTCTCATCATGCTATACATATATATACATATATGTATATATATATATATATACACACATTTTTCACTATATATATTTTTATCCACAAACATGAAAGTTTACTATGGTGAAATTTATTTTCATTTGGAAACAGAGTTTTTGAAAAATATGCCATATCCTCCCATTAATATGATCTATATTTGAAAAATAAAACCTGTCCATTTTCATTGAGAAAATAGAGAAATGTGCATTTAGCATTAAAAAATACAGCACTAGGAAAAAAAAAAATACAGCCCTACTGTGAGTACAAAATATCACATATACGTAGTTCATACAACATCTATATTTTCTGCAACTATCAAACACAAATTAACTCAGAAGGAAAAATGGACATTTTATGTAATTCACTGTAAAAAGTAGACTTTATTCCCCATAGCAGAAATTTAAATCTTCTTCAATTATGTCCTAATTGCATATTTCCAAAAGAATTATCCCTCCAATTTCATACTTGAAGTACAGTTTTAAAACTCTATCTTAATTAAAGTTAATCTTTTTCTATAGTGAATTTACCATTTTATATAAAGTACATCTGATCATTTATTTCTTTTGAATAGTGAGTGGGTAAAATTATACACTTCCTCTCCCACCTTTTCCCCTGGTTATATTTTGCTGTACCTCTTTTATTGTTGTTCATCAATTGAATTAATGAACTGTGAAATCAGTTATTATTCTGTGTGTATATAAATTATAATTTCAAAATCAATGCTTCCTTTAACCCATACACATCTGGGAAGCATTTTTCATGAGTCTTTCAAAAAAGAATTAAATAAATAACAACAACATCAAAATAACTGCCAGTGAGTTAGGAAGAGTAGGTCACTAGCTATGATTCCAGCTGAGGCATTGTGCTGTGTACAGCAAGCTACATACAAGTAAATGGTGTTGAAAGTACTCTGTCAGGATGAATCTGTCCTCTGGGTCTCCACTGAATGTAATTAGTTTCATGTAAAATGACTGGTTTTCAAGTTTATTGTATATGAATTTAATATACCAAATAGATAGAATACAAGAAATGATAAGTGGAAAAAATTTTTGAAGATATATATTTCTCCAGTGAGTACAAAAATAGCATCTCCTGCATTCTTCTCAGTTTCTGCTAGATGTATATTACTCTGGCTTTTACCACAAGTGAAGTGATTAACTGTTTTGTGAGGGGCTTTTTATTCTTTCATTTTTTTCTTCGAAGGTTAAAAAAGAAAAAGCCCATAAAGAGGAAACATAACTGAGTTTGTGAAATTAAAGAGCATGTAAAACTTACACCTCCTCTATATAAAATGTTTGAAATATAAGAATCCCTGAATGATAATTCTGGAAAATTTGATAGGTGCCTTTCAGTTCAGTTCAGTTTATCTAATTTATTTGTTATTGGTAATATTAATACAACAGGGAAATTAATTTGATATATTTAACTCTGCTTGTTAAAATTGTCCATGATCACGTATTTTTGGCAGTTTTTATTTTTATAATACATTAATAGTGACTTCTACAGTATTTTATATTTATTTTTTCTTAGTATTAGACATGTATATTTTCCTTATACAGAAGTCAGGTTTTTCTACGATATTTTCCTTCTGTTGGAAGCTGTACTTAATTCAACAAAAGTTCTTCCTAGTCAGAAATAGTTCATTGTAAACTATATATTTGATGGATCAGAGAATTTATACATGCTCAGGTGTTATCTCTTTAGAAAGCTCTTCTCTGACCACCTGTTCTAATATAGTTTCCTCAGTCACTTCCTACATATTATTCTGTTTCATTCTCTAAGATTTACTGTTCTCTGACACATCTTCATTTATTTTTGTCCTGGTATATTTTCCCCAACCGCCATCATTCCCACACATTAAAATATCAGTGTGCTTGCCAAACTGATTAATTTCTTTGTCCTTAATACCAAGGATTTAGCCATGCACCACTAGGAATCAGGAATATAACTTGAAAAAAATACTTCTAGATATTGAGGACAAAGGATAAATAAGTAACATATATACTACATATTGTAAGCATCAACCATGATTCTGACAATAAACTACAAACACATATAAGGTGTGTGTGCCTGTGTGCATGTGTGTGTGTGAATGAGTATGTGTGCGTGTGTTGCTGGGTCTTAAAATGAAGTTTTGACTGAGGTATTTTCCAAAATGTGGTGCTAACACCGTGATCCAAGCATTTGCAGTTTACTAGGGAAAAACCACTTAGACTGGGAGTGTGGAGATTGAGAGAAAGAAACGGACAGAGATGAACAAAGAAAACATGTAAACAATGTAGGAAGCATACATTTAGGATACAAACTATTTATACCTTTGACTCCCCTGTGCTCCTGTCTACTCAACATTCTGTGAACATGTTCCATACAGTCACAATTCCAAATACAGCAGTTTATTTCTTCACTCAAATAATTGCTGCCCCAATTTTTCTCCCAGAGAGATTATTTAGAGTATTTAAGGCTTAGCTCAGTTGCCATAACTTCTCTAAGCATTTTCTAATCCCGCCAGAATATAACCCCTGTGTGCAAGTACTTCATTAGATCTTGGGAGATACTGTGTAATTCATATCTGTTTTCCCCACTAGATTTTACAGCTCTTCATTATAAGCTCATACCTTATTGATCTTAGCAAGCTGGTACAGGATACCTTGTATGTAATTTCCTATAAATAATACAGTGCAGTGTACTGAAGTGGAAAGGGTGTGGGCTAGGAAATCACATGAGAGGACTTGTCTGCCAGAGGGCTTTTCCGCATCCCTCCCAGTCAGCAGTTTACACATGACTTCTGCCACTTCTGATAAGAGAGCTTGGTTCCCTAATACTCCCTTTACTGCCTATGAATTCAGAACTCTAATGCTTAACTCATAGAGTTTTTAATAATAATTACATTAGCTAATACATATAAAGAGCTAAGGTATTTCATATATTACAATTGTTATTGTTAATATTTTAATAATAGCTCTTTTTAATGGAAATCAATTTAGTTAAAATGATGAACAAATACAATCATAGCACTTGTGAGCTGTCTCCTTCTAACCCTCGTTCAGTATGTTCATTTTCTATTGCTGTGTAACAAATGCCACAAACTTAGTGACTTAAAACAACAGCTTTTCATTTCTTACAGTCTGTAGGTCGAGGCTCAGCAGGGGTCTCTACTCTGGTTCTCATAAGGCTGCATCAAGTGTCAGCCTGGATCAGAGTCTCATCTGAGGTTTAAGGTCCTTTCCCAAGCTTGCAGGGTTTTGGAAGAATTTACCTCCTTGCAACTATAAAACTCATGGAGGCTGTATATTCAAGGTCAGCAGGAGAGCGTCTCTCTAATGTTTCACCTTTTTTAAATAAGGCTTAACTGGCTACATCAGGCCCACCTAAGATAATCATAAAACTTCAGTATAAAGACAAACTAATGTTCTACTTTTTAATTAGTGAGGATAGAGGATTCTAGTAAAAAAAAAATATGTATATATATATATATATATATATATATATATATATATATATATATATATAGTACAGTAAGGAAAAGCATTCATTTTGGTCAGTAAGTCATTGAATGTTCTTTGAACAGCACAAATAGGATAATCAATGAGTGTTTGAAGAGAATGAAAGAGAGAGAAAGAGGGAGGAATGGGGAGAGAGAGGGAGAAAGAAAGCGAGAAGAGGGGGAGAGAGAGTAAGAAAGAGCCAGAGAAAGAGAGAGAGAGGGAGAGAGAGATGAGAATGGAGGAAAAGGAGTACCTCATTCTGTTCCCTTCACCGCAATAAAGACAAAAAGAGATGAAAATGAGCATCAAGAAAGTGACCTAAAACCAAAACTTTAAAATATATCCAGACAATTACATAGAAAATTAATCAGGAAAATATTCAGAAAGAAATTATATAACTAATTATAATTTATTACTAAATTTTAGGAATCAAACTTTTTTAAACAAAAAGAAGCTTAGATCATGAAATTATTTCAACATTATTTTTAAACTTCAGAAACATCACACCTTGCATAACTGCTGCCCACATACTCTAGAAGCAAACAAAAGATTCTTATTAACAAACGGACACATTTGTTTTGCATTTCTTCTGTGGTATACAGGAATGGATTTGGGCCAAATTTTGCATTTTTTGGATATCATTTCTCAGAAGCAAAAGTTGAGGAAAGATTTTTTTTCTAATTAGCTTCACATTTTCAGTATATTAAATGGGTTCATTTCTTGGGCATGTTCCCTGTAAAACTCTGAAGTGATGGTGAAAAGTTTAGTCCATGTAAGCATATACTGGCATAATTCCACACTGAACAGCTAAGTTTGTATGGCATGAAGATTGGGTTCTGCTGGAGGAGGGTAATATAAGGTTACAAGGCCTAAGAATGAAATGGAAAACTTTTGTTTGCTTTTACTTAATAATAAGTAAGGAGGCCTTTTCTGAAAATTTACTTGGGGTTACAGTAATTAAACTAATCCCTTGGGACATTAAAAGTCAAATTCAGAGACTATTGTTGTCGACATACCTGGTTCAGACCTAATTGTTGGAGAAAGCTATAAACATCTCTTTAGGGTACTTTAGACATCTACTTATCTAAAAACAGAAAATGGAATGGCATTGCTATAGATAAAGGTTAATTTCTAATGGAGTTTGATAGTTTTTATGTCCAGAGATGCAAAAACACTCAAATCTTGCCCTAGATGGAGATTTATTCAAAAGGAATATTGCAGAGTTAATTAAGCTACCACTTTATAAATAGCATTTATACCCCCTACACACCATCAAACTCAAGAAAAGTCTGCACTGTAACACAGGGTTAGAATCGAAGGCTAAATGAGACCCTAATCATCTCAATGTCCTTCCTCTCTCAGCAGTATTTTGGGACACCTGTTATCAGGCTAATGGTGAGAGAGAAATAGAGAAATCTGCAGTGATAGCCTTGGCTTGATTAAACTCACATAACAGTATGCTTGCAGAATTTCCAAAATAAGAGAAAGAAATCTGACCCTGAAAACTCAGTCAGCCCAAGGAATGAAACTTTTCATAGGTCTACTTACCACATAGGGGCATGTAGCTCAAGAAAAAGAGTGAATTCCTGACTTTAAAGCATAAAACCTGTCCTGGTTAGTAAAATATAGCTCAAGGGGCAAAGAGAAGTCTTTGCAAATAGGTCCAAGCTGTTGTGCAAGAGGCCCTGTAGCTTGAGGATCTTACTCAGTGAACACGATGATACTAAAGGCCCCCGTGTGAGATGGAGAAGCTGTATGTGGTCTCTAGAAAGCCCTAATTAGAGAATCCTGGCACAGATGCTCGTGTTCTACAGCAAAGCCCTGTCTTCAGCAACAAAGAGCTACTCTTTGTGTGAAAAATAGCTCCTATTATATGGATGAATGCCTGACCAAAAAACATCAAGGGACACTTTATCAGAGCAGCCCAACATCATCCCCGTATTGTCAGGTTACCAAATCATAAGGTCAGGTGGTTGCAGAAGTAATCAATTGTGTAATGGAAATAGTACATCCTGGAACTGGTCTGAACAGAGCTGAAGGACACAAGAAAGTTGCATAGGCAGGTAGCCTGGCCTCTGTTTTACTAGTGTGTCTTCCTCAGCTCCCAACTCTGGTCACATGGCTTACAAAAGCACAGTTCACAGATGGGCTGGCTTCAGAACTTAATGCAAGGTGAAAATGTAAAATCACCACAGGACAGACAATGAGGAGTTTATCTGTTTCCTTGGACTGTCATAAAAATTCACCACAGGCTGGGCAGCTTAACACAACAGAAATGTGTTCTCTCACAGTTCTGGAAATGAGAAGGCTGACTCCAAGGCTCCAGGGAAGAATATTTTCCTGCCTCTTCCTAGCTTTTGGTGGTTGCCACAAATCTGTTTTTCTTTGTCTTGCAGCTACACCACCCCAATCTCTGCCTTGAGTGCCTCACGACATTTTCTGTGTGTGTGTCTCTGTGTCCAAATCTCCCTCTCCCTTCTCCTATAAAGATGCCCATTATTGGATCAGGGGTCACCCTAATTCATTATGATCTCATCTTAACTTGATTACATCTGCCAACTTTCCAAGTAAGGTCACATTCATAGGTACCAAGAGTTAAGACTTCAGCAGATCTTTGGGAGACACATTTCAAGACAACAAGGAGTGGCACTAAAGGGCAATGACAAGGGGACTCTTCTCTGTGAGCGGAACTGGGAGGAGTATACTTGGTCAGTCACTTGTCCTAAAGAAAGATTTGAAGTGAGGTCAGGTTACACAAGTTGTCTGGACAGTTGATGAGGGGCCTGAGATGAGTGAGATTAGAAGTTCAGAGTCAAAGAGGTCTGGGAAATAGTGCACAGATAGACTTACAGGAGTCAAGATTTTTGAATCTCAAATTAATGCCCAATAATGTTGATATGACACAAAGGACACCTTCAGAAATCAGTGGACAGGATGAGCCAACCAGCGGACATTAGCCAACTTCTGCTCTTTACCACTTTTGTTTGTGGAAGAAGTCATGAGTAGACTCCTTGTAGCAGGGATGGAGGCTATGCACGGGCCTAATGGTTTGAGCTTCTTCTCAAAAAGCCAGGTCTACCTTCTACTGATGCTTGAACGTCTGAAATTTTCATTGCAGAGACCAATGTTGAGCCCATGAAGTGGTCCTGTCCTTCAAGGAGACTTGTTCAGTCACTTCATGGCAAGCTAATTACATCAGGCCCTTCCATCTTGGAAGGCAGTATTTCATCCCAAACAGAATTGAATCTTATGTTAGTACTGACTTGCCTTCCCTGCCCATAGGTTTTGCCAACATCAACATCTAAGACTTATAGCATGTGGCGTCACCTCAGTCTAAAAGGTCGATTTAACAGGGAAGGTAGTGTGATGATGGGCACATGACTATGAGACCCTCTGATTCTACCCTATGCAGTATTATCCAGAACCACCTGGCATAACAGAATATCTTACTAAAAATTCAACCAAGGCACATGTTTTTGACAAAACACTTCTCAGGGTTGAGATGTTGTCTGTCTGGATGCAGTGTATGCCTTGAACTGATTTCTTGAAATATGGAGCTTAGTATCCAATAACTAGAACATGCAGTGCAGAGATCAAGTAGGTGTGGCTTCTCTCACCATCACTGCCTGTGACCTATGAGGAATTTATGCTTCCTTGACCAATACCCTAGTTTCTGCTGGATTAGATGTTCTGGTTCTTGGGGGTAGAAGGGTGAGGGCATTTGTACTCAGGAACATAGTAGAACTAGGTTCTCTGGGGGCAGGGAGTATGTGTGGACATCAGGGGATCTACTTGGGCCTCTCCTGGTGCTTATATACCTAGTACTATGGTGAAAGGACTTTTGCAGCAATTACTGTTAGAGTCAAGGATCTCCAGGCTTAGACTTCTCAGAGATGAAATTTTGGGTGATTCCATCAGACAAGCAACCAAGAACAGATGAAATGCTGCTTGAAGAGGAGGCATATCTAGAATTGGTGGTGGAGAAGGGACATGATAAATATCACTAACAGCCTTAAGCTGTTTCAGAAAAGAGGACTGTAGCTTATCCTACGAACCCTTGCATAGTAAGTCATCAGTAGAGACCTTGAAGACTCAATAACAGAGTGAACTTCATGCAGGGCACTTGTGGATGGAGTGAAGGGTGGACTTTTCACCCCTTTATTGCTAATGCTCCAGCCTCACATCCTCTTGGCCTTTCCCAGGGTTTCTGCAGGGTAGAAGTAGGAAGTGCTCACAGTGTGGGCAGGTCAGCAGTACAGGTGTAAGCACTCTGAAGTAAGCAACTTTTGATCAACTGACATGAGCAATGTTGGAAAAATGCTTTAAGTAGACAATCCTGGAAGGCATTCCCTGTGCTTCCTAGAAGCATCTCTTACATACAGCAGTGGAATTGATAATGTGCCTTTACACTGGTTTTCTTCCCTCTCTGCCTCACTCTTTCTGTTCTTCCTACTTACTCTCTGGCATTGCTTCTCAAACTATCTGCACACAAGTCATTGTCTCAACCCTATTTTGAGGACACCTAAGCTAACACAGGAGACCATTTTTTCTGTTCCTTTTGGTATTTGAATCATCGTCGCAAAATTGTATTCACTGTAACACCTGATTGTAAAATGTAACAAACTACAAAAGCAGAATGTGTCCCATAGCACAAACTACTAACACGTAGACTAACATACTTTCATGTTTTTCACAATAAAATATCAATATTAATTAATAAGACATAGAATCGTACGTGTTTGCTTTTGAAGTTCTCAAGAAGGGTTGATAATCTGTCCTTTATAATATAATGAGTGGTCATCTGAAAGCTGCATACCCATCACTGAAAGAAGTATTTCAAAGCATGTTCTTTGTTTTTTGCTCATGAAGAGACAGCCAGAAGAATCTGGAAAACTGGCACTCTGAGGAGTTTTTCTGAGGTAACTCAAGAGAACCATGAACAATATTCTACTTGTTGCTTATAGAGACCTTTACAATCATTCTTTCATTCTTTCATTCAGATCACTAATTTTTTTTAAGCTCAGCTGTTTTCCAAGTAGTTTTCTAGATGCTTAGAATGCAACAGTTAACAAGATAATCTCTGTTTCATGGAACTTACACTCTGTTCGGTAAACAGAATGAAATAATAGATATATAGTACATAGTGTTGTAAAGCAGGCTAAGAATAAAATAATTAGGAGAGTAAAGGAATAAAGAGGGATAAGTATTGACATTTAGATATGGGGCTAGAAAAGAACATCCTGAGAAGAAGGCACTTTTAGTGTCCTAAAGGAATTGAGGGAATGGGCCATCAACAATCTGGGAACAAGTTTTCAAGACAGAGGGAATAATGAGGAAAAAGACCTAAGACAGGAGCATACAGGGCACACAGAGGAAGAGTGCAAAGGCCAGTGCTGGGTGCAAAGGGGAGGGAGGTAATCAGGGAGCAGATCATGGAGGGGCTTGTAGGCCATTGCATGACTTTTGAGGATTTTCCTTGGTGTAATGGAAGGACACTGAGGTGTTTTGAGCAGGGGCATGGGATCTGAAAAAAAAGTTTGATATGGCTCCTTTTGACTGTTCAGTGGAAAATACATCTTTATTGAACCAAGTAAAATTGTATTTTTTTTAAAATATGAAATCCTGCAAAGAAAGTGGAAAACTTGAGGATAAATAAAAATGATTACATTGCCTTGTTGGAAATGTCCATAGACCTAGAGTCATTTCGTTAGTTTAGACATGTAGATATTTGTTATATATAAAATGATTTAATAAGCTTTTGGATATTTCTTCCTCTTGCTCTTTTTCCCCATTCATAGTAACCCTCCACTATGATCTTCTTGCCTTTTAACAGAAGACACCAAGATAATCAGCAGGAGTAAAATGTTTCCCTAAAGAAGCTATTTGCTTCTGCTTAAAGAAAGGCCCCAAGGATGTTGTCAAATAGCCATAAAGACCAAGAAGGTCCAGGGTGTGCAATCAGGTCAACATCAACAGATTGCCCTGGACATAGCCAGTGTTCCTCAAGAGGGTGTGGTCCTGCAATTAGTGATGGGAGAAAGTGAGTTCCACAAAGATGGTGAGTCATATTTTTATCTATCTGTCTAGCTAATTCTATATCTATATAGATATAGATATAGATATATATACGGTACCTGGCACAATTAAGCACAAAGTTAGTGTCTAGTAAGTATTGACTGCAACTGAAAAAATAAAGGTAGAAGAAGCAAGAGAAGAATTTCGGATCTCTGAGCTGCTGTCTTAGAGAAGACACAGTTTGTGCTATTTATCTTTACTCTGGAAAGACCAGCCCAGCACTTAACAGGTCACTAACAGGCATATGTTCCTAGAAGTCCAAGATGGAGCATGAGCTGTAGTGAGGCTGGGAGTTCATTCCAATTTGGAGAGCCAGGGATCATGGAGGGGTGCCTGAATTAGAGGATTTTTTTTTAAGAATATCATGCCATTGACTGTTATTTGTGGATAAAAATATTTGGCATTTATCTCTTTTATGCCCAGGGAAACCTTGACACAAAAGGAAGATGAAAAACAGAAGTATGATCTTGACCCTAAGCAGGTAGTGTCTGAACAATAGAGTCTCAGGGTTCCATTCACCATCAAAGCACACAAAGTTAATTGGAAAATTAAACATTTATACAACAATTTAAAGCTCACTTTAACTCTGGGGTAAATTGAATTAGGTTTTAGGAAATTCTTCTCTCTTCTCTCTCTCTCCCTCTGAATATCTAGGACTGTTAAAATATGAGTAGCTTTACCATAATCTGTTATGAAACATTTTTGAGAAAAAGTTGTGATGGCCTCTCTCTAAGAGTTTCACAGAGAGAATGCAGATGGCAGGGAATAATGCTGAGCCTCAAACCTCAGGGATTGCTGTTGGTTAATTGCAAAGTTTATTTTTTTTTCTCTTTTTATAACGCTGCGTCATCTAGAGGTTCCCAGCCCACTGGCATGGGTCCTGTAGCTTAGTTCCTCATGTCTACCAAACAGCTGCGAAATGTGGCAGCCTGGTGTGCTGAGACCCCGAGTCACATTTGCAGCACTTGTCCCCACGTTGCCATCATCATTTCACATTTTTAAAGGATATCAACTGAAAATGAGTGGTCCAATTTCAAAAGCATTACAAAACTAGTTTAGATAGATAGTAGGTAGAAAAACAGGCATAAAATTTAACGTTCATACAACCTTTATTTTCGATAAAAAACAGAAACAGTTCATTAACACCAGAATTATTCATTGATTAAGAAATCCCAAAGTGATTCTATAACATGTATTCTATTTTTATATATCATTAAGCGTTTCAAAGGGAAAACATCACTGCTATTTTCAGTAAACCAGCCTAAGGTTTAGAATGTGTCTTGTATAACTATGTCTTTGGTTTTTTTTCTTAATTGGGTAGATTTTGAAAATAGCTCTCATGAAATTCAATTACCATTTCTTAATGTGCCAGGGTTTTCAGAGAATATGATTACAGTAAATCCTCAGAGATTATCCCATTGGCCAATGGAATGTGCTTGCAGGGTAAGAAAATGTCACCCAATCTGCCCTCAAAAACAACTTGTCTACCAAAGGTGGTCTTTATGGTAAGCCTGTAAGCAATTATATGAACCCCACCTTGTGCCAAGAACCACACTGGTTTTCCAACTCTGCATTTCTGCCATATGAGAGCACAGCCAGGAGAGTGAGAAGAAGCTGGTAAAAAATGAAAAAGGGCACCAGCAGGTGTCTCATCACAGCCTCTGTGCTCTAATATATTTGAGTTTCCTAAGCAACTGTGCTCCCTAGGAAACTGGTTAAACTGCTTCTATAGAAACTATTAACTGAGCAATTCCTCCTTCAAACCAGCTTTATGGAGAGAGTACAGGAAAATGATGGGAGAATATTTTCCGCTGCCTCAGTTCTAGAAATTTTCTTGTGGAGTATTTCAGAACAATACTGGATAAATATGAACCTACATTTCCCTAGATTTTCATTAATTTCTGTTTATTTCATTGAGTGTAATATAGAGACTGCAATGTTGTTTCTTCATTTGAAAGTTTTGGAGGAGGACTAGAAATATTTCCCAGTTTGCTTATGGGATTAATTTGACCTTTTTCTCTCCTAAACAATGGCACACAAATTAATATGATTAACCTTGGGCTCACTAGAACATTGCATTTACCTGTCTCATAATGAATTACATCTTACCATTGCTGAACTGCATCACCTTTATGCATTATCATGAGAAACATGAGGGTACTTTTTTAATAAAATGAAAATTCACATGTTAAAGTACATATATTCTTGTGATTTCCACATTTTATTCACATTTTTATGAAAGTTATTTTTTATTGCTACTTTGACCTCTTTAGCCAACTCTTGTTCATTAATTTTGAGACTAGGCAAGATAAGCACTCCAGGGTAAAAATTGTCTAGAGCTGAGATATTTAAGGACAGGAAAAAGGAACAAGAGATACTTATACAAAATAAATCTTAATATATAAAATTCTTGGCCTGTGTTACAGAGCTTGTAAAGTAAAAAGTTAAAAAAAAATTAAAAGAATGCACTTATTTTGAGATTTAATCCAGTAAAATACCAATCTTATGAGGGCATGAATATAGTTTTCGTTCCTAATTCCTTACTCAGAGAAGACAGTCATAAACGTCCATTCAGTAAATCATTAAAAATGTACACGATAGAATTGTAGACACCAAAAATATCAAGGAAAGCTGAGTCCACTCATTTATTCATGAGAAAGTATTTGTTGCTTTTCTTTGCATTATATTAAATTTACAAATATTAGTACGTGAAAGGGGATAAATATCACCTAAATTCTCACCTCCTTAAAATAAACTCCATTGAGAGACTATAATTGCATGCATCTCTTTACACAGATATATATGCTATGCATATATACATACACACATGTACTTTTACTTAAATAAGACAATGTAGTGTTACTTTTACCATATACATATTTGTTTTCAATGTTTTCCTTTCTCTTACTCCACTCCTACTGTAGACTTTTCATTTTTGGTGTCTGTAAAATTAATATATAAAAGAGTCATTTATTATAAATGTTAGCATTAGAAATAATTTTTTGATTAGTTTTCTTGACTTGGCTTATGATATATCTTGTGATATTTTGCATATATATGTATATATATATAACCAAATATTTTTATATATTCTTCTATAACTTTTAGCTTTCCAAATTTTTAAAATCCCTCAGATTCTATATTTTCAAATTTTTGTTGGTTTTATTTTCTACATTCATGTCACTTATGAAGATAAAATTTCTTTTTGTTCAGTGTAAAAAGTCCAAATATATGTTCTTCTACAGTGAGCTGAAAGGAATGTTCCCCTATTTCATCATATACATAGAGAACATGCATAGAGAACATAAGACTAATTAGCCATACAAAATCCTTTTAATCTTGGAAATTAGCTGTTATTCATCATAGAGTTTCCAGAGAACATCAACACCTAAATTACATAATAATATTAGTACTAACTTCAATGTAAATCTTTCTAAAAGACACCTCACATATTCTTGCTTTGTTGAGTAATGCTGACTTGACATAATTTAATGTTTTACTCATGGCCAGGATTATCATTACAAACATCAGTAATTCCATTGCTCATTGATGAACTTAGCCATTTTCTGCCTTCATCTTACTCCTCATAATAGAATTGAATGCTTTTTACCACTCCTGCCTTAATTACTCTCTTCACTTAATGTGGTGGAAATACATGCCTGACTTCCTCCTAACTAACACTCCAGACCTTCCATCAGGGCCTTCACCACAAGAAATCTAAATTCCTCAGGTGTTCATTGCTAAGTTTGTTTCTTCTTTCTCTACACTCTCTTTATAGGTGACATTTATGGGCTGAATTGTGTTTCACAAAAAGATATGTTGGAGTCCTGATCCCCAATACCTCAGAATGTTACCTCATTTGGAAATAGTGTCATCACAGATGTGATTAGTTAAGATGAGATCATACTGGAGTAATCTGGGACTTTCATCAAATATAATGTGTCCTTACAAGAAGAAGTGAGAGATATACACAAAGAGCAGACATCATATGAAGACACGGAGACACAGAGGGAAGATGGCCATATGAATATGGGAACCTAGATAATAGTTATACTGCCACCCAAAGAACACCTAGTCCTTACAGAAGCTGCAAGAAAAAAAGCTTAATGTCTCCCTTTAGAGACTTCAGAGGGAGCATGATTCAGCAGACACCTTGATTTATTTCTTAAAACCTCCAGCACCATGAGAAAACAATTTTATTGTTTTAAGTCACTCAGTTTGTTGTACTCTGTTACAGCAGTCCTAGGAAACTAATAGAGTGACCTATTCTCTCCCCAAGATTAAATTCCACTCAAATTTACATCATCAATGCAAGTGTCAACTGAAAAAATGCACAACCTAAAA
Organism: Balaenoptera musculus; assembly: GCF_009873245.2. Taxonomy (NCBI): domain Eukaryota; kingdom Metazoa; phylum Chordata; class Mammalia; order Artiodactyla; family Balaenopteridae; genus Balaenoptera; species Balaenoptera musculus. Next base: position 39,650,502 of record NC_045802.1, read on the forward strand.
GTTGAGAGCTATGTTTTATTTGGTGGACAATCTAAGGACTTCAAGCCTGGGAGACACGACTCTCAGATAACTCTAAGGGACTGTTCCCAAGAGGCAAGGTCAGGGGCAAGGGGGACCCGGGACATATAGAAGTTTTGCAACAAAGACAAGGTAGTAGGAACATCTAAAGTTCACTGTTAATTAAAGAAAGCCAGGTATTTCAAGTTAAGGCATTTAGCGCTTTTCTATGTACAGGAAGATGCAAGAGTCTGGGATCACTGAAATCATCCCTTTGATATGCACCTCAGCTATCTGGGGTCACTATCCTGTGTTTTCTCATCCTGAGTTCCTCAGGGTACACCATTAGGGGTGGCTGGAGCAGCTGACTGCTAGATGGGCATAATGTCTCCATCCTGAGTTCCCTCAGGGCTCACCATCAGGGCTGCTGTAATATGATGGCTTGATGGCTGCAACATCCTTTTTTTATTGATATGGCAGACAATATATATTTTGGGGGGGGGGGGGGGCTTTTATTTATTTATTTATTTTTCAAAATGTATTGTTTTTCTTTCTTTCTCTTTCTTTCTTTCTTTCTTTCTTTTTCTTTCTTTCTTCTTTTTAACATCTTTATTGGAGTATAATTACTCCACAATGGTGTGCTACTTTCTGCCCTACAACAAAGTGAACCAACTATACATACACATATGTCCCCATATCTCCTCCCTCTTGTGTGTCCCTCCCACCTTCCCTATCCCACCCCTCTAGGTGGTCACAAAGCACTGAGCTCATCTCCCTGTGCTATGCTGCTGCCTCCCACTAGCTATATATTGTACACTTCGTAGTGTATATAAGTCCATGCCACTCTCTCACCTCATCCCAGCTTACCCTTCCCCCTCCCTGTGTCCTCAAGTCCATTCTCTACATCTGTGTCTGTTTCCCGTCCTGCCCTAGGTTCTTAATAACATTTTTTTTGGTTGTTTTTTGTTTTTAGATTCCATATATATGTGTTAGCATATGGTATTTGTTTTTCTATTTCTGACTTACTTCACTCTCCAAGACAGACTCTAGGTCCATCCACCTCACTACAAATAACTCAATTTTGTTTCTTTTTATGGCTGAGTAATATTCCATTGTATGTATGTGCCATGTCTTCATTATCCATTCATCTGATGGACACTTAGGTTGCTTCCATGTCCTGGCTATTGTAAAGAGAGCTACAATGAACATTGTGGTACATGTCTCCTATTGAATTATAGTTTTCTCAGGGTATATGTCCAGTAGAAGAATTGCTGGGTCATATGGTAGTTCTATTTTTAGTTTTTTAAGGAACTTCCATACTGTTCTCCATAGTGGCTGTATCAATTTACATTCCCACCAACAGTGCAAGAGGGTTCTCTTTTCTCCACACCCACTCCAGCATTTATTGTTTGTAAATTTTTTGATAATGGCTATTCTGACTGGTGTGAGGTGATACCTCATTGTAGTTTTGACTTGCATTTCTCTAATGATTAGTGACGTTGAGCATCCTTTCATGTGTTTGTTGGCAATCTGTGTATCTTCCTTGGAGAAATGTCTATTTAGGTCTTCTGCCCATTTTTGGATTGGGTTCTATGTTTTTTTCATATCGAGCTGCATGAGCTGCTTGTATATTTTGGAGATCAATCCTTTGTCAGTTGCTTCATTTGCAAATATTTTCTCCCATTCTGAGGGTTGTCTTTTCATCTTGTTTATGGATTCCTTTGCTGTGCAAAAGCTTTTAAGTTTCATTAGGTCCCATTTGTTCATTTTTGTGTTTATTTCCATTTCTCTAGAAGCTGGGACAAAAAAGATCTTGTTGGGATTTATGTCATAGAGTGTTCTGCCTATGTTTTCCTCTAAGAGTTTTATAGTGTCTGGCCTTATATTTAGGTCTTTTATCCATTTAGAGTTTATTTTTGTGTATGGTGTTAGGGAGTGTTCTAATTTCATTCTTTTACATGTAGCTGTCCAGTTGTCCCAGCACCACTTATTGAAGAGGATGTCTTTCTCCACTGTATATACTAGCCTCCTTTATCCAAAATAAGGTGGCCATATGTGCATGGGTTTATCTCTGGGCTTTCCATCCTGTTCCATTGATCTACATTTCTGATTTTGTGCTAGTACCATACAGTCTTCATTACTGTAGCTTTGTAGTATAGTCTGAAGTCTGGGAGCCTGATTCCTCCAGCTCCATTTTTCTTTCTCAAGATTCCTTTGGCTATTCGGGGTCTCTTGTGTTTCCATACAAATTGTGAAATTTTTTTTGTTCTAGTTCTGTGAAAAACGCCATTGGTAGTTTGATAGGGATTGCATTGAATCTGTAGATAGCTTTGGATAGTATAGTCATTTTCACAATGTTGATTCTTCCAATCCAAAAACATGGTATATCTCTCCATCTGTTTGTATCATCTTTAATTTTTTTGATCAGTGTCTTATAGTTTTCTGCATACAGGTTTTTTGTCTCCTTAGGTAGGTTTATTCCTAGGTATTTTATTTGTTTTGTTGCAATGGTAAATGGGAGTGTTTCCTTAATTTCTCTTTCAGATTTTTCATTATTAGTGTATAGAAATGCAAGAGATTTCTGTGCATTAATTTCATATCCTGCTACTTTACCAAATTCATTGATTAGCTCTAGTAGTTTTCTGGTAGCATCTTTAGGATTCTCTATGTATAGTATCCTGTCATCTGCAAACAGTGACAGCTTTACTTCATCTTTTCCAATTTGGATTCCTTTTATTCCTTTTTCTTCTCTGATTGCTGTAGCTGAAACTTCCAAAACTATTTTGAATAATAGTGGTGAGAGTGGACAACCTTCTCTTGTTCCTTATCTTAGTGGAAATGGTTTTGAGTTTTCACCATTGAGAACGATGTTGGCTGTGGGTTTGTCATATATGACCTTTATAATGTTGAGGTAAGTCCCCTCTATGCCTATTTTCTGGAGGGTTTTTATCATAAGCGGATGTTGAATGTTGTCAAAAGCTTTTTCTGCATGTATTGAGAAGATGATAAAGTTTTTCTCCTCCAAATAGTTAATATGGTGTATCACATGGATTGATTTGCATATATTGAAGAATTCTTGCATTCCGGGGATAAACCTCACTTGATCATGGTGTATGATCCTTTTAATGTGCTGTTGGATTCTGTTTGCTAGTTATTTGTTGAAGATTTTTGCATCTATGTTCATCAGTGTTATTGGCCTGTAGTTTTCTTTCTTTATGCCTTCTTTGTCTGGTTGATGTATCAGAGTGATGGTGGCTTTGTAGTATTAATCTGGGAGTGTTCCTCCCTCTGCTATGTTTTGGAAGAGTTTGAGAAGGACAGGTGTTAGCTCTTATCTAAATGTTTGTTAGAATTCACCTGTGAAGACATCTGGTCCTGGGCTTCTGTTTGTTGGCAGATTTTTAATCCAGTCTCAATTTCAGTTCTTGTGATTGGTCTGTTTATATTTCCTATTTCTTCCTGGTTCAGTCTTGGAAGGTTGTGCTTTTCTAAGAATTTGTCCATTTATTTCAGGTTGTCCATTTTATTGGCATATAGTTGCTTGTAGTAATCTCTCATGATCCTTTGTATGTCTGCAGTGTCAGTTGTTACTTCTCCTCTTTCATTTCCAATTCTATTTATTTGAGTCTTCTTCCTTTTTTTCTTGATGACTCTGGCTAGTGGTTCATCAATTTTGTTTATCTTCTCAAAGAACCAGCTTTTAGTTTTATTGATCTTTGTTATTGTTTCCTTCATTACTTTTTCATTTATTTCTGATGTGATATTTATGATTTCATTCCTTCTGCTAACTTTGGGGGTTTTTTGTTCTTCTTTCTCTAATTGCTTTAATTGTAAGATTAGGTTGCTTATTGGAGATGTTTCCTGTTTGTTGAGGTAGGATTGTATTTCTATAAACTTCCCTCTTAGAACTGCTTTTGCTTCATCCCATAGATTTTGGGTAATCGTGTTATCATTGTCATTTGTTTCTAGGTATTTTTTTATTTCTTTTTTGATTTCTTCAGTGATCACTTGCTTACTAAGTAGTGTACTGTTTAGTCTCCATGTGTTTGTATTTTTTACAGATCTTTTCCTGTAATTGATATCTAGTCTCATAGTGTTGTGGTCAGAAAAGATACCTGATATGATTTCAATTTTCTTAAATTTGCCAAGGCTTGATTTTTGACCCAAGATATTATCTATCCTGGAGAATGTTCCATGAGCACATGAGAAGAAAGTGTATTCTGTTGTTATTGGATGGAATGTCCTATAAATATCACTTAAGTCCCTCTTGTTTAACATATCATTTAAAGCTTTGTTTTCCTTATTTATTTTCATTTTGGATGATCTGTCCATTGGTGAAAGTGGGGTGATAAAGTCCTCTATTATGATTGTGTTACTGTCGATTTCCTCTTTTATGACTGTTAGCATTTGCCTTATGTATTGAGGTACTCCTATGTTGGGTGCATAAATATTTACAGTTGTTATACCTTCTTCTTGGATTGATCCCTTGATCATTATGTAGTTTCCTTCTTTGCATCTTGTAATAGTCTTTCTTTTAAAGTCTATTTTGTCTGATATGAGAATTTCTACTCCAGATTTCTTTTGATTTCCCTTTGCATGGAATATCTTTTCCCATCCCCTCACTTTCAGTCTGTATGTGTCCCTAGGTCTGAAGTGGGTCTCTTGTAGACAACATATATATGGGTCTTGTTTTTGTATCCATTCAGCCAGTTTATGTCTTTTAGTTGGAGCATTTAATCCACTTACATTTAAGGAAGTTATCTATATATATGTTCCTATCACCATTTACTTAATTGTTTTGGGTTTGCTAGTTTAGGTCTTTTCCTTCTCTTGTGTTTTCTGCCTAGAGAAGTTCCTTTAGCATTTGTTGTAAAGCGGGTTTGGTGGTGCTGAATTCTCTTAGCTTTTGCTTGTCTGTAAAGATTTTAATTTTTCCGTCAAATCTGAATGATATCCTTGCTGGGTAGAGTAGTCTTGGTTGTAGATTTTTCCCTTTCATCACTTTAAATATGTCCTGCCACTCCCTTCTGGCTTGCACAGTTTCTGCTGAAAGATCAGCTGTTAACCTTATGGGGATTCCCTTGTATGTTATTTGTTGTTTTTCTCTTGCTGCTTTTAATATTTTTTCTTTGTATTTAATTTTTGATAGTTTGATTTATATGTGTCTTGGCGTGTTTCTCCTTGGATTTATTCTTAATGGGACTCTTGGCACTTCCTGTACTTGATTGACTCTTTCCTTTCCCATATTAGGGAAGTTTCAACTATAATCTCTTCAAATATTTTCTCAGTCCCTTTCTTTCTCTCTTCTCTGGGACTCCTATAATTTGAATGCTGGTGCATTTAATGTTGTCCCAGAGGTCCCTGAGACTGCTCTCAATTCTTTTCACTCTTTCTTCTTTATTCTGTTCTGTGGTAGTTATTTCCACTATTTTGTCTTCCAGATCACTTATCCGTTTTTTGCCTCAGTTATTCTGCTATTGATTTCTTTTAGGGAATTTTTAATTTCATTTATTGTGTTGTTCATCATTGTTTGTTTGCTCTTTAGTTCTTCTGGTTTCTTGTTAAATGTTTCTTTTATTTTCTCCATTCTATTTCCAAGATTTTGGATCATCTTTACTATCATTACTTCGAATTCTTTTTTAGGTAGACTGCGTATTTCCTCTTCATTGGTTTAGTCTGGTAGGTTTTTACCTTGCTCCTTCACCTGCTGTGTGTTTCTTCTCTCTTCTCATTTTGCTTAATTTACTGTGTTTGGGGCCTCCTTTTTGCAGGCTGCAGGTTCCTAGTTCCCATTTTTTTTGGTGTCTGCCCCCAGTGGGAAAATTTGGTTCAGTGGGTTGTGTAGGCTTCCTGCTGGAAGGGTCTTGTGCCTGTGTTCGGGTGGATGAAGCTTGATCTTGTCTTTCTGGTGGCAGTATCACATCCAGTGGTGTGTTTTGGGGTGTCTGTGACCTTATTATGATTTTAGGCAGCCCTTCTGCTAAAGGGTGGGTTGTGTTCCTGTTTCACTAGTTGTTTGGCATAGGGTGTCCAGCACTGTAACTTGCTGGTCGTTGAGTGGACCTGGGTCTTAACTTTGAGATGGAGATCTCTTGGAGATCTTTTACCATTTGATATTACGTGGAGTCGGGAGGTGTCTGGTGGACCAATTTCCTGAACTTGGCTCTCCCACTTTAGAGGCACAGGTCTGACACCTGGGCAGAGCACCAAGACCCTGTCAGCCACATGGCTCAGAAGAAAAGTGAGAAAAAAAGAAAGAAAGAGAGAAAAAACATAAAATAAAATAAATTTATTATAATAAAAAATAAAAAATTATTATTAATAATAAAAAAATTAAAAGTAATAATAAAAGATAAAAAAAGTAAGAAAGAAGTGAGCAACCAAACCGAAAAACTAATCCACCAATGATAACCAGCACTAAAATCTATACTAAAAAAAAAAAAAAATTGGACAGAGAGAACCCTAGAACAAATGGTAAAAACAAAACTATTGAGACAAAATCATACAAAGAAGCATACACATACACACTCACAAAAAGGGAAAAAGGAAAAAAATATATATATTGTTGCTACCAAAGTGCACTGCCTCAATTTTGGGATGATTTGTTGTCTATACAGGTATTCCACAGATGCAGGGTACAGCAAGTTGATTGTGGAGGTTTAATCTGCTGCTCCTGAGGCTGCTGAGAGAGATTTCCCTTTCTCTTCTTTGTTGGCACAGCTCCTGGGGTTCAGCTTTGGACTTGGCCCCGTCTCTGAGTGTAGGTCACCTGAGGTTGTCTGTTCTTTGCTCAGACAGGACAGGGTTAAAGTAGCCTCTGATTAGGGGGCTCTGGCTCACTCAGGCCAGGGGGAGGGAGGGTTATGGAATGCAGGACGAGCCTTTGACAGCAGTGGCCAGCATGACATTGCACCAGCCTGAGGCATGCCGTGTGTTTTCCTGGGGAAGTTGTCCCTGGATCACGGGACCCTGGCAGTGGCAGGGTGTACAGAGTCCCGGAGAGGAAGTATGGATAGTGACCTGTGCTTGCACACAGGATTCTTTGTGGATGCAACAGCAGCCTTAGCGTTTCATGCCCGTCTCCGGTGTCTGTGCTGATAGTCGTGGCTCGCGCCTGTCTCTGGAGCTCGTTTAGGTGGTGCTCTGAATCCCCTCTCCTCCTTCACCCCAAAACAATGGTCTCTTGCCTCTTAGGCAGGTCCAGACTTTTTTCTGGACTCCTTCCCAGCTAGCTGTGGCACACTAGCCCCCTTCAGGCTCTGTTCACACAGCCAACCCCAGTCCTCTCCCTGGGATCTGACCTCCGAACCCCGAGCCTCAGATCCCAGCCCCCACCCATCCCAGCTGGCAGGTGAGCAGACAAGCCTCTCTGGCTGGTGAGTGCTGGTCGACACCCATCCTCTGTGCAGGAATCTCTACACTTTGCTCTCTGCATCCCTGTTGCTGAGCTCTCCTCCATGGCTCCGAAGCTTCCCCACCACCACCTCCGTCTCCACCAGTGAAGGGGCTTCCTAGTTTGTGGAAACCTTTCCTACTTCACAGCTCCCTCCCAGTGGTGAAGGTCCCATCCTTATTCTTTTTTCTTTTTTCTTTTGCCCTACCCAGGTACATGGGGAGTTTCTTGCCTTTTGGGAAGTCTGAGGTCTTCTGCCAGTGTTCAGTAGGTGTTCTGTAGGAGTTGTTCCACATGTAGATGTATTTCTGATGTATTTGTGGGGAGGAAGGTGATCTCCACATCTTACTCTTCAGCCATCTTGAAGGTCTCCAAACACAGACAATATTTTTCATTCACACAGTTCTCTCATTTAATGTATAGAAAAGCAAACAAAATCTACTTTTAAATGTAACATATGCAATAACAAACTGTCACCTTTCCCCTCTCCTTCCCTCCCCCAAAACACCAGGCATTCACATTTCAGTGAATCGTATTACTATTTGCTGAGTCATTCAAGTTGAAAATTGAGGAATAACACTAGATTCTCCTCATTATGTCCCAGAGAACTCCATATCATCACTAATTCTGCAAAATTGCCTCAAAAATCAAACTTACATTCTTTCCAGTTTCCTACTTCTCTTTGCACTAGTCCGCACCATCACCCACACTAACCTGGATAATTTTAATAGACCACTAATTTGTCTACCTCTTTCTTGCTTGCTATATTTCTGTACAAATTACAGAGATATTTTATAAATATAAAATTCAGCTTATAATCCCTTCACTTAGCATTTTCAACGTTTCTCCATTGCACTTAGACAATAATTCAAAGTGCTTAATGTAGATTGTAAGACCTGTCTGATACAGCCTATGCTTATTCCTCTAACTTCAAGGCAAATGACTCTTGTGCTTACTCAATACCATTTGTCCACAAGATCCATCTTTCACATGCAGAGTCTAACTGTTTATGCTAGTCTCTTGAGTGAATTATTCTCTCCCTTAAACACATTCTTTTTCAGGGATGTCTCCTCTTCATTGTTCAAATATCATTAAGTGCTACTTTCTCAGAGAATCTTTCCTTAACTGTGCTATCTAATGCTGTAGTTATACTCCCTACCACTATTAATTGATTTCAAAATCTTTGGTCATTGACTTCATCATACTTGTCATAATACACAATATACAAAATTTCATATTTATATTTATTTATATACAATTTTGATAGTTTACTATCTCCCCCCTTGACTCTAAGCTCTATGAAGGGAACTACCACATTACTGCACTGTCCACTGAATCCCATATCTTAGCATAGGGTCTAGCAATAACATAGCAATCAGCATTGAAGGAGGGAAGGAAAGAAAGAAGGAAGGGAGGAAGAGTGGAAGGGTGGAAGGAGGAAGAAAGAAAGACAGAAACAAAAGATATTATCTCAAACCTTAAATGACTCCCATAAACATGCTGAAGAACTGGGTAGAAATAGACTCACCTATTATCAGCTGTTCCTTGTGACTACTGGCATGTATCCAGCAATTGGGATCTCCTGCATCATTCTAAATATCTAGAGAATGACTGTAGTTTCCAGATGGTATAAAATTTGGCTAATCTTTGTATTTTTTCTAAATTTTTGTTGAACAGTTTGTTTTTAAATTTAAAGTTGGAGAAAATCTTATTCTTGTTCCATGAAGATATTATGACCTCTACCCACAATCCTTAATATATTCATAGGACATATATTTATAGAACATGCATTATCAGTAGCTAATTGTGACAAGGAAAATACTAAAGTATTATTTTCAATATGTGTCATATATGAAAAAAATTTGTTCATCAAAATAAAGAACTGAGTTCTCTGATCAAATTGCAGATTTTAGAAAAGAAAATATTCAGTTCTTACTGAATGTGAACAATGCAGGGTGAGAGAAGTTATCTGAGTTTTCAGCAATATAATTGTCTAGTAAATTTTTGTATAACTTTACAGAATTATGGGAAAATTAAATATTTCCATATACATATATTAGGGAGGAGAGAGATAATTTTTTCCTTCAAATTTTTTCTACTCTTACAATTTGTTTGCTTCTATATTTGAGATGCAAAACAGAGAAATCAAGGAAAAGACAGCAGACAAAAACAATACTTTAGAGGTCTACTCCCTAGTTAACTAGGCATCGTTCATTTCAGAATGTTCACAAGCATATGACATTCCCTCAGAACATCTCCACAAACTACAGTGATAGAAGGAAACAACATAATGGGTTTCAATGCTTCAGTCATGAGTGTCTTACCAGGATATCTTAGATAAACCAAAGTCACTGAGCTTTACAGTATCTTTACCAAAGAAAATTAGATAGCCATAGATGAATTTAGTGGTCTTTTTGTTTATGGTCTTTTTGTTTATGGATTCTGACCATGTTAGCAATTAAGAATCATGGACAGTGTAATTTTTTTTTTTTTTTTTTTTTTTGGAAAAGACAGCTTGAGTTGATCTAATAAATCCTGAAAGCTCATTTACATGTGGATTCAGAATAAGGTTTACATTATATACCTGTCAGCAGAAAAGCAAAAGTCTGAAAAATGGACAAGACTAGGTCTAGACTATTTATCTCTGATTTATTCTTGCCTCATACTATTGAGGATAGAATTTTTCTGCTTATATTTTGTATTTTTACTATTTTTCCACAATAGTAAAAAAATAGCTGAAACTACATATTTCATGGCTTTTTAATTAATGCAGATTTAATGTTCAACCATGTCCATGAATGGGAAAATGCAATCTTTTTTTTTCTTGCAGTAACTACTAATTTAGTTTATCTCCTAACAAAGTTGGCACTTTCAAAAAATTAAAATACTCAATCCAAAGAATTAAAAACCATCTTGACATACGTATGGTAATGCTAGATTTTCCCTCATAGCCTTGAATTTAAAGCTTAATTTCTTAAAATTTTTTTATGTTTCTTAGCAAATTGGTAGTGTTACTGGCTTAAAAACTTATTAAGTCTCAGAAAAGACCATGTATCTTTTCTTTTAATGTTCATCATATGTATCTTTTCCAGGAAAAGTAGTTAAAATTTGCCTCCTACATTCATATAGGATGTAAAATGCATTTAGCAATGGCATTTAGCAATTTAGTTCATTCTTCTGTGTTAAGCAATGACTGTTTCCACTGAAAAATTTCAAACTGATAAAAAATCAGTCCTGTTTTTCACAGAAGTTTATAACAAGTGACTGTGAGACCTTTTTATCTAACAACAGTGTGCAAATTTCTTTATTGTATGAAAATTATTTCTCAATTTATGTCTACTGTCACAAAGCCAAAAAAGAAGTTACAGAGATAATTTATCCACCCTGTTGTTTTCATATAAGAAAGTATTTGAATCATTAAGATGACTCATGGTCTATTCTATTTTTAAAGATCTTTGCTTAAAAGCTTGCTGAAAAAAATCACACATATTTTATTTAATATATAAAGTAGTAAGAATTTTAGGACAAAGACTCTGAAGACAAAAACACTGAGTCCTACTCATTTTTTAAGTTTATAGTCTTGGACAAGTTATTTCAATTATCTGATACTCAGTTTTCTCATTTGTAAAATGACAATAATAATACAACCTCATATGTTTATTCTAAGAATTAACAGCCATGATTCATATTGAGTTCTTAAAAAGTATCATGTATATTTATAGTATTGCCATAGCTTTTCCAATAAAGATTACTAAATATTAACTTTCTAAAGGTATGAAGTCAATCAATCTTTCATATAGGTAAGCTGGGCATTTATCTATGAGGTGTGATTTAAGGAAAAAGTGGTATGGCTTAGAAATATTTCATACTTAAATCATAATTGCCACATCATACTTCAACAGGGCCTATTAATAGTTTGAACCAGATTAAATTCTGAAAGAACATAAGATCTTTTCTAATTTGTGAAATATATTACACTTCCCAAAATATATTATGTAAAGCATCATACCATATGATCATTAATGAATAAGGGATTTCATGGTCTTCCATGTTTAATAAGCACTGACTATTTCCCACTGGGGATTTGAATAGTGCATTATTATACTGAAGATTGGGAGAAGATGTGCATTAAAGTTGCATGATTAACTTTACTTCAGTGGTATTTACCATATCTATTTGACAATAGACTCTTTTCCCCTTTAGAGATAACAATTAATATCCTTTGGAATTAACATTTTGTAGAAAACTTTTTACCAAATGCCTAAATGCTCATTTTAGTCAAGAACATTGCATATTTTTCTAGCAATGGCTGTTTAAACACTACTTAAATTCCAAGGATGAAGAAACTATTACCTCTGTAGACACATGATTTTTTAACTATACAGTTATAAATATTAAGAAGTTTATGTTGATATTTAATTGTAATTTACTTCATGTAATTTCTATTCATTTGTGCTGGTTATGACCGTAGATTTTAATCTCTTGATCCCCTGATAGTCATTCTAATATTTGAAGATGTTATCAAGCTTCACTCTTTAGCTTTTTTTTTAAACGAAATCCTTCTAATTCATTTTTACCTCTCATAATTAGAATTTGTCATTTCCTAATCACATTACTCCATTAAATGTAACCTAGCTAGTCTCCTAAATCCTTAAGTTAGCAGTTAGGAATTGTTCTTTCCTTTTCTGATCCCCTTCCCTTTCTCAAAGACAAGGTTTAAGCCCCATGTCTTTTGTTTATGTCCTATCCCCTCGCAGTTTTAAGCTATAAACCCACCTGGGTTTTTATATTAGCTAATAACAAACGTAAAGTATTGTGTATCCTAAAGGTTATTTGCTTTTTAAGGGGAATCTTTTTTTTTTTTTTAATTAATTAATTTATTTATTTATTTATTTTTGGCTGTGTTGGGTCTTTGTTTCTGTGCAAGGGCTTTCTCTAGTTGCGGCGAGTGGGGGCCACTCTTCATCGCGGTGCGCGGGCCTCTCACTGTCGTGGCCTCTCTTGTTGTGGAGCACAGGCTCCAGACGCGCAGGCTCAGTAGTTGTGGCTCACAGGCCTAGTTGCTCCACGGCATGTGGGATCTTCCCAGACCAGGGCTCGAACCCGTGTCCCCTGCATTGGCAGGCAGGTTCTCAACCACTGCACCACTAGGGAAGCCCCCTAAGGGGAATCTTGATGAGCAAAATCCATTAAAGTAAATAAGTCCTAATGGTGGGGTGACGTTATGTGATGGGATTACATTTTAGAAAGAGTTTAAGGCTACATTGAATTGTAATATTGAGAAAGATTCTAACTACCCAAAAGAAGTCATACTCTTAAAAATTCATTGTGACAAACTCCTAGATTTCTTTACATTTCCATAGGGCTTTGCTTTAGATTCAAAAGACCATGCCTATTTCAGTTGGAAACTATTAGATGAGTACGAGACCTTTGTGATTATCTACTCTACCCTATATCTATATCTTAAATCTAGTAAATCTAGTCATCCTACATCTTAGTCTATTTTTGTTGTCTTAGCCCCACGAAACCACTATCAGTTGATGTTTGTGGGGATAAGGTGTTGTTTTGGACAGTAGGAAACTTATTCTGGAGTTAGCATTTTGTCTGCAGTTGTTATATATGCTTATGCAGGGAGAGAGGAGTTTTAATTCCTTCATATTTTAGAAGACACATTACTAGAAATGTATATGCCCCGTGGAATAAAATATTTGCTTACGATGACATTAGAATCATCCAAGTTACCTTTGAAATATGTGTTTATCTCTTTTTGAGAGTTAATTTCTATGCAATCACAAACTTAATTGGAACTTAAGATTAGTAGGCAGGTGTCTGCCTTAGTGAGCCATTCAAATTCAATAGCATCTAATGGCTATTTGATTGGCATCATCAATACAATATGTCTTTTCAAGCAGAAACCTATATCATGCACAGTAATTTTAAAAATTAACACAAATTATGTTTTAAGCCAAAGGTTTAATCATTGTCCCTTCTTTCAGAATAGAATTGAGAATAGTTGTTCAGGCAACTGTTAGATAATGTTGTTTGGTGCCTGGGTTACTGTGATTAAAACAATGGCCTTCAGTTTGCAGTGCCATCAGCCTGGTACATGTCATTAATACTGAATTCATTTTTTAGAGCAGAACCATACACCCATCTTCCATTGCAATTACTGCAGAGGAGGAGAGATTGAGAAGTAAAAATGAAACATTTCAAGGATGAATGGGCACAGAAAATTGGTAAAGTGGCAGGAAAGTCCAAGTTTGAAGAATGAAGAAATAAATGTACATAGAAAAAGCAGTTCGGAAAACATGAAAAAAATGATATTTTGCAGAAATATCTGTTTGCTGTTGCTGAAATATTTTAGCATTTAAATGTTCTCATTTGAGCTCTGAAGTTAACACTTCCCTGAAGTAGTTCACACCTTTGCTATTGCTCCTGTTCAGCTACAGATCGTTTTAGGCAAGGCTGATCTTAACAAGAAAATCATGCATTAATTTACTATGTGTGGAGTATTTTAAAAGTGGAAAATTCTAAGCTTTAGTGAAATTTTGGAATCTGAAAAAAATAGAAATGCTATGTAAAGCATAATGCACATAAAATCATATCCTGATTAAGATCATTAGAAAATTCAGTTATAAAAAAACAGCTTCTAAACTAGCCGATTTTCTATGACTCTGCAGTCTCTTTTCACTAGTGAATCAGGTATAATCTCAGACATCGTTTAGCAGTACTATTTTACATCTTTCTCTTTCACCTGCTTGCTCTCACTCTCACTTTCCCTTTCCATTCTCTATCTCCTCTCTCTTCAATTCTCATTTCACTCTTTTATTTCCTGTTTTTTAATTTTCCTTCTCTCTTTTTCTTTCTGCTGTCCCTCTTCTTTTTTGCTGTTTCTTACCTTTTTTAAATTTCAAATATTTTAATTGTGTCCCTAATGAAAGAATAAACTTGATAATGAGAGCCTATTCACCCTCTCTGTTATCTCCCACATTGAAGTAGTTAATATTTTGGAGCGTTTTATTTATGAAATATCTTAATGTTTTAGATGCAATTAAGATAAGCAATGGAGCTACCTGGGCATTGTATATGTATCTTCACCTATGTATTTTTTGGCAAATACCAAACTAACAGACCAAATTGATGCAAATTTATAGATTCTGTTTCATTGTTTCACTGAATAAAGTCCATCTAATTAAAATCATAAATATTAAGTTAGGTCCTTTTATTTTAAATGATAAATATTGAAGCTGTAAAGGAACACTCTTCTAATACTTTACTCTTTCTTATCAAAGTACCATGACAATTCAGTATCCAAATGGAAAAGAATATAAACAGTATTGGGTACTTTATGGACTAAAGTCATAATATGTAGTAGAGAAGGAAGGTTGTGTTTGTTTTATACATTTGGGATAGACACCAACCTTCAAATAATAATGGCCCAAGAAAATAACTAAGTGAGATGTGTGTTTATTCTTCTTTTGATATTTTTATACAGGCAAATTACAGTAAGGAAAGGTATTAACATAAGGCAAGAAAATATTAGTAAGGATTCTGAAAATGTTATCTAATGACAACATAAACTCACGCACAGATGGTGGTGGAGACAGAGACAAAATACAAATATTGTTGATTATGTTGCCATAGGACTGCCACTAGTTGCCAGTCAAAATACTTATCCCCTGAGCCACTTTCCAAGCTGAAATGAACAGAGGGCTCAAGGGTCATGCTGCATCACACGGTCAACTCATCCTAGAAAATCTAATTAGGAAATATAAGCACTGTTCCCTGGATGTGTGATAGTCTATCATGTTTACAGAAACATTCTTCAAAGTATGTGAATAGTTATTAAACATAAATTTAACATATATAAACATAAAATATATGAATAAAGATAGATGCAGATAGATAAATATAGATAGATAATGAATAAGAGAATGACTTTTCCTTTGTCACATTTGTAGAACTTACACCATATTCAGTTCTTACCTTTCTCAATCTTAAATAATGTCCCAATACTTAATAGATTTACAAAATGTACTGCATCTTTTACTCAGAGTGAAATTCTGTAAGTAATAAGCAAGTTCTACTAAACTGGTAATGTTGCTTTTTGTTGTGAAACAAAAATGCCTAAGATATGCCCATTCTTACAGATGCCAAAATGGGAAGAATACAAAGCTACAACATGCTAAGTACAGGAATAGTTTATTGAGGTTCTGGGAACAGAGAAGCAGAGGTAGAGTAATCTATTCTGAAAAAGTCAAAGTGATTACGCTCTTTCCTCACCTCACTTCTTAAAATTACTTTAGGCTAGGAATATGTTTTGCACTTAGATTACAAAAGATTGGTCCTGCACTAGTTTTCAATTGGTTTCCTTTTGACTAATCAGTCAGTATCATTATTTTCTTATTCATTCTTTTATCTGCTTCTTATTCCTACTTGATCCTTGTTTTTATTTATTTTTTCATCCTTTACCTTTGTCTTTTTCACGCATTGCTCCACCTGTAATTGCTAAGCAATGCAAATAGGCATACATGCACATATAACCATACTTCCACCTGTATCTGCATCCAATTTTATTATTAATTTAGTCCAAGCTTATTGAATCCTGACTAATCCAGAGTAATTGTATATTCACTTATTATGTCAGTAATCCACATTCCTTCCTTTACTTATGGGAAAAATATTCAATATCCTTCCTATATGAGAAAACTTCTAAAAGAGGAGCATTAAATGACTATAATGTAAAGCAGAGACCCTGGTGAATGAGAATGTACAGGAACCAAAGCTGTACAATTGTTTTTAACCCCCCCTTATGGGTTGAGTTTTAAGCTATTTCCCCTCAGCTTCAAAGCAACCCTTTTACTCTTTGCTATGTAATGCTGAGGCTTGGACTCTGGAAAACACATTCAGCTTTCCCAGAAGACCCTTGTTAAACTCTGCCAGCAGAAAACTCTGAAGGAGACCTAGCTACCAGAGGAGGAAGAAGGGGCACTCCACTTCCTGTGAAGGTCCACCAGCGGTTCTTCACCCTGACTGTGGCTGTTGGCTCCTCCAGTAGCAGCTGGCTTCAGTTTGAGTTTCCTATATTCCCAGAAGAAACCCCTCATCTTCCTTCAGAAGAACAACTTGTAGCCTGTTGAGCCCCTTTTTCAGAAATCCAGTGTCCCTCCTCCCAGTATGTGAAGTATAATTTTTACCTCTTCCCACTCTAGATGTGGTAGATACTTCAAACAGTTACCATCTTACTGCCCTTTTTTGTCTTTTAATTTCTCTAATACTTGGTTAGCAATTCCTTATATTAAATTCTCTTTGTTAAAATAATGATGTTGCCTCTAATCTCTTGAATGGACCTTGCTTGATATACTATTTTTAATTTTGGCAATTAGCACCTAGCTACTAGTAGTTGAGTAGAAGATAAAAATTCAAAGTTAATTTCCCTCCTTAATTCCTTTGCATGTACAGTTTCCCCTTAGAAAACACTGGATCATAAGACTGATTTATAGTATTTTCCTCTGGCAAAAAAAGCTGTATCCTACAGGTACCTTACTGGGTTTTATTTCCACATATATCATTTTTATAAAAAAAAAAGAATCATTTTCATTACAACCTACTTGAAGTAATTGTATTTGAAAAAGGATAGAGTTTATAAAGTTACTATAGTGAGATATATTTAAGTAGGCAAAAACAATATAAACCCACGGAATAAGAACACTGAGCAAGGTAATGTTTAAATCATTCATTCATTCAAAAATAAACATTGATTATGTGACAAACATGATCCTTCAAGGCATGAAAAAATTGGTTCTTATTTTCAAAGATTTTATACCCCATGAAGAGGAGAGCTTGACAGATCATATGATATTGAAAATATATCAAACATACACTATGACTTTTTAAAAATTCCAGTGTAAGAGGAATGCAGGATATATGGGGAGGGGGAATGAAAGAAATTTGAAGAGTAGTATATAATATCAGTGGAGGCATCAAGGAGGACACAGATCATTCAGCAAACAAACAACTTGATGTTTTAATGATGATGGTAATTGTCTGAGAATACAGAATAAACCTCAGAAATAGCCCTCCTTCATAAAGTCCATTACCTAAAAAGGTAACTTACATGGAGTTTTATTCTTTTAAGATCATCTAATGTTTCATAGCAAATAAAACCTAGTGGCTTAAAACAACAGCAATCAATTATTTTGCTTCTGAATCTGCAATTTAAATCAGTCATCTCTGTTTTAATCAATTTGAAATGCAGCACCTCCATTTGGGCTGGAGGACAATTTCTAAGAAGATAAGTTCACATAGCAAGTAAATTGGTACAGGCAGTCAGTTGGAAGCATAGCTGCAGCTAGTAGTAGGACCTGGGTTCCCCTTTACGTGAGCCCCTTTGTGTGGGGAAGCTTGAGCTTCCTCACAAGGTGGTGGCTGAGTTCCAAGAATAAGTATTCTAACAGACAGGAAGTAGAAGCTGCCCGTTCTGTAAGGCATTGGCCCAGAAATGGGCACAATCCACTTCTTCTATATTCTTTTTGGTTAATTAATCACGATACCCTCATAGGTTCAAAGGAAGGGACCACAAACCCCACATTTTGGTGGAGGATTGTCCAAGAATATGAAGCCATCTCCAAAGTACTATATATACATTCTGTAATATTTGTACCTATCTCTTACTTATGTTAACATATATTCAGGTAATCAGTTTAAAGATGCCAACATCAAAACATCAGGAATAGCTCACAATTTAAAATCATATCCAAAGGCTGCCTAATTCATTTTTTAAAGTACATTAGATATATCTATGGGCAGTGCTTCTTAAAAATAGGCATGGGTATTTTGGGGAGGAAGAAATTTTTCTTTACCCTCCTTGGTTCTTCTGATTCATTTAAAAATCAAAAAAATTTTAAAATTTATTTATTTTATTTTTGGCTGCATTGGTTCTTTGTTGCTGCGTGCAGGCTTTCTCTAGTTGTGGTGATCGGAGGCTACTCTTCGTTGCAGTGCGCGGGCTTCTCACTGCAGTGGCTTCTCTTGTTGCAGAGCACAGGCTCTAGGTGCACAGGCTTCAGTGGTTGTGGCTTGCAGGTTCTAGAATACAGGCTCAGAAGTTGTTGCATATGGGCTTAGTTGCTCTGCAGCATGTGGGATCTTCCCGGATTAGGGATCAAACCCATGTCCCCTGCATTGGTAGGTGGATTCTTAACCACTGCACCACCAGGGAAGCCCTCTAAGAATTAAATTGACATGAGACAGATTAACAGGACAACAATCAAACAAAAACTTGGTAACATTTTTAATACATGGGAGAGACTGGGGTAAAATGAGTAATTCACCAAAATGGCCAAAGTACTACCATAAATACAATACCATCTTCAGTTAAATACTAAGGAGGATGTTGTGGGTAGTGGTTTGGGACTTCAAAGGGGTGGAATGTAATTCACATGGAGATGAAAAAGCAAATGTTTGGTAAGCAAATGTTTTCTGGGACACCTAGAGACAATGGGACACAGAAAGGAATTTTAACAAGCAGACTTCGCTAGGTTCCTCCCTCTCTATACACCTAGCTCTTACTATGGTTATCTGTGGGGATAGCTCCCATCCTGTAACACTTCCTCTATCTACATTCTTTTAAGCAGTTAGGGGGAAGGTCGAAGGTTTTTCCTGAGTCAGGTGTTTAAAATGATGAACCTAAATTAATCCTCATGCCAAGGAGACACACTTTGGGGTGGCAAATTTTGCTCCCCTACAGACATTTACTGCTACATCTTGAGCCAGTAACTCTGAACACATCTACTCACAGATGAGTAAGAAGATGATAATAAAGAGGGAGTTGAAAGTTTTCTATTCCATTCCTCTTGTCTTAGTATTTTAAAATGTCACAGTGTGTGTTTGACATATGGCTTATCATCACTGTTGTTTTCTTATCCATTTCTATCTACCTTTCTATAATGTAAGCTCCAGGATGGCAAGAGTTGTCTTACAATGTATTTTTCAACTAACAAAAATAGTAAGTTGCTAAGGAAATGTTAATAATGAAAATGAGTTACAGTAGATTGGGATGGTGATAACTGCTCTCAATTAATTAATTATTCTAAGGAAAGGAAACAGTATATATGTACAAACAGTATATTATTGTGGAATATATATCTATTTATATATATACATATATAAACATTTTTGGACTGATAGTCTTTGTTGTTTACCATAATGCTAATTCTGCTTAAGCTGTTGATTTAAGGAAATTTTATGATATCTGGGATTTACTTCATATCAATTCAGAGGGAGGAGAAATAGGTGGGAATATAAATGGAAAATTATTGGTCATGAATTGATAATTGGAGGTTAATTAAACTATTCATACATTTTTAAATGTCTAAAATATTCCATAATAAAAAGTTAAATACAGAAGTGTTACTCATAAAAAATATTAAGAAATGTATATCAGTAATACTACTGGGTTTGACTTTTGAAAGAAAGTTGTTAAATATTACTAATCTTAAAAGAGTTTGAGAATATAAATTTTCAATCTCTGTCAGTTTAATGATGATCTCTAACGATTAAGAAGCCAACATATATTACTTAATCAAAGAGAAGAACCTTTAGACATACTAACATATTTCAAATACAACAGTCATTTGAAATCCACAAATCCTATTCCTTGTAAAAAGCCTATGTTTAAACATGAAGTTTTAGTCCCCTTCAGCAGCAAAAAATAGTCTTCACTATGTAAATCGATGCAAGGTTGTCACACAAGGCCTGCAGCCAAACAGACTGAAACAATATGACCAAAGCTGATATTATATTTCACATATTAATGAAGCGTTACTTTAGGAATAAAAGAGGAACCATTTAAATATTAACACTATTAGTACAGTATATCAAAACAAATACCTTCCTTCATACATATTTAAACTCTGGGAATGAGATAAAGTCTTTCAACATCAGGCTCTATTCTTCCTGAAATAGACAAGGATAACCCATCATAGAACAGTACTTTCCCTCACTGCAGTTTCACCAGTTGGTATGAACCATAACATTTAGATAGAAAATTATAGTCTTTGTTTGCTTTTCTAGTGAGTAAGATAACACATTTTATACTCATGTTAGGAGGAAAAAAAGTACTTGTGTTTATGTACTATTCATGCATATTTACTTACATCCTAGCTCACTTGGGCAATAAAAACGTGCTGAATTTCGTTAGTACATATAGTACTCTATTATCTGTTTTGGGGTTAAAACACTTACTTTATAAATGAAGTAGAAGACATAAGAAAATTTAAGGTAACAGAAAGAGAAACTCTAGACTTCATGAAAACTAACTCTGCTTTCTATTGTGTGGTGTCTCTCCACTTCCTGGAGCTTCATAGTCATGAGAAAAAAGTGAGAATTTTGGAATTATATGGCTACTTACTGTAATAGTTTCTGTAGGTCCTGTAATTGTTAGGATAATAATGATCATTCTAAAGGATAAACTCTAGTGAAATTTTCCTTCTCACTCACTGAGCAGTCCAATGTGGGTTTTCATTAAGAAACTTTCTAGGAAGCAATTCAGGGAGTCAAGTTCCTTCCAAATTTTGTCTGCATCATCAACATGTTTCCTCAAAAGTCACTATTTAAGGAGTAAGTAAACATGAGAAAGGTAGGCTCATTTCTTAACAACTTCAGCCCCAAAATGACACACACATCCTGCTCTCTTGATGGTGGCATCTCTGAGTCCATTCTAGTGTCCCTACTCATTCTTTGTGCCTCTCCTGGCACAGGCATAGGGCATGGAGGTGCCACATGCCTGGAGGAGGTGAGGACAGAGGAAGGATGAAGGGAAGAAAGGGATGAAGAAAGTGCCACCAGAACCCAGCCAGCCCAAGGGGGATAGACTGAGTGACTGAAGACCTCCCAGGATGCTTTCCACAGACTGTCATAAACTGGTGCTCCAGCTTCCATCCTCCCCAAAAGATTAACAATTAGACATATATTTTTAGTTTTTTAAGGACCCTCCATACCATTCTCCACAGTGGCTGTATCAATTTACATTCCCACCAACAGTGCAAGAGGGTTCCCTTTTCTCCACACTCTCTCCAGCATTTATTGTTTGTAGATTTTTATGATGGCCATTCTGACTGGTGTGAGGTGATCCCTCATTGTAGTTTTGATCTGCATTTCTCTAATAACTAGTGATTTTGGGCATCTTTTCCTTTGCCTCTTGGAGGGAGGTCCAAGAGGGAGGGGTTATATGTATACATATAGCTGATTCACTCTGTTGTACAGCAGAAACTAACAAAACATTGTAAAGCAACTATACCCCAATAAACAAAACAAAACAAAACAATTAGACAGCTATACACACAGCTATACCAAAACAACTCTGGGAGAACTCTGGAGTCTACTTCAGAAGCTTCGACAACACAGAGGAACAAAAAACTTGAGAATAACCACACAGAAAGAGAAGGAACAACAGCTTTATTTTGGTTCCATTATCCCATCCCAAAAGCTGTCATTGCTCAGCAGCAAGAGGAAACTCCCCACCTAGAAAGAGTTCTCCTTCCTGGGAAACTAAGAACTGAGTGAGCAAGGTGTTGCCCCAGATTTTTGCTTACCTCCTGCAGATCTGCTTCAGTTTCACCCCCCACTAAGAGGTCAGCAAAGCTAAGATTCATAGAGATGGCCAATAACAAGAAAGAAAAGAAGAAGCTACCAATACCAGCCACACAGCAGGAGCAAGAGTGTTCCCAGTAACATGCTCTGTAGACAACTGCAGCAGTCTTTGCCACTGAAGAAATCAACAGCCAGCAGAGCTGCCATAGACCCATGTAGATTTCATCAGCTCTCCCCTCTCTTCTGACACTGGTCTGCACCACTGTGTTCACTCTTCCAGCTGCACACCTGACAACGCTTCCCCAACTCCCATCACCAGCCTCCAATGCTGTCCACTCACAGAGACACCCAGCAGTCATGTCAGTGCACACTGACAGCCAGGGCCCCTACAGCTTCTATTGTGTTCAGTTGGCCCCAGCCCTTGCTGCATACCTTAGTTGTCACCACTACATGTTTTTGTAACTGGCCCCTGCTACTACACAAACACCTGCAGCTGGCCCCCACAACTGAGCTTGTACACACCACTGGCTCCAGGCAATACCACTGCTTGTCATGATCTTAGATGTTAGACTAGGAGGCACCATTGAGGACCATAAAAGCCCTTGCAGTCTCTGTGGATCATCCCACAGTGTTTGCCAAGGACCATATGATTGTTGATGCCGAGGACTACAGTGACCTAAGCCAATGAGTCACCATGCCCTGAGACCTGGTTTGAACAGGCTTCCACGCTTGGTTTCCTTCACTAAGCATAGCAAGCTTCAGCATCCCCCTGTCCACAGGTGAAGATCCTCTTATTGGAGACAGTTTATAAAATTTGGAAGAGGTAACAGTGTCTTCAAATGCAGAGGTACAAGGTTACAGGGATTATGAAGAACCAAGGAAATAATTCTTCATGAAAGGAATATGGAACACCTTTAGTAACTGGGCCCAAAGAAATGGATATCCAGGAATTGAAGACAGATAATTAAAACATTCCATCCAACAGCAGCAGAATACACGTTCTCCCAAGTGCACACAGAACCTACTCCAAGAAAGAACATATGTAGTCACAAAACAAGCCTCAGCAAATTTAAGAAGATTAAAATTATCTTAAGTATCTATTCTAAACACAATGGTATAAAACTATAAATCAAAAAGAGGAGGAAAACTGGAAAATTAATGAATTTGTGGAAATTAAATAACACACTCCTGAACATCCATTGGGTGAAAAATGAAATCAGAAGAGAAATTTAAAAATATATTGAAATAAATGAAAATGAAAATACAGCACACCAAAACTAATGGGGGGCAGCAAAAGAGTACTAAAGGGGAGTTTATAGTGATAAATACCTACATTAAGAAAAAAAGAAAGATATCAAATAAAATCTAACTTTGCTCCTCAAGGAACTAGAAAAAAAAGCCCAGAATTATCAGAGAGAAGGAATTAACAAATATCAAAGCAGAAATACACGGAACAGAGAAGAGAAAAATAATAGAAAAGATCAACAAAATTAACAGATGGTATTTTGAAAGGATAAAACAATTGGCCAACCTTTAGCTAACTTACCAAGAAAAAGAGAGAGGATTCAAATAGTTAAAATTATAAGTGAAAAAAAAAAATGTTACACTGCATTACAACTTTTACCATAGAAATACAAAAGCTCAAAAGAGAATACTGTGAAAAATTATATGCTAACAACATGGAAAACCTAGAAGAAATAAATACATCTCTAGAACCATATAACCTATCAAGTCTGAATCATGAAGAACTAGAAAATCTGAACAGAGCAGTAACAAATAAGGAGATTGAATTAGTAATAAAAAAAAAAAAACCTCCCAATTAAAAACAAAACAAAAAAAACTAGCACCAGATCATTTCATGGGTTAATTCTACCGAATATTTAAATGAGAATTGATGTCAATTCTTATAATTCTTCTCAAACTCTTCCAAAAAGATGAGGGAACGCTTACCATTTGATGAGGCCAGCATTACCATGATACCAAATCTAGACAAGATAACTACAAGAAAAGGAAACTATGGGCCAATATCCCTGATGAATATAGATGCCAAAATTCTCAGTAATATACTATTAAACTGAATTCAACAGCATACTAAAAATATCATACACTGTGATCAAGTGGGATTTATTCCTGCAATACAAGGATGATTCAATATATGCATATCAGTAAATATGATACACCACATTAATAGCATGGAAGACAAAAATCATATAATCATCTCAATGGATACAGAAAGAGCATTTGACAATATTTGAGACCCTTTCTTGATAAAAACTTCCCAAAAATTGAGCATAGAAGGAAACATACCTCAACATAATAAAGACAATAGATGGCAAACCAACAGTTAACATCATACTCAAAGGTGAAAAGCTGAAAAGCTTTCCCTCTAAGATCAAGAACATGACAAGAATGAACACTCTCACCACTTCTATTCAAGAGGGTGAGGGAAGTCCTAGCCAGAGCAATTAGACAAGAAGAGAAATAAAAGTCATCCAAATCAGAAAGGGAGAAGTAAAATTCTCTCTGTTTGAATATGACATGATTTTATATGTATAGAAAATCCTAAAGACTCCACAAAAATAACTGTTAGAACTAATAAACAATTTCAGTAAAGCTGCAAGATACAAAATCAACATACAAAATCAGTAACATTTCTATACCATAACAATGAACTATTTGAAGAAGAAATGAAGAAAACAATCCCGTTCACAATAGCATAAAAACAATAAAGTACTTAGAAATAAATTTATCCGAGGAAGTGAAGTGTCTATCACTGAAAACTACAAGATATTGATGAAAGAAATTGAAGACACAAATAAATGAAAGGACTGGAAAAGTTAATATTGTTAAAATGTCTATACTACCAAAAGCCATATAGAGCCCATGCAATCACTATAAAAATTTCAGTGGCATTTTTCACAGAAATAGAAAAAAAAATTAAATTTGCATGAAACCACAAAAAAAACCAAATTACCAAAACAATCTTGAGAAAGAACAAAGCTGGAGAGATAACACTTCCTGATTTCAAACTATACCACAAAGCTTTTATTATCAAAAGAGTATACTATTGACATAAAAACAAACACATAGACCAATAGGATAGAATCAAGAGCTCAGAAATAAATCCACACATGTATGGTAAATTAATATTTGCAAAGGTTTCCAGGAATACTCAATGGAGAAAATAGAGTCTCTCCAGTTAACGAGGTTGGGAAAACTGGAAATCCACATGAAAAAGAATGAAATTGGACCCCTAACTTATAACATTCATAAAAATTAAGGGCTTAATATAAGGATTTAGGACTTAAATGCAAGACCTAAAACCATAAAACTCCTAGAAGAAAACACAGGGGAAAAGCTCCTTGACCAGGGTTTTGCAATGACTTTTTGATACGACACCAAAAGCACAAGCTAAAAAAGCAAAACAAAACAAAACAAAGTGTGACTACATCAAACTAAAAGCTTCTGCACAGCAAAAGAAGCAGTCAACAAACTAAAAAGGCAGCATATAGCATGGGAGAAAATATTTGCAAACCATGCATCTGTTAAGAGGTTGATATCTAAAATATATAAGGAACTTAGACAATTCAACAGCAAAAAAAAAACACAAAAAATCCAATTAAAAAGTGGGCCAGGGGCTTCCCTGGTGGCGCAGTGGTTGAGAATCTGCCTGCCAATGCAGGGGACACGGGTTCGGGCCCTGGTCTGGGAGGATCCCACATGCCGCGGAGCAACTAAGCCCGTGCACCACAACTACTGAGCTTGCGCGTCTGGAGCCTGTGCTCCGCAACGAGAGGCTGCGATAGTGAGAGGCCCGCGCACCGCAATGAAGAGTAGCCCCCGCTTGCCACAACTAGAGAAAGCCCTCGCACAGAAACAAAAACCCAACACAGCCAAAAAATAAATAAAGTGAAATTCTTTAAAAAAAAAAAAAAGTGGGCCAAAAATAAAGTTACAAGGTGGACCTGAATAAACTTTTTTCCAAAGTAGATATACAAATGGCCAACAGGTACATGGAAAAGTGCTAAATATCACTAATCATTGGGATAATGAAAATCAAAATCACAGTGAGGTATCATTTCACATCCATCAGAATGGTAATCAAAAAGACAAGAGGTAATAAATACTGGTGAGGATGTAGAGAAAAGGGAAATCCAGTGTACTTTTGGGAGAAATGTACAATGGTATGCCCACTATGGAAAACAGTATGGAGGTTCCTCAAAAAATTAAAAATAGAACTGCCATATGATCCAGCAATCCTACTTCTGCATAAGTAGCTGAAGAAGATGAAATCACTATCTCAAAGAGACATCTGCACTTCTGTGTTCATTTCAGCATTATTCACAATAGCCAAGGCATGAAAACATCCTAAAGTTCCAAGCATAGATGAAGGGATAAAGTAGGAATTTGGTATCCTCACCAAGTAAAGATTTGGTATCCTTTGGTATAAATGTACAATGGAATATTATTCAGTCATTAAAAAAAGAATGAAATCACTCCATTTGTGACAACGTGAATGGACTTTGAGGGCATTAT
This sequence comes from Balaenoptera musculus, assembly GCF_009873245.2. Lineage (NCBI taxonomy): Eukaryota > Metazoa > Chordata > Mammalia > Artiodactyla > Balaenopteridae > Balaenoptera > Balaenoptera musculus. The sequence goes on from NC_045802.1 coordinate 39,677,020, forward strand.
GATAAGCAAACTAATCAGACAAAGACAAATACTGTATGTTTGCAGAATTGGAAAACATTGAACTCATATAAACAGAGAGTAGAATGGTAGTTTCTAGGGCTGAGGGGTGGGGGAAATGGGGAGATGGTGGTAAGGTTACAAACTTCCAGTTCAAAGAGGAATAAGTTCCAGGGATCTAATGCACAGTATGGTGATTAGAGTAACAATACTATATTGTATTGAAAGCTGCTATGAGGTTAGAGGTTTAATGTTCTTACCATAACTACAACAACAACAAAATGGTAATTATGTGAGGTAAACAATGTTTTAACTAACCTTATTGTGGTATTTCACAGTATATACACATATCAAATCATCAATTGTATGCATTAAACATATACAATATTATATGTCAATTTTATCACAATAAAGCTGGCCAAAAAAAAAAATAATGAAGAAAGAAAAAGAAAGAAATGGATGCTCTTTTGTAGGAGGATTATCTCTTAGTAATCCTTGAGTTGACAACTTGGGCATGCATTATCTTCTATGGACACATCTGAATTGGACACAGGGGAGAATGGACAGGACCTTAGTCTGTTTCCTATAAAAGTTGTTTTAATGCTTGTCAAACTATTGCAGGCTGCTTTTTTTAAGACCATGTAGGTGGTTTCTTTTAGGAAAAATTGTCTCAAAAACTTAGTATAGGCTGATTTCATACTTTTCCCTATTCCTCCTGCTAAAGAAGCACAACAGAAAACCTTGTCCATTATGTATAAACAGATGTTTAATGACTCAATGTTAAAGAGAAGAAGAAAGAGTAGCTGGTGACCTCAGGTCCTGAGAACAACATTGTAGTGAATTTTGCCACCAAAAATGTAATCTATAAAAAGAAAAATCAATAAATTTCCCCTTAACAAAATTAGAAACATTTGCTCTATGAAAAACTCTGTTAAGAGGATGAAAACTCAAGCTACAGACAGGAAAAAAGATATTTGCAAATCACAAGCACAAATCAAACAAAAGACTAGAATTTAAAATATAATTTTGGAAACTCAAAAGTTAAAAAAATCCAATTAGAAAATGGGCAAAAGACATGAAGAGATATTTCACAAAAGTGTATATGCAGATGGCAAATACGTACATGAAAAGATGTTCAGCATTATTAACCATTAGGGAAATGTAAATTAAACACAATGAAATATCATTACACACCTATTAGAATACTTAAAATTAAAAAAATAAAAAACATAGTGACATCAAATTTTGGCAAGGATGGAAACTGGATCATTCATACATTGCATGTCAGAGTGTAAAATTACACAGCCCCTCTGGAAAACAGATTGTCAGCTTCTTTAGAAACTAAACATGTAACTTTCATTTGGCCCAGTGCTTGCATTCCTGAACATTTATCCCAGAGAAATTACAACTTATGTCCACACAAAAATCTGTACAGAAATAATTATAACAGTTTTATTCATAATAGCGAAAATAGATTTTCCAAAATCTGGAAACAACTCAAATGCTCTTCAATGAGCAAATGGTTAGACAAACAAGGTATATCCATACCATAAATGATATTGAGCAATAAAAAGAACTATTAACATACATAACAACATGATACATCTCCAGAAAAGTATACTAAGTGAAAAAAGCCAATCCTTAAAGGTTACATAGTAGAAGATTCTATTTCTATAAAATTCTTGAAATTACAGAATTATAGAGGTGGAAAACATATTAATGTTTCCAATGGTTTGTGATGGTGGGGAGTAGGGTGTTAGCCTGACTATAAAGAGATAACATGAGGGAGATCTTTTGGTAATGGAATATAGCTTGTTATCTTGATTGCAGTGGTGATTATTCAAATCTACACAAGTGATAAAGTGATATAAAATTATACACAGACATTATACCAATGTCAAAATCCCAGTTTTGATATTGTACTATAATTATGGAAGAAGTTACCATCGGGAGAAACTGGATGCAGAATACATGGGACCTATTTCACTATATTTGCAACTTCCGGTGCATCTATAATAATTTCAAAATTAAAAATTTTAGAAATAGTATATGTGATATATGTTTTCAAGTCTGTTCCATGTAAAGTAACCATACTCAGAGTCCCTTCCTGTAAATATTTTTTAAGCCCTTTTTTTGTTGTTTTTGTGTTTGGCTTCCCTGCATCCATGGTCCCTGTCCTTTTTAATTTTCTGACAGCTACCTTAAGGCAATCCAAAACAAAAGGCTCAGATCTTTAACATCACAGAAAAGATTAAAGCCTATTGTTACAGATTAGAGCTCTAATGCTAATGATGCTGTCATTTGCTTAAATGAAAAGTCTTACAAGACCTTTGCCACTCAAGGCCTATTCCTTCAGTCTTCAGTCATCTGTATTGGTAGTATAACTGGAGTTACTCTGTAATATAAAAAGAAATTGTTGCACTGGCATAAGGGTCAGGCAGTGTGAGAAAAGTAATGTCAGAGATTGGAAAGCTAGAGATCTTTGTCAGGTGATGACAAACTATTTGGCAACTCATCATTATAAATACCTTGGTAGGCAGATCACATGCCTCCTGAGCTTGAAGTTCCATTAAATGGTGGTAGAGAGCCAAAGTTTCCGTGAGGTGCCGCTCTTGGTTGAATGGTAGCCTCTGCCATAATATCAACTAGCATTGTTTTTCAACTGGCTTTGGTATTTTGAAGACATCATATATTGTTTGTACTATAGTAAAAATTGTTTCTAAAGGTTAATTGCCAGGAGGCTACAGATTTCCTCAAGTAGTATTAAATACTCTTTAATGCAATGATCATTTATATGATGATGTGGACATACCAAAATTAATATTTATGTCAATTATGATTTTTTGCTACAAGAAATAGAATACACTTTTTTTAAGTGTAAAATATTTATTATTCTAACATAATAAATATACTTAGGTTGGAAGTTCCAGAGTTTGTTTAGTGACTCCATAATGTCAGGGATCTGGGTCAGCTTCTCTGTGGAGCTCTTGACCATCTCTTTATGGTTACAAGATGGCTTTTAGTATGTCTAAGAATCATAAAAATGTCCAAAAAGAAGAAAGAAGTATGAGATGAAGGGATAGTGAGATAGCTTGAGTAGCATTTCTTTCTATTAAATAGTTAAGTATTTTGAAGAAATTCTCTTTACTATAAAACCTCCTCTTATATATTTTTGCCAAACCTGGTTATATAACCATTTCTAAACGAATCATTAGCAAAATGAGTGAGTTCATTCTCTGAAGATATCGTCCAGTATTTGACAAACTCCAGAACAAACCGCATAACTCTTTTAGCCAGAAAGGAGAGGTAGAACACCAACAGTAGATATCACACCATGAAAAGACAAAACTTAGAGGGCAGTTATGAGTCCTAATAAAATCCAGTGCACCTTAATAAATATAACAGAAATTACATGGGGCAAATGTATTAATTTAATTAGAATTGGATGGATTAAATTCAGATCTCACTACTTAGTGCATAGTCAAGATTAGAATCTCATAAAATATTTATCATTATAATCTACAGGCATATAGTTTTCTATTCCATGTCACTATATATGATCTTGAAGTGAGGTGATTCTTTTCCCATCTCACCCTCCCCTATCGATGATGGAAGCTTTGAATAAACATAGTACCATACTTACTAGATTTTCTATGATAATCATAATTTCAAATACTCCATACCATTAATCCTTAAATATAATAGTAAATTCTAGATCAAATATCTCAAATATACCGTCCATAATCGTCCATAAAATTCTCCACTTTTATTTACACCACCCACATACACATGGTACCATTGACTATGATGATTCTCAAGTTGATGAGAAAGGCAGGGAACTGCAGAGATGGGGAAAATATAAGTCATTTACCCTCTTCAGACAAGTGGAGAATTATTTGTAATAATTCAAAAGAAATACTGATGGAATAAATGTATTTTGAATATTTAATAAAATAAGACATTAAGTAATAAAGATTTATTTACTTATTTTTCAAAAAATATGTCATGCAATTATTGTACATAGAATCAACATTTACTATGAGCAAATACCATGTAATGCCATTGGGTACTACAAAGATTAATCAGACCTGAACATCATCTTAAAACATTGAGGTTCTAATATAGAAGTTAAGTCAATAACGGTTCAGTTCAGTTCAGTTCCTTTCCAGAAGATGTCAATGTCCTATAAATGTTCAAAGAAATAAAAGTTATTCTCCACTTTCTCTCTTTCTCCTACTCCACTGAGGACAGATAGAGCAGAGAAAATACCAAGAAAATTTCAAGAATCAAGGAAATCTCAGTGTTAGAAGAGGCATTTTATCAAAGCTTTGACACTCAGAACTTATATTTGTAAAGACAGATAAAAGAATTTCAGGTGGAGAATTCCGTATAAGGAAAGATACATGATAAAATTAGGGGCACATTATGGAGGAGCATAAATGCTAGCCTAAATTATATGGAATTTATATAGTTCAAAATTCAGCATATTTAACTGCATACAAAGAATTCAACAGGAGCTAAACTGAAAAATCTGTCAAATAGGGAGACAAGATGAATAATACGCCAGAAGACTAGAACATGATTTTTATTAAATAGTAATTTTATTTTTTTCTCCCTTTTCAGGGACTCCTTACATTTAGCTTTCTGCTTTGGCATGAGTTGCCTCTTATAATGTCCTTTCTTTTCTAATTTTTTCTAATCTCTGTGACAATACTCAACAATATTCAAAGATAGGAGATAAATTACTTGTGAATAGGAAAATAAGGTTTCTTTAAAATTAATAAACAAATATATAACTCTTCTTCATTAAAACCCTTCATGAATTCATATGCTAATGATGCTTATTTATTGGTGTAGTTATAAATGGAAAATATTCAGAATTTTTATAGCTTCAAATGGCAGAAGCCCAGGCGACTTTTTATGTGTCCCCCTTAGAAACCATTTTTTTGAACGTTTGATGGATGCCCCGCCCTCTTCACTAACAAGTGCAGATGCAAAGGGGAAGAGAAACTGGGAGTTGGAGGAGGGCTGCATTCTTCCTCAAAGCAGCTGGACAGGCAGCACATTGCTGGGCTGTGTCTTTCACTTCCTCAAAGCACAATGTGACAGGAGTGTACAGCATGGGGGAGCAAGGCATCTGCTTCCCCACTCTGCAGGGATAGAAGCCTATAAATTGGAAGAAAATCCAGTACAGTGATTTCTTAAGGAAAGTAAGGTGCCACACAGAACTAAACCCTAATCTATAATCGCTTCCTCAAGGGAAAGATGCAGCTTATACATTTTTAATGCATAGACTAGTTTAACATGAAGTTGAAAGTAATCATGGTTGCACTACAAACAGTGATTTCATTGTTCAAAGTAGGAGAAAAAGAAACGCAGAGATGTGTACTCAAAGCAACTATACCATTAAAATAATTTTGGTTATTAAGAAGAAAATAACATTTTTCATTTGATTGATTCATATGTTTGTTTAATTGTCTAGAATTATTAATTTTTTTAACATCTTTATTGGAGTATAATTGCTTTACAATGTTGTGTTAGCTGCTGCGGTATAACAAAGTGAATCAGCTATATGTATACATATATCCCCATATCACCTCCCTCTTGCATCTCCCTCCCACCCTCCCTATCCCACCTCTCTAGGTGGGCACAAAGCACCAAGCTGATCTCCCTGTACTATGTGGCTGCTCCCTACTAGCTATCTATTTTATATTTGGTAGTGTATATATGTCCATGTCACTCTCTCTTTTCGTCCCAGCTTAACCTTCCCCCTCCCCGTGTCCTCAAGTCCATTCTTTATGTCTGCATCTTTATTCCTATCATGCCCCTAGGTTCATCAGAACCATTTTTTTTTTTTTTTTTTTTTTTAGAATCCATATATATGTGTTAGCATATGGTTTTTGTTTTTCTCTTTCTGAGTTACTTCACTCTGTATGACAGACTCTAGGTCCATCCACCTCACTATAAGTAACTCAATTTCATTTCTTTTTATGGCTGAGTAGTATTCTGGACAGCTATAAGTAAAAGAATGAATTTAGAACACTTCTTAATACCATAAACAAAAATAAATTCAAAATGGATTAAAGAACTAAATGTAAGGCCAGACACTATAAAACTCTTGGAGGAAAACAGGCAGAACACTCTATGACATAAATCAAAACAGTGTATATATGTCCATGCCACTCTCTCACTTAGTCCCAGCTTACCCTTCCCCCTCCCCATGTCCTCAAGTCCATTCTATATGTCTGCATCTTTATTCCTGTCCTGCCCCTAGGTTCTTTGAACGATTTTTATTTATTTTTTAGATTCCATATATATGTGTTAGCATAAGGTATTTATTTTTCCCTCTCTGACAGATTTCACTCTGTATGATAGTCTCTAGGTCCATCCACCTCACTACAAATAACTCAATTTCATTTCTTTTTATGGCTGAGTAATATTCCATTGTATATATGTGCCAAATCTTCTTTATCCATTCATCTGTCGATGGACACTTAGGTTGCTGGCTATTGTAAATAGAGCTGCAATTGAAAATTGTGGTACATGACTCTTTTTGAATTATGGTTTTCTCAGGGTATATGCCCAGCAGTCAGATTGCTGGGTCGTATGGTACTTCTATTTCTAGTTTTTTAAGGAACTTCCATACTGTTTTCCATAGTGGCTGTACCAATTTACATTCCCACCAACAGTGCAGGAGGATTCCCTTTTCTCCACACCCTCTCTGACATTTATTGTTTGTAGATTTTTTGATGATGGCCATTCTCACCTGTGTGAGGTGATACCTCATTGTAGTTTTGATCTGCATTTCTCTAATGATTAGTGATGTTGAGCATCCTTTTATGTGTTTGTTGGTCATCTGTATATCTTCTTTGGAGAAATGTCTATTTAGGCCTTCTGCCCATTTTTGGATTGGGTTGTTTCGTTTTTTGATATTGAGCTGCATGAGCTTCTTGTATATTTTGGAGAACAATCCTTTGTCAGTTGCTTCATTTGCAAACATTTTCTCCCATTCTGAGAATTGTCTTTTCGTCTTGCTTATGGTTTCCTTTTCTGTGCAACAGCTTTTATGTTTCATTGGGTCCCATTTGTTTTTTTTTTTGTTGTTTTTATTTCCATTTCTCTAGGAGGTGGGTCAACATGGATCTTGCTGTGATATATGTCATAGAGTGTTCTGCCTATGTTTTCCTCTAAGAGTTTTATAGTGTCTGGCCTTACATTTCGGTCTTTAATCCATTTTGAGTTTATTTTTGTGTATGGTGTTAGGGAATGTTCTGATTTCATTCTTTTACATGTAGCTGTCTAGGTTTCCCAGCACCATTTTTTGAAGAGGCTGTCTTTTCTCCATTGTATAGTCTTGCCTCCTTTATCAAAGATAAGGTGACACATGTGTTTATCTCAGGGTTTTCTATTCTGTTCCACTGATCTGTATTTCTGTTTTTGTGCCAGTACCATATGTCTTGATTACAGTAGCTTTGTAGTATAGTCTGAAGTATGGGAGCATGACACCTCTAGCTCCATTTTTCTTTCTCAAGATTGCATTGGCTATTCGGGTCTTTTGTGTTTCCATACAAATTATGAAATATTTTGTTCTAGTTCTGTGAAAAATGTCATTGGGAGTTTGGTAGGGATTGCACTGAATCTGTAGATTGCTGTGGGTAGTATAGTCATTTTCACAATGTTGAATCTTCCAATCCAAGAACATGGTATATCTCTCCATCTGTTGGTATCATCTTTAATTTCTTTCATCAGTGTCTTATAGCTTTCTGTATATAGGTCTTTTGTCTCCTTAGGTAGATTTACTAGTAGATATTTTATTCACTTTGTTGCAATGGTAAATGGGAGTGTTCCCTTAATTTCTCTTTCAGATTTTTCATCATTAGTGTATAGGGATGCAAGATATTTCTATGCATTAATTTTGTATCTTGCTACTTTACTAAATTCACTGATTAGTCCTAGTAGTTTTCTGGTAGCATCTATGGGATTCTCTATGTATAGTATCATGTCATCTGCAAACAATGACAGTTTTACATCTTTTCCGGTTTGGATTCCTTTTATTTCTTTTTCTTCTCTGATTGCTGTGGCTAAAACTTCCAAAACTATGTGGAAAAATAGTGGTAAGAGTGGCCAACCTTGTCTTCTTCCTGATCTTAGAGGAAATGGTGGCAGTTTTTCACCATTGAGAATGATGCTGGCTGTGGGTTTCTCATACATGGCCTTTATTATGTTGAGGCAACTTCCCTCTATTCCTACTTTCTGGAGGGTTTTTTATCATAAATGGGTGTTGAATTTTGTCAAAAGCTTTTTCTGCATCTGTTGAGAAGATCATATCATTTTTCTCCTTCAGTTTGTTAATATGGTTTATCACATTGATTGATTTGCATATATTGAAGAATCCTTGAATTTCTGAGATAAATCCCATATGATCATGTTGTATGATCCTTTTAATGTGCTGTTGGATTCTGTTTCCTGGTATTTTGTTGAGGATTTTTGCATCTCTGTTCATCAGTGATATTGGCCTGTAGTTTTCTTTTTTTGTGATATCTTTGTCTGGTTTTGGTATCAGGGTGATGGTGGCCTTGTAGAATGAGTTTCGGAGTGTTCCTCGCTCTGCTATATTTTTGAAGAGTTTGAAATGGATAGGTGTTAGCTCTTCTCTAAATGTTTGATAGAATTCACCTGTTAAGCCATCTGGTCCTGGGTTTTTGTTGGAAGATTTTTAATCACAGTCTCAATTTCAGTGCTTGTGATTGGTCTGTTTATATTTTCTATTTCTTCCTGGTTCAGTCACGGAAGGTTGTGCTTTTATAACAATGTGTCCATTTCTTCCAGGCTGTCCATTTTATTGGCATAGAGTTACTTGTAGTAACCTCACATGATCCTTTGTATTTATGCAGTGTCAATTTTTACTTCTCTTTTTCATTTCTAATTCTATTGATTTGAGTCTTCTCCCTTTTTTTCTTGATCAGTCTGGCTAATGGTCTATCAACTTTGTTTATCTTTTCAAAGAACCAGCATTTAGTTTCATTGATATTTGCCATTGTTTCTTTCATTTATTTCTGTTCTGATGTTTATGATTTCTTTCCTTTTGCTAACTTTGGGGTTTTTTTTTTTCTTTCTCTAATCGCTTTAGATGTAAGGTTAGGTTGTTTATATGAGATTTCTCTTGTTTTTAAGGTAGAATTGTATTGCTATAAAGTTCCCTCTTCGAACTGCTTTTGCTGTATTCCATAGTTTCTGGGCCATTGTTTTTTCATTGTCGTTTGTTTCTAGGTAATTTTTGATGTCCTCTTTGCTTTCTTCAGTGATCTCTTGGTTATTTACTAGCGTATTGTTTAGCCTCCCTATGTTTGTATTTTTTACAGCTTTTTTTCCTGTAATTGATATCCAGTCCTATAGCATTGTGGTCAGAAAAGATACTTGACATGATTTTAATTTTCTTAAATTTACCAAGGCTTGATTTGTGACCCAAGATATGATCTATCCTGGAGAACGTTCCATGAGCACTTGAGAAGAAAGTTTATTCTGTTGTATTTGGATGGAATGTCCCATAAATATCAATTAAGTCCATCCTGTATAATACATTATTTAAAGCTTGTGTTTCCTTATTTATTTTCATTTAGGATGTTCTGTCCATTGGTGAAAGTGGGGTGTTAAAATCCCTTACTATTACTGTGTTACTGTCGATTTACCCTTTTATGGCTGTTATCATTTACTTTATGTATTGAGGTGCTTCTATGTTGGGTGCATAAATATTTACAATTGTTCTCTCTTCTTCCTGGATTGATCCCTTGATCATTATGTAATGCCCTTCTTTTTCTCTTGTAATAGTCTTTATTTTAAAGCCTGTTTCGTCTGATATGAGAATTGCTATTCCAGCTTTATGTTGATTTCCATTTGCATGGCATGTCTTTTTCCATCCCCTCACTTTCAGTCTGTATGTGTCCCTAGGTTTGAAGTGGGACTCTTGTAGACAGTGTATATATGGGTCTTGTTTTCATTTCCATTCAGCCAGTCTATGTCTTTTGGTTGGAGCATTTAATCCATTTACATTTAAGGTAGTTACCTATATGTATGTTCCTATTACCATTTTCTTAATTGGTTTGGGCTTGTAATTGTACATCTTTTCCTTTTCTTGTGTTTCCTGCCTAGAGAATTTCCTTTAGCATTTGTTGTAAAGCTGGTATGGTGGTGCTGAATCCTCTTAGTTTTTGCTTGTGTGTAAAGTTTTTAATTTCTCTTTTGAATCTGAATGAGATCCTTGCTGGAAAAAGTAATCTTGGTTGTATGTTTTTCCCTTTCATCAGTTTAAATATGTCCTGCCACTCCCTTCTTGCTTGCAGTGTTTCTGTTGAAAGATCAGCTGTCAAACTTATGGGGATCCTCTGTATGTTATTTGTTGCTTTTCCCTGCTGCTTTAAATAATTTTTCTTTTTATTTTATTTTTGATAATTTGTTTAATATGTGTCTTGGTGGATTCTCCTTGGATTTATCCTATATGGGACTCTGTGCTTCCTGGACTTGATTGACTATTTCCTTTCCCATATTAGGGAAGTTTTCAACTATAATCTCTTCAAATATTTTCTCAGTCCCTTTCTTTTTCTCTTTTTCTTCTGGGTCGCCTATAATTCGAATGTTGGTGTGTTTAATATTGTCCCAGAGGTCTCTGAGACTGTCGTCAATTCTTTTCACTCTTTTTTCTTTATTCTCTTCTGTGGTAGTTATTTCCACTATTTTATCTTCCACATGATTTATCCATTCTTCTGCCTCAGTTATTCTGCTATTGATTCCTTCTAGAGATTTTAAAAATTTCATTTATTGTGTTGTTCATCATTGTTTGTTTGCTGTTTAATTCTTCTAAATCCTTGTTAAACGTTTCTTGTATTTTCTCCATTCTATTTCCAAGATTTTATATCAACTTTAGTATCATTATTCTAAATTCTTTTTCGGGTAGACTGCCTATTTCCTCTTCATTTGTTTGGTCTTGTGTGTTTTTACCTTGCTCCTTCATCTGCTATGTATTTCTCTGTCTTCTCATTTTGCTTAACTTACTGTGTTTGGGGTCTCCTTTTCACCAGCTGCAGGTTTGTAGTTCTCATTGTTTTTGGTTTCTGCTACCAGTGGGTACAGTTGGTTCAGTGGGTTGTGTAGGCTTCCTGGTGGAGGGGAGTGGTGCCTGTGTTCTGGTGGATGAGACTGGATCTTGTCTTTCTGGTGAATAGGACCACAGCTGGTGATGTGTTTTCGGTTGTCTTTGACCTTATTATGGTTTTAGGCGGCCTCTCTGGTAATGGAAGGTGTTGTGTTCCTGTCTCGCTAGTTGTTTGGCATAGGGTGTCCACCATTGGAGCTAGCTGGTCTTTGAGTGGAGCTGGGTTTTAGCATTGAGATGGAGATCACTGGGAAAGCTTTCTTCATTTGATATTACATGGTACCAGGAGGTCTCTGGTGGTCCAATGTCCTGAACTCAGCTCCCCCACCTTAGAGGCTCAGGCCTGACACCCGGCCAGAGCAGTAAGACTGTGTCAGCCACATGGCTCAGAAGAAAAGGGAGAAAAAAAAGAAAGAATGAAAGAAAGAAAAATAAAATAAAGTTATTAAAATAAAAAATAAAATTAAAAAATTAAAAGTAATAAAAAAAAAAGAAAGAAAGAAGAGAGCAACCAAACCAAAAAACAAATGCACAAATGATAACAAGCACTAAAAACTATACTAAAAATGAAAAATGGACAGAGAGAACCCTAGGACAAATGGTAAAAGCAAAGCTATACAGACAAAATCACGCAACGAAACATACACATACACACTCACGAAAAGAGAAAAAGAAAACAAATATATATATATACATATATAAAATGAAGGAAGAGAGCAACCAAACCAATACACAAATCTACCAATGATAATAATGTCTAAATACTAAACTAAGATAAAATAAAACCAGAAACAAATTAGATACAGAGAACAAACCCCAAGTCCACAGTTGCTCCCAAAGTTCACTGCCTCAGTTTTGGGATGATTTGCTGTCTATTTAGGTATTCCACAGATGCAGTGTACATCAAGTTGATTGTGGAGATTCAATCTGCTGCTTGTGCGGCTGCTGAGAGAAATTTCCCTTTCTCTTCTTTGTCCGCCCAGTTCCTGGGGTTCAGCTTTGGATTATCACGCCCCCCCACCCACGCATGTACGTCACCTGAGGGCGTCTGTTCCCTGCCCAGACAGGATGGGGTTAAAATTGCAGCTGATTAGGGAGATCTGGCTCACTCAGGCTGGGGGAGGGGGGGATATGGAATGCGGGGTGAGCCTGCAGCTGCAGAGACCAGCACGACGTTGTAACTGCCTGAGGTGCACCATGTGCTCTCCTGGGGAAGTTGTCCCTGTATCATGGGACCCTGGCAGTGGCGGGCTGCACAGGGTTCTGGGAGGGGAGGTATGGATAGTGACCTGTGTTTGCACACAAGATTCTAGGTAGCTGCAGCAGCAGCCTTAGCATTTCATGCCCGTCTCTTGTGTCTGTGCTGATAGCCACAGCTCGTGCCTGTCTCTGGGGCTCGCTTCGGAGAATCCCCTCTCCTTGAGCACCCTGAAACAATGGTCTCTTGCCTCTTAGGCAGTTCCAGACTATTTTCTGGACTCCCTCCAGGCTAGCTGTGGCACACTAGCTCCTTTCTGGCTGTGTTCACACAGCCAACCTTAGTCCTCTTCCTGGGATCTGAACTCCAAAGCTGGAGCCTCATCTCCCAGTCCCCACCTGCCCCAGCGGGTGAGCAGACAAGTCTCTCAGGTTGATGAGTGCTTGTCGGCACCAATCCTCTGTGTGGGAATCTCTCCATTTTGTCCTCTGCTCCCATTTCTGTGCTCTCTTCTGTGGCTCTGAAGCTTCCCCCCACCCACCCCCCATCTCCACCAGTGAAGGAGTTTCCTAGTGTGTGGAAACTTTTCCTCCTTCACTGCTCCCTCCCCGAGGTGCAGGTCCCATCCCTATTCTTTTATCTCTGTTTTTTCTTTTTAATTTTGCCCTACCCAGGTACATGGGGAGTTTCTTGCCTTTTGGGAAGTCTGAGGTCTTCTGTCAGCATTCAGTAGGTGTTCTGTAGGAGTTGTTCCACATGTAGATGTATTTTTGATGTAATTGTGGGGTGGAAGGTGATCTCCACCTCTTACTCCTCCACCTTCTTGAAGGTCTCCCTTAGAATTATTAATTTTATCATAATGATTTTATATTATTGTATATCATACTGAATACAATCATCATTTTGAAGAAAACTTTCAAAAGTGGCCATTTTTAAAAGGTAAGAAAATACTCCCCAAAGCATGTGTAAATCAGCACATAGCAAAGCCGGTCGGTTTGTAAACAACAAAGTGAACCCGGGTGGGGAGTATTTATAATCATAACTATTTCCAGGCAAACATTTCCCAACTGTCATCTGGAGAATAAAAAAGCGATTTTAGTTTGTGTTTGCTTAAAATTAAAGCCTTATTTAAAAATATTTCTTCTGCTGATGAATATATTAAATCACAGATAGTTTTCTGCATCTGTGGACCCATGATGACAGATTAACTAACATGGAAAACAATCCTCATTCTCCTTTGCAATAATGGAAACTGACTCATGAAATCAAGGTGTTTTAGGAAATACTAAACTGTTTTTCTTCAAGTTTCATGAAAATACTGACAGAAAAAACTAGTTGGAGAAAGAACACAGGGGACACGTTATCTTCTACCTTGCTTTCCTCATTCTTTTCCTTATCTAATGGGAACAGCGTAAGCATTTCTTATTTCCTTCTACCAAATCTTGGATTGTCTGATATTAACATTCAGCTTGACCACCTTTGTGTGTAAATCTTAGGCTAGATAAGCCCTAGCTAATACAGCTTCTCCTGCCTTCTATTGCTTACTCTAAATTTATACCACTAAGTTCAAACGTAATCTTTTACAGTCACTAATACTATAACAGAATGGTCTGAAAATTTTTGATTCCTCCATTTCCGATTTCTCAGCCACTGACATTCTATGGAGAGGGTGACACATAGATATCTAAGCAAAGCATAAAAATGGAAACGTTATCTAAGCAGTCACAGTGATCACGACAAATAAAACATACTGCAAAAAATAGATAACGTGTTTATTCTAATAAGAGCTCAGATCCTAATTCCCCAATGACCTTCTCAGTCGAAAAGGATTACCTTTGGGAGTAAATACTCGGAGACAACACTTTCTTACATGTTCAAAAATAAAAATTTAACACTCCATTAAATAATGGATTAGGTTAAAACCTAGAGGCCTATTTGTAGCAGTATAAAATTAGATTTCTTTAAACTTAAACACTAACTATATTTTCCTATTCTTGTTGAACAGCTTATTATAAAACCGTAAGAAGTAAAACATTGCAAATGACTTCCAAACTTTTTTGAGGTTCATTAAAATGTACAGAGTTCTATAGTGTGTCATTTTATTTTTCAGTTAATAATGTTGCTCATTTAAGGACTGATATATTAACGTTCTGCTATAATGTATTTCAATTCTTCGTCTGTCATTATTAGCAAAGCTGAAATAATACGTAATTTTTCATCAATTACAAAGATGGCCAATCTGCTGACACATAAAATTATGGCAACAATTGTAAAGAAAGCAAAACAAAAACAAACACTAAGCTAGTTGCTAATAAGAATAGTTGATTTGATAAGTCATGGCGAAAGAAAATTTACAAATCAATGTATTTTCTTATATATAAAATGATAGTATATAATTCTTAATAGTTTACTAAAATGATCATAGAGCTCACGGCATAGTCTTATCTAAACATTTCCCATGTATATATAACTGATACCTCTTCCCTAGGAAGAAATAATTTTATAAATCCTTGAGTCTTCATGAACACGGAAGTCTAACTTAATGAGAAAAGTCCAGTTTTGTATAAAAGGTGCGAGAGGTGAAGAAATTCAAAAAGAGCACAGACCTGTCTCTTCATTATTTCTAAAACAAAAAGTTAGTAGAGAAGTTATAAAACTTCAAATAATTTTGACTAATACTTTGACCTAATCAAAACATAGTTATAACATTTGGACACTGGCCACCCACAAATCTGATGAATTTGTCAGTCCACAGCAGGAGTTGAGATAGAGTGAGAGAAAGAAGAAATTATGAATAATGAACATAGAAAATAAATCTGGATTTTATGTTAGGAGTTGAATGCAAGAAGAGATGGCATTAGGGTGTGAAATTGACACCCTTTCCTTTGCTCTATAAAAAATTTTTCCAGCTACAATAAATTTGGGGTCTTTTGGAGCATGAATATTTTAAGAGTCCTAACTGAACTTTTGCTATCATCTTAACTGGTTTGTTCAGTCTTCCATTTTCCTTTTGCCAAAAATGAAGAAAGTATATTATCATGGTTCTTGGTTAGCATCACAAACTTTGAATATCATTAACAATAGCATTTATTTTGACTCTGTATAGCTCATACATTAACAATAAAGCCTGTTAGACCATTTACATATGGACAGGTGTAGCTTTTACCCAGAGGTTGTTGAAATGATTCAGTGGATTTATAGCAAGAAAATTTTCTGACACTGGGAGGTTATAAACTAATAGAGGGTTATGGGGATTGAAAACAGCTCAACTTGTAATCAGGTATAGGGTCTCTAGGATTTTGCTCAGACATATGACTAACATGGACTGGATAATTTTCCAGGGTTTCCTGAATGGCTCTCTCCTGTAGGAATAAATGTTAAATTGCACTTCTGCATCAAACCCAGGACTGTGATAATACAGACACCTTTGATATTTTGATACCCTTTTTTTCTATTTACTTTTACATACTTTTCTAATAACTACTCCATTTTTAAAATAAAAGCACTCAGATATCATTCTGAAACATTAGTGGTTTGGTTTTTCAGTAGAAATGTATTTTTAAACAGATTTTAGAGTAGATATCAAGTTCAAAATCACTGCAATTTTACAGTTTTTCTACATTGGTTGCCAGAAATATTAGGAAATGGAAACAGACATCTATTAAATAAAACATCATTGTGTTATAGTTTTACCTTTTAAAAGTCTTCATATTCATTGTAAAAGAAACTGGTTTGGTCAAAAATGAGAATAGAGAAAAACAAGATCTGGCTATCATTACAAGTGTTTTGTTTTAGCCTGTTTTTATTTAAAAGGAAAATGAATAGTAGAATAGAACAGCAAAATATATATTACTAAGATGATTTTCAATACTCAGAAATCATGGCTACTATTTTACACAGCTGACAAAGGAAAGGGACAAAATAGCCATGAATTCACCGTGATTCATAAGTTATAGAGTACCCAGAGAAACAATCCTTGTTAATACAGAATTCTATACAATGTGCTTTTAAATGTATTTGTTTATTTTGTTGCTGGAATCCTCATTATAACTGTAATGTAGAATTCTCCAAAACAAAGTTCAAAATCATATCTGAAAACTTCTAAAACACTTTGATGTCAAAGAGCTTACAAATAATATCTAAATGCTTTCTTAAACTGAGAACTGTATGCATTTTCTACAAATTCATTTACAACTAACTATAAAGCTTATTTAATGACTTCTGTTATAAAATTCCACTTCCTCCTCACTAAAACATCTGTCAGAACCTCTCTCCTGGTGGCCAACAAAATAATAGACTATGTTCTGATATTAATTAAATTCTGAGAAACTAACAGTGTTCTTGTATATTTGGCTTTTTGTATCAAGAATTATATAAAATACCCATTATTTTATGTACTTTGTTTTTCCACTAACTTGTTTTTTTCAAAATAAAATTTGTAAGTAGTGTCTTATTCAAATGAATTCTATAGAAATCTTTTTTTTTCCTCCCAGAATACTTTTAAACTTCTAGTGGATACAGCTCTGAATGTAGGACTACTCATGTTTAATAATATGAGAATAATATGAGAATACCGATTAAGGTAGGATCACCATACAGTGTCTCTGGTGATGCCTCTTTTTACTTTCTTTTTTTTTTTTTTTTAACCAGTAAGACATGTTTCATTACACTATAAATCTCTTAGGTTTGCCCTCATAGTTGCATACGTAATCTTTTTTTATTTTTATTTTTTGCATACGTAATCTTGATGTAAGCATTCCTGTGTCTCAGATGTTTTTCTTTGATAAAACATGCAGTTTGAGGAAGAAAAATACTAAGGTACAAGGCTTCCAAGTAGATTATAATCTAATAGAGACTTTTAAATCTAGTGTAATGCTCCTCACACTGAAGTCTATGCATCAGTGTTACCTGAGAGTTAGAAATGCAGGCCTCCAAACATACTGGATAAAAATCCTTGGAAGTTGGGTTCAAGAATCTGCATTTTAAAAAGATCCCCTGAAGATTTGTGTGCACATCAATATTTCAGTATTGACCTAATGGATGTGTAATGAATTTTAAATTAAATTATTAAATAAATTTCCCATAATAGCTGGATAATAAAAAATATTTTATGATCTTCAATTGTTCTACTATGTGTGTCACAACATAGGATACATGAATATATGCATACATAGTTAATATGTAGAATGTATTGTACACATACTGTGTATAGCATATATACTACCAATGCTCAAAATACATATTTTACTAACAAAAATCTAACTTGCTGAGGTCCTAGAGGAGAAGTTCAATGGTTTAAATCTGTTAATCTAAAACGTACAAATCTAAATTTTCCAACTGCTCTTCAGGTGAATTAACAATAATATTTCAGTTGAAATATCAATGGAAAAATTCAAATAAATCTTGTCCAAGTAAGTAGTCAATGGTTTGTTATATTTACGTGCTATTGGCCAACATGGAAGTAAAAGATAAAATATTTTTTATCATAACAAATGCAATTTATGTTAGCTGAATGTGACTTGAAAACATGCCACATTCCATATTGACTGCAATTCAAAAGTTAAATCATGATAAGAGTTAATTGCTAATAAATATCTTTTTTCATAGCTAAGAACTCATTTAATATTTTCTAGTCTTTCAAGTTCTTTTATTTTAGACTTTGTAATTAAAATGGAAGATTCTTGAAGGAGAAGAATTTCCCAGATTATAAATTTCATAAGAACAGTGATCATATTATTCCCAATAGGAAATGCAGGGCCTAATGCATAGAATGTTATAAACAGGTTTTGACTGTATGGCTATAACCAAATTTGTGTCTGTGTAGAATTAGATGTTTAAAGAGTGCCTTGTGTACTTGAAGAGCGTTTTGAAAAATAGTAGTTGTTGATTAAATATCTCTTGATCCTAACTGAGTTTAATTTATATTACCATATTAGAGAGGAAACGAATCAATCATAAAATTTATCATTAGATAGTTTAGTACTTACATAATACAGGTTCATACATTAGAGAGAGTCCATAAATTTAAGACTTACTGCATATATTATTTCAAGAGATAAACATTATTACATTGACTAATTTTCAATTGTGCTTATTACATAAATATGGAATTATGCCTTCATGCCAATTTGTGTGAAATACACATATCCCATGGAATGCAATACACATATCCAGATGGAATGCATGAAGACACACTTTCATTTTTTTTTTTAACATCTTTATTGGAGTATAATTGCTTTAAAATGCTTTCTGCTTTATAACAAAGTGAACCAGCTATACATATACATATATCCCCATATCTCCTCCATCTTGCGTCTCCCTCCTACCCTCCCTATCCCATCCCTCTAGGTGGTCACAAAGTATCTAGTTGATCTCCCTGTGCTATGTGGCTGCTTCTCACTAGCTATCTATTTTACATTTGGTAGTGTATATATGCCCATGCCCACTCTTGAACTTCATCCCAGCTTACCCTTCCCCTTCCCCGCATCCTCAACTCCATTCTCTACATGAGCGTCTTAATTCCTGTCCTGCCCCTAGGCTCCTCGGAAACATATATATATATATATTTTAGATTCCATATGTATGTATTAGCATACAGTATTTGTTTTTCTCTTTCTGACTTATTTCACTCTGTATGAGAGACTCTAGGTCCATCCACCTCACTATAAATACCTCAATTTCATTTTTTTTTTATGGTGGAGTAATATCCATTGTATACATGTGCCACATCTTCTTTATCCATTCACCTGTCAATGGACACTTAGGTTGCTTCCATGTCCTGGCTATTGTAAATAGAGCTGCAGTGAACATTGTGGTACATGACTCTTTTTGAATTATGGTTTTCTCAGTGTATATGCCCAGTAGTGAGATTGCTGGGTCATATGGTAGTTCTATTTTTAGATTTTTAAGGAACTTCCATACTGTTCTCCATAGTGGCTGTACCAATTTACATTGCCACCAACAGTGCAAGAGGGTTCCCTTTTCTCCACACCCTCTCCAGCATTTATTGTTTCTAGATTTTTTGATTATGGCCATTCTGACAGATGTGAGGTGATACCTCATTGTAGTTTTGATCTGCATTTTTCTAATGATTAGTGATGTTGATCATCCTTTCATGTGTTTGTTGGCAATCTGTATATTTTCTTTGGAGAAATGTCTATTTAGGTCTTCTGCCCATTTTTGGATTGGGCTGTTTTTGTTTTGTTTTGTTTTGTTTTGATATTGAGCTGCATGTGCTGCTGGTAAATTTTGGAGTTGAATCCTTGTCATTTGCTTCTTTTGAAAATATTTTCTCCCATTATGAGAATTGCCTTTTTGTCTTGTTTATGGTTTACTTTGCTGTGCAAAAGCTTTTAAGTTTCATTAGGTCCTATATGTTTATTTTTGTTTTTATTTCCATTTCTCTAGGAGGCGGATCAAAAACGATCTTGGTGTGATTTATGTCATAGAGTGTTCAGCCTATATTTTCCTCTAAGAGTTTTATAGTGTCTCGCCTTACACTTAGGTCTTTAATCCATTTTGAGTTTATTTTTGTGTATGCTGTTAGGGAGTGTTCTGATTTCATTCTTTTACATGTAGCTGTCCAGTTTTCCCAGCACAAATTCTTGAAGAGGCTGTCCTTTCTCCATTGTATGTTCTTGCCTCCTTTATCAAAGATAAGGTGACCATATGTGCGTGGGTTTATCTCTGGGCTTTCTATCCTGTTCCACTGATCTTTATGTCTGTTTTTGTGCCAGTACCATACTGTCTTGATTACTGTAGCTTTGTAGTATAGTCTGAAGTCAGGGAGCCTGATTCCTCCAGCTCCATTTTTCTTTCCCAAGATGGCTTTGGCTATTTGGGGTCTTTTGTGTTTCCATACAAATTGTGAAATTTTTTGTTCTAGTTCTCTGAAAAATGCCATTGGCAGCTTGATAGGTATTGCATTGAATCTGTAGGTTGCTTTGGGTAGTAGAGTCATTTTCACAATGTTGATTCTTCCAATCCAAGAGCATGGTATATCTCTCTACCTGTTTGTATCACCTTTAATTTCTTTCATCAGTGTCTTATAGCTTTCTGCATGCAGGTCTTTTGTCTCCTTAGGTAGGTTTATTCCTAGGTATTTTATTCATTTTGTTGCGATGGTAAATGTGAGTGTTTCCTTAATTTCTCTTTCAGATTTTTCATCATTAGTGTATAGGAATGCAAGAGATTAATTTTGTAACCTGCTACTTTACCAAATTCATTGATTAGCTCTAGTAGTTTTCTGGTAGCATCTTTAGGATTCTCTATGTATAGTATCATGTCATCTGCAAACAGTGACAGTTTTACTTCTTATTTTCTGATTTGGATTCCCTTTATTTCTTTTTCTTCTCTCATTGTTTTAGCTAAAACTTCAAAAACTATGTGGAAAAATAGTGGTGAGAGTGGACAACCTTGTTTTGTTCCTGATCTTGGAGGAAATGGTTTCAGTTTTTCACCATTGAGAATGATGTTGGCTGTGGGTTTCTCATATATGGCCTTTATTATGTTGAGGTAAGTTCCCTGTATGCCTACTTTCTGGAGAGTTATTATCATAAATGGGTGTTGAATTTTGTCAAAAGCTTTTTCTGCATCTATTGAAATGATCATATGGTTTTTATCCTTCAGTTTGTTAATATGGTTTATCACATTCATTGATTTGAGTATATTGAAGAATCCTTGTATTCCTGGCATAAACCCCACTTGATCATAGTGTATAATCCTTTTAATGTGCCATTGTATTCTGTTTGCTAGTAGTTTGTTGAGGATCTTTGCATCTCTGTACATCAGTGATATCGGCCTGTAGTTTTCTTTTTTTGTGACATCTTTGTCTTGTTTTGGTATCAGGGTGATAGTGGCCTCGTAGAATAAGTTTGGGAGTGTTCCTTCCTCTTCTATATTTTGGAAGAGTTTGAGAAGGGTAGGTGTTAGCTCATCTCTAAATGTTTGACAGAATTCACGTGTGAAGCCATCTGGTTCTTGGCTTTTGTTTGTTGCAAGATTTTCAATCACATTCTCAATTTCAGTGCTTGTGATTGGTCTGTTTATATTTTCCATTTCTTCCTGGTTCAGTCTCAGATGGTTGTGCTTTTCTAAGAATTTCTCCATTTCTTCCAGGTTGTCCATTTTATTGGCATGTAGTTGCTTGTAGTAATCTCTCATGATCCTTTGTATTTCTGCAGTGTCAGTTGTTACTTCTCCTTTTTCATTTCTACTTATCTTGATTTGAGTCATCTCCCTTTTTTTCTTGATGAGTCTGACTAGTGGTTTATCAATTTTGTTTATCTTCTCAAAGAACCAGCTTTTAGTTTTATTGATCTTTGCTATTGTTTCCTTCATTTCTTTTTCATCTATTTCTGATCTTTTCTTTATGATTTCTTTCATTCTGCTAAGTTTGGGGTTTTTTTGTTCTTCTTTCTCTAATTGCTTTAGGTGTAAGGTTAGATTGTTTATTTGAGATGCTTCTTATTTCTTGAGGTAGGATTTTAATTGCTTTTCCAAACCCAAAAATGTTACATGAAATGAAGCAGACTAAGGTAAGAGTAAACTGCTTTCCTATAACAAATTTTTTGAGAATGGCATTCTTGTATGGGATTTGGAATGTCATTGTCTGAAAATAAACTCGATTTAGTTAATACATTTTGGTTTATCAAATTACTGAGACTTATGAATGGTACAGTTTGAGAGCACTACTAAAATTAAATAAAATTCAATATGTGACTTAAAAGACAGTTCCAAAATAGAATCACCTTTAAGTTAGTTTGCTGTATTTTCTTCTTATAGAGAAAATACCTAAATAAACTGGAGCAGAAAATCAGTGTCATTAAATTTACTACCATCAAAAAAACCAAGGTAAGTGGAAAAAAAAGTTCCTTTAGGTCTATTATGCAGGTAAATTTCACAGGTTAACAGAGGCAAGTAAAAATTATTGCCAGTTCTAGTAAAATCTTTCACTCAAATAGGAGCTTAAAATAGTTTATATATCTTTAGAAATGTACATAAACGTTACATTTATTTTCTGATGTCAAAAAATTAAAAACCTTGCAAAGTTAGTATCTATTCTATTCCAATTAATTATTATTGTTTACATTACAAGATTTATCTAAATGTTAGTGATATTTGCCATTTAATTGTTAAAGAACATGGTATAATTCAAGTTCTTTCAATTTTCTGGTTCTTTCTAATTTATACATTAGTAAGTACCAATATATATTTCAGAGGCCATATTGTGTCATTTTATTCAGGATACCTATCTTGCCGTATGTAGAAAGGTAATGTTTAACTACAAGTAGTGATTAAAATTAGGAAATCATAGTAAACATTGGCCATAGAACCCTACAACTATCAAGAAGCAAATATCTACAATAATACAACTGGAAAGAAATTTGAAAACATTGATATGAGGGACTCCAAAGAAACCTGACTCCAAAAAAGCCTTTGATGAATAGGTCTTTCCTAACCTAAAACTCTCTAATAATAAAGCAAAGTGCAAACAACTAGTTCCAAGAGTCAATCTATCATTAATTTAATCTTTATTTATATACATATCCAATAATACTGTTCATTGTACCTTTGTGCAAAGTTATTTTACTATCCTTCTAGTAGAATTGCAGAACTTAGGTTAAAAGTTTCTAAAAGGTAATGTGTAAAGCATATTTGGGTGAATTTTGTTTTTCAGTCGACTTTTAAGAATTAAATACATACTGATTTGGGTGGATATTGAATTCAAAGAATCTAATGTGGATATGGCATACAAATGTTGTTCAACACTATATGATACTTCTTAGAAAACCACCCTCCTCTAATTTTAAGGAGAAAATAGGGCTAGAAGTAGTTACCAATTTTTTCATACTAATTATCTGTATTCAGTATTTCCCCTAAATGATCCTGGTATTAGTTGTCTCAATGTAAAAAATGAAGATTAGATAAAAGTGCCTTTAAAGAGACTAACAGTTCTATAAAACTGTGAAATATATATTATTCTACATCTCATCTTTTGTGGGTAAAATGATCCAAGACCCAATCTCTCTGCTAGACCTCTTGAGGAAAGATTGTTGTATAATTTTCATGAAATGTGTATACACAGATCATAAAAATATTCAGGAATATAAAATGTGAGATTGAGGATTATATCTGTTATATTCTCAGCCCCAATAAGCTAGCAATAAAAGAACAGTTGAGGCTAGTGGTCAGCCTATAGGGCCCAAATCTAAAAACATCCGGTTTATAAAAACATGTTCTCTTTAAAAATACTTAGGCATTAAGGAGACTAGGAGAAATGATTTACTAAGAATTGGTGTGTATGAATTTAATCCAAGGTTAATGATTTATAAGAAGGAATATTCTTGAGACTGAAATGATATGATGTCTCTCAAGTTATCTGGAATAGTTTTCTAATAGTCTTCCAGAGAGGAAGAAGCATACTAAGTCAAAGGTCTAGTGAAAGATTTTAATCTTATGTAAGAATAAGAGAACATAAGGCCAATGTTGGTGCTCAACACTGGCTAAATATTGTCTCATCTTCCACTTGTCTGGGGCAACCACTGGAGCAGAGAAGGGGCTGGGGTATGCCAGCATAGATTAGATGGAAGGAGAAGAGGCAAGAACACAATAGTAGAAAAGTCTGTAGCCAGGAGAAGGTACAGAAACTTAGTATCTGAGAAAACTTCAGTGAGTCTCTTTGGGGAAAATGAAAATAGATCCACTAGGTAGAAGAAGAATTTCAAAAGAACTTTTGAAATATTGCACAATCTTGAGTACTAAAAAGGAAGAATTTAGGAACATTATTTCCTTTCATTCTAACAATCCAGGGAGAGTAAGAGGCACTACATCACTGAAGACATTCTCTAGACTGGAGTCAGACAAACCTGCATTCTAATACTGGCTCCATCACCTACTCCCTGTGTGAATTCAGAATGTTTTTACTTGCAAAATGTGGATAATGGGAGCTACCTCATAACAATTTTGTAATGCTTAAATTTGATAATATAAGGAGAAATAGATATTCAATTATTGCTACTACTGCAAATATCAATGATGTCATTTCTTTCAGTAAAATGAGAAGTAAAATAATCAACATTCCCTAAACAAGAAAATCCTAAACAAGAAAATCATATTTCAGAGGACATCCAGATTGTTTAAATGCCATATGTTTTCTCCAAGGCTTATTCTGTAAGACTCATTTCAAGGCATTTTCTCCCACCCTAGTAACATTTATCTTAAGTTTTCGGATCAGTAAAAATATTAACTAGATGCACATATATTTTCTAAGATGGTTGACATAATTATTTCACATATTTCTTTATTGCTTACCCTCTAAATTAATGAGGATTAAAAGTATTATCTTGGCCAACAAAACCAAAAGCCACACTTATCTTGAAGATTTAAAGCAAAATTATACAACCATAGTAAAATGATGTTTTCAGAAGTGAGAAAACAGGTGGGGAAAACAAAAGGCCATAGTGTGTCTTTTTGCCCATGGTCTGGGCTCTCAGTTCTCAGATAAATGCCTCCTCTACTCCATCCCAAACCTTGCAAAGTAGAAATTTCACTACAACTTTACACCTGAGGAAATTCAGGCTGAGAGTAACTTAGCTCATAAGTGGCTGAAGTAGTATCTCAACTCAAGATCACCAGACCTCAAAGTTGATGCTCTTTCCACTATTCATGATGCCTCTATGTTCAAAGAGCAAGAACTACTATATTTTCACAACCCGACAGGGGAATATATTATTTTTAAAGAAGTTCTAGTGTTTCAAGGATACACCTACTTGCAAAGTTCATTCTTGTGATCTAAGCTTCAGTCCCCAGGAAATACACACATTCAGCATGAGAAATGTTCCTTTTTGGTTTTGAGTTATATTCCCAAAGCCCAAAGTGTTCCTGCCCTTCCTTTTGGCCTCCTTTTCAGCCATAAAAATTCTTATTCATCTTTCAAACTGGGATTTAATATTGCCTCTTCTATGAATCCTTATTTATTCAACTCCTATCTCTTCCCAATTCACACAAAACATTGGATGCTTCCTCTGTGGCCCTAAAATGCAGGACATTTCTACATGACAGCATACCTTAATACATTGTACTTACTTGTTAACACTTCTTTCTTCCTCTACTAGGCTGTGACCTCTACAAGGGCAGGCATGCTGGTTTATTCATGTCTCTTTGTCTTTAGTGACTAACAATATGAGCAGTACAAGAGTGCCTAACAAATGCCTGCTAATGACTAAATGAATTTTTCTTGTTACACGTTCTGTTGCATAAAAGATAATATTTAACTAATTCACTTGCATAGAGATAGAAGCCAAAAATGAATTTGAAGTTTGTGGTGTTTCTTTCTCCTTTCTAGCTCCCACAAATAGAATGTACCTAAGGGAAATTTTACACTGAAGCTGAGTAAAAATAATTTCAATTCTGAGTAATCACTTTCTGGACATGGATCCTTCATTCTCTTTTCTGCCCCCTAGTATTTCTAAAAAGAATGGAGAGCACCAGCTTATTAAGAATATCTAATTACTTTTATTTTTCAGACACTGAAAATGCGTGGATACCATATAGATAGTTTCATTATCTTCTTTTTACAGGAACTCTGAATGTGAATTGCATCTGAGTCGGTCTATCCTTCCAGGAATGGAATTAGTTTTCCTCATACTCTCAGGGAAGGTGATGCATAACACAGGTTACATGTCAGAGTGTTCCCCAGAGATGACAACTTTGATTCAGCATCCTACGGTTTCAAAAATACACACATATAATTATACTATACTTTTGGGCCTATATACTGGGAGCAGTTATCACTTTGAAATGGATCAGATTGAAATGCCTTTGTTAGAAGTCAAAATCAGCCACAGAAATTTGTTCTTACAACATAAATAGTCTTACTTCCACTTTTATGTATTAGATTTATTACACTGGATCCTTCCTGATAAAACTGCCTCACAGTAAGTACAAAGGATACAAATAAATAAATGAATGAATAAATGAATAAATAAATAAATAAATAAATAGAACTTCACTGGGCCCTTCAAAAGTGATGTTCTTGTCAGTGATTGCTCTTTGTGTGTGTGGGTGAAGCGGAAGAGACCAGTCTGTAACCTCCAGTCCCTTCCACACTGTGCACACATGGATGTTGCTCTTTGATTTGCAGCTGCTACTTGCAGAGCTTGTCAGGGTTTGCAACTCTGCTTCTTGTGCTCACCTTAGGCCCAAATCCTCAGCTCTAAAAACTCCCCAGCTTCTGATTGCAGCAAGCCTGCCTGCTCTGCCTTCAGTTTTCTCAGTGTTGACTCATGACAAAGTGCTGGAAACTCTTTTCACTGTTTATGTGTGTGCTGCCTACTTCCATCTACCTCCACATCACCATTCACCATTGTTGGAACAAGTTGTTCTCAATAATTTTTACACTCAACTATGGACATATTTTTCTTTCAAGGAGCAGTCTTTCCATTTTGGTGTCCTTATTGCTTTGTTATGAGAAAAATCACCTCTGCTTTGATATCAAAAACAAGACACTATATATGAAAACTTTGTCCTGGCTTTTTTTTTTTTAAATCAGAAATCATCAGGGCACTCAGATGAAGTTGATCAAAAAAAAAAATGGGCATAATATGAATTGTATATCCAGATTTCACTTATTCAATAAGCATTAATAGGGTTTTGATTAGTTAATTAATAAGTATTAATTAATAGGGTTTCTACTATCTTTAAGGCACTCTGATAGATCTCAGGCTATGAAAAAGTGTAAGACTTAGGCTATTTCCTATATTTATCAACATAGTAGTAGGAAGACATATACTTAATTAAAAAAATGATCAAGACAATGCTGTACATACTATAATAGTAGAGATTATAACCTAACATGGAAGAATCCAAAAGACTTTAAAAGGGTAATTAAAAGATATCAACAAACAGTGGATACATGCCATTACACAAATGTTAAAACCCATAGAAAGTACAACACCCAGAGTGAACCCTATGTAAATTCTGGACTTTGAGTGACAATGACGTGTCAATGAGTTTCATCAATTGTAACAAATGTCCTAGTATGGTAAGATATGTTGATAGCGGGACAAGCCCAAACCTGGATAGGAGCAAGGGGTGTATGGAAACTCTCTGTACCTTCTGCTCAATTTTTCTGTGAACCTTCCACAAGCCTCTTGTATCCATAACATAGAAGAAGAGAGGCTGTTGCAGTATATGGTGTAATTGCATGCACTGACCTGCACGGAAGACTTGTGGGGGGAAAGATATAACACCATGTATTACTTATACTCCTTCATGCCATGTTCAAGTGTGTAATGTCAATATAGAAACCTAGAATAAAACCATCAAAATAGAGAGAGAAAAGGGATAGAGAAAGAATTTAAAGTCCATATAAAATGAGGAACACCAGTTTTGTATATGGAATGCCAAGATATGGTGTGGAATAAAAAATAATTTTAAAATATTATTGAGACATGGGATGAGACAGCTACTGCCCCACAGTTATTAATTTTCAATGGATGCCAATTGTTCAGTATTGGTTAACGTACTCTTTGATTTATGAAATATTGTAATCAATAATCTATATAAGGTAAGCTTCTATGTACTTATTTATGTACTTCTGTATTTTAATTGTATAATAAACAACCTTACACATCATCCAAAATAAAATCTAGTACATTGAAAATAAATTCCATCTAACCAAATGGCCTCTTGCTCTTCTTTTACCACTTCCTCCCTCGACTATTCTAAATTTTCAGCTACATGTATTTCTAAAAAGTATACTTTTCATTTTCTTTCACTAAAAAAGGGTTATCAGCAACCTTTGAAAGTTTATCACTTGGTAGGATATTGTTGAGATTCATTAATAGTCTTGGATTCATCTTAAACTATATAATATGCAATTTTCCAAATACACAATCACAATTTATTCCTTGTACGTAGGGTTATTGATGGGCATTTGAGTTGCTTCCAATCGGTTGTTATTGTGAACATCAGTGATACAATATTTCTGAACCTGTCATTGATGCACAGATGCAAGAGAATCTCATGTGTAAATACCTAGAAATGGGTTTTCTGGGTCAGAAGACATGGGAATAATCAACGTAAGAAAATAATGCAAACTGCTTCAGTTGTAAATCAATTAACTCTCCAACTATAAGTGTATAAGGGATCCTGTCCATCATCATAGTATCTAACACTGGTATTGCCAGATTTACATTTTGCCAATGTAATAGGAATAAGACAGAACATCATAAAGTTGTTGATGTGTATTTCGCCAGTCACATCATCTTGTTCTGTTTACTGGCCTTATGTAAAATGCCTATTCATGTCTTTTGTCCATTTTTTTCTGTTCTTGTGTGTGTGTACTTTTCACTGACTTGTAGGTTTTCTTTATATTTTTTGATAGAAAGCAATTATAGATATATTCTATACACTGGTATAGCATGCTTTTTCATTTTCTTTTAACATATCTTTCTCAATTTTAATAGAATCAAATTTGTTAAGCTTTTATAGAAAAAAAAAGCTTTTTTGATATCTTAGTCAGTAAGTCTTTTCCTACACAATATCAAAAAGATATTTACAAATTTTTATTTTTACTGACAAATTTACGGTTTTGTATTTTGACATTTAGTCTTTAACCTATCTGAAGACGTATATGGTCTGAGGCAGGGATCCAATTTCATTTTTTTCCACCTGAATAACCTGTTTTATACTTCAATTTATGAAAAAAGCCTTTTAAGATTTGATGAAGGATTTTCAAGTATTTATGGGTACTGTATCATTTCAAAATCCTTTGAATATAAGACAATGGCTTCTTTATTATCCCAAAGCAGATAATATCTCAGAAATGGAAAACAACACCCAAGAAAAAGAAAGTCATAATTGAAGAAGTAGAAATATAACCAGGATCAGAGTTGTGAATTATAATTGTTCATGAAATACACTTAGGACCTATCTAGTTACAAAGATCTGTTGCAAAAGTGTTTTATCATTTGGTTAAAGTGTCATAGTGGTTCAGCATGAGAACTTAAAATACTGAACATTTATCTAAACTAGCAATTTAATAAATACTGAACATTAATTTTCTTACAGATATTAAACCAACTCGTGCTGTATACTCTGAACACAATTAGTGTTCCTTAATTGTCTGAAGAAAACAGTATTGAAGAGATATGGAATACACCACATGTAATCATTTTGTCAGATCATAAGCAAAATTTCTTGCTTTGAAAGTTACATGCCAGATTAGAACAATAACCTTTTTTTTTGCCCATATAAAAATTCTAGGAATACAGTTTTAAGAAAGTCTTGATTAGCAAATAAAATAGTTAAAAAATATTTTGCTGCCTTCAGTTTGTTATTAACCTTGCTCAAATGATTACTTAACTTCTGTTTTAACAACAAACAAGATAGTCATTTTCTATAAAATTTACAACCTGAAATCACAGGATATAAATCTATTTTTGTACTAATAGTATTGTATAGAGAAGGCACCTTTTCAGGTTGAAAATGTATGTATTGTGGGAATAGTATATGCTGGATCATCAAGAGATATTAACTTGTGTACCGAAAAAGAAACAGTGTCAAAAGATATAGCTTTAAATTTCTATGAAAGATAGACCGTTATTCTCAAGAGCCAGAAAACTCTATAGCCGTTCATATAAAGGAGAGCCAAATAAGCATCTAATGTCTATTTTTTCCTATGTTTATATGACACAATCTATTACTTCATAACACAACAATATATATGGTTTATCACTTTGAAATTTAGTGCTAACTACCCTAACAGTTCCCAGGTGCCCATGGAAATTATTTTCTGCTTTAAAAATATCAACATAAGTATGAATATATCTATTTCCTCCATTTCACTTTCAGTTATACAAAATAAAGTATCATAGGTCAACCATATGTTCTAGTTTTAAAGATGACTATATCCACTCTTCATGTTTAGAAAAAAATGAAATGATTTGTCTATAATCAAATTAATTAAATATAATGAAAACTATTTTCAATATCTAAGCAGATATATTTCACCATTTATAACATACCTTTTGGCCAGGTGAGTAATTTGGTGACACTCTCCTATTATTTGCAAACCATATGTTAGACTTCAGGAATAAACAGTGATTCAAGGTTCAAATTTTACATAGGACAGTGTTTAATTGTTGAGAAGCAGAATACAAATTGACCTTACAGCTTAGTTATAAAAATGAGTTCTAACAAATTAGAATCAAGAGAATAAAAAGCCAATGCAGTAACACTGTAATCAAACATTCCTGTCACAAAAATATCGGTTCTGTGCTTAAAGTCTTATATTAATGCCCTCGATTTGCTGTTGAGGCTGCCCTAACATTACATTTTAGAGTATTGTTTTCCAATTAGTATGATGTTATGAACAGCCTTAGTTTAGTTACAAAGGCAAAAACCCTTAGCTTTACCCCAGAGAACTAAATAAAGATCAATATCCAGGTGAAGGACTTGGGATTCTATAATTTAACACATTCCTCGCCTAATTCTTCTTATCATGTAAGTTTGGTAATTGCTGTACTAATGTAATTATTCTCAGCCCTGATTGGGTATCAGCTTCAAATTCAAAAGAAGGTATACCAGAGAAACATTTTTACATCCTTCATATTTTTTTGGCCCTAGTGAGAATATGCGGGTTTGGTTTAAAAACAGTAATAATTTCAGACAATTTTAGGGGAAAATATACACATATATTTAGTTTTCAAAATGTTAAATAAAAGAAGGCTGAAATGTACAAAGGATAATATATTTACTCACATTTTTATTGATAGGTACGGATCTAATATATTTATTTTAAATAAAGCATAC
The DNA here is from genome assembly GCF_009873245.2 of Balaenoptera musculus. Lineage (NCBI taxonomy): Eukaryota > Metazoa > Chordata > Mammalia > Artiodactyla > Balaenopteridae > Balaenoptera > Balaenoptera musculus. The sequence continues at coordinate 39,708,180 of NC_045802.1, forward strand.
TACTCCATTGTATTAATATGCCATAAATTATTTACAGATTCCCAAATGATATATAAATACATTGAGTTATACAATAAAATCATTGTTCATGTCTATTTTTCCACAAGTGGACCTTCACTAGGATATATATTTACTGTGTTATTCAGTGTTCTATAGGCTCTTGAGTGGTATTGTAGTCTGAGATACTGCAAGTAGGGAATGCAAACCTATATTCATAGTACTTGTCAGTTTCAATAAAGACAAAATCATGGACCTTCCAATGAGAAAAGGAACCTATGTAAACAATCTGCTGGCCAATCTCACTAATTAATGATGTCAGATCAAAGCCCAGCCACATTCTATGCTACTGCTGTTCAGATCCATCATAAGAGTAAATAGAAGATTCTTAGTGAAGTTAATTCCATGTATCTGAGCCAATGCATAATACCTATCTCTGCCCTTATGCTTCTGTATTGATGTACCTATTGCACTAGCACAGGTGTGACTGAGAAGAAAGACTGGCTGTCATCCCCAGGACAAGTCTGTATCAATCGATCAGTGATTTGGAGCAGGACTTCCAAAAGATAAATGCTGACACTGCAATCTAAAGAGGTCCACAAAAAGGACCAAAACCAAAGAGGATTTTTTTAGTGGTATAAGGTTTGGTTCAAATAACTTTCCTTTACTCTAGAGGATAAGTTTCCTTTACTCTAGATCTTGTCTCAGCAACATCTATACTATTGGATTTTACTTATTTAGCAGATTCCTGAATCATTGAAAGGTTTATTTCACAGCTTCTGACATGTGTGTTTGTTACTAAGGCACCTAGATTATTTACTACTTCCTGCTTGGCAGGTCCAATTAGCATTACGTCAAAAATATTCTGTGTCGGGCTTCCCTGGTAGCACAGTGATTAAGAATCCACCTGCCAATGCAGGGAACATAGGTTCGAGCCCTGGTCTTGGAAGATCCCACATGCTGCGGAGCAACTAAGCCCGTGCACCACAACTACTGAGCCTATGCTCTAGAGCCCGCAAGCCACAACTACTGAGCCTGCATGCCACAACTACTGAAGCCCAAGTGCCTAGAGCCCATGCTCTGCAACAAGAGAAACCACTGAAATGAGAAGCCCACGCACCGCAGCGAAGAGTAACCCATGCTCACCGAAACTAGAGAAAGCCCGTGAACATCAACAAAGACCCAACACAGCCAAAAATAAATAAATAAATAAATAAATAAATTTATTAAAAAAAATATTCAGTTGATGCTTTACTGAATACTAATACAATTAAAGTATCTGCAGGAGATCAGGAGAGTTAACTTGACCCACAGGCAAAACAATGCATGTATGTTTCTGTCCTTGCCATATGAGAACAAAACAGATTTTCATCCTGCGTATTAGTGAAATTCAAAAGAACACATATACCAAATCAACAGTTTCATGACAATTGGCATAGACTGTGTTGATTTAATCAAATAAAAGAGTGGTGTTCTCCTCATCAGCATATTTCTTATTGTCTTAGAGATAGAAATGTCTTGTGGGCCCTCCAGTAGAATATAGGCAAATGATGGAGTCTCAGGTCATATATATTGATCTATTTTGATACAACCACCTCCCTTAGCCTTCTGCCTCTTCCTAATAAAATGTCAAAGAAGTTTCAGCAACTCCATCATATTGATATAAAGTCATCGTTATTTATATGCCTTAATTAAAGAATACAGACAAATTATTAGAACCAGCTTCAAGCACTTTATTATTTATTTATTATTAGAACAGTGAATCCGGGTTAAAAATGACCTCTATATCTTTAAATTTTCCTTATACTGTAACCTACAATTCACTCCCACACATGTTCTCATGATTTTCAACCATACTTATCCAGAATCTGCAATTTGGGAGGCATATGCTATTTTCTCCTAACCAGGTTTCCCTGCACATACAGCTGAGACATCACTATAGTAACATGCAGAGTCAATTAGAAGTGGCAAAGGCAGGTATTAAAAAAAAAAAAAAAAACTAACATCATTTTGAGGTAACTATTTTGAGTGAGTTTTTGCATGGGCTCAGGGCAAATTGGAGGTTCATGATTCTGAGGCTTATGCACTTAAATACCATCATCTCAGATCTCAAAGACACACTCACTCCTTATTATATCCCAGATTTCCAGGACTGAGAAGAGCTACACTATTGAATAGGACTTATTTTTTTCAACATACTAGACCTTGAAAAGTCTTTAGAAGATCAATGAATTTCCAAGAAAATGAAGCCTGTGTAGCTTGACAGGAGGTTTGGATGTCAAAACTAGTCTAGAATATATGTATTTTGTGCTTCATCAGGACCTGATGATGAAGAGTGTTTCCTTCATTTTTTAGAAATATTAATGCTAAAATAAGTTCCTTTAATTTTACTTTTATTGTATGTATTCATGTAGGAGTTTTTTTGGACCTATAGTATGTCAGATTTTTGTTCTCTCGAGAAAAATCTTATTGTTTTCATTATGAACTTCACACACAAGAGCTCTCTGCATATATCATTAAGAACTGCCCCAAAATGTAATGTTGAGAAAAGGAAAACATTTATACTAGAAACAAAAATTCTTTTTACAGAATATTGATTCACAGTGAGAAATTTAAATTATGTACAGTCAATACATGTTAATTGAAGTAGGGATGGATGCCTCTATCTTGTTAAGTACTAGAATGAAAATATATCAGTATATTTCAATAAAATGTGCTGTCATTTTAAAACCTTCAACATGCCTGAAGAAACAATTTTTAAAAGTGAAGTAACCTCAAAAATTAGAACACAAACTGTATTCAATTTATGACTCAAGTTCCTAGGAGTAGTTTTGCTCTATTTCAGTTGATTTTTGTTTGTTCGCTGGTTTTGTTTCATGGTATAAAAGAATAAAAGTGTCATTTCAGTCAAAGACACTATGCGGGCTGATAGGTAAAAAAGTAAAAAAAGAGAAAAAATAGGGCTTTCTTCAAAAATAGAGTGTTTTCTGTTAAGAAACAACTCTGTTCTAACCCCGATCCTGTGAAATACTACTGCATGGACCTCAAACTGTAGGACTGAACCACAGTCCCCTGGGCTTATTTAACAGAAAACACTCTCTTTACCTCTTCCCTTCCCACTTCTTGGGGGTTGCCTTTGACTGCGCTGAAGAAAGAGCTCTACAAGCTCTCTGTGGAACTTCCTTTACTCTGTTGTTAACTCATGTGACCTCTGCTTTTTCTCTTGCTACTCTTGGTTGTAGTTTGTAGACTCTGCTGTGGTTTCACAGCAAGAGAGTGGAGCTTCTATGGGTTTCACTAAAAGAGCAGAAACAAATTGTTATATAATATTACCTGGAAAAATTAAAATAGAAAGTAAAGGGTTTTTTAATCTTTCTTTCCCCACTGCTGTACTGTGGTTCAGAAACTTTTCTTGAATATATGAGGTACTCAATAAATATAAATTAAGAGAAAAGATACATGTCCATGGTTCTTCTACCTTCTAATCACTAAAAGATAGATGACAAATGATTGCCACTCTAAGCCTGATATTGTTTTAACATCAAATGCCTTAATGTTCTTTTCATAACAAAGAAGATGTTAAAAACTAAATAAAAAATCAACAAAAAACATAATATTTTTATATATAAGACATAATTCCATATTATTTGATGCACTTAATTTATACTTATGAAATCCCACTGTGGCGGGGACTACAGAAGATTAGTTCAACTTCTCTTAATCAAAAGTGGATTCATTCTCCCAGATCACCTCCCCTACTAAGTAGAGACTCCATTTCTTCTATTTCATCTTAGATTCTTAACAATTAAGCCAGCTTAATGCCTCTGTAACGGTCCAATTATCATAGTTGTCAGTGTAATTCTTTTAAAGAACCCGTTCTTTGTGAGTAAATCTGGGACCACTATCATCTCTTACAAACCAGAAGGGAGGTCTAAGGATGTTGTAATTATTTCAAATTATCAGGTAAGGTAACAGGAAGGTAGCATGTGTGTTGCTATCTTTGTAATGTTAAAATCCTTCCCTTAGCTAGTATGGCATAGAAAAAATGGTTTACATATAGCCAAACTGGTTTTTGTCCAAACTGTATGTTTAATAGAGGAGACAGCGTTCATGCCAGCAGGAGGGAAACCCCTCAGCTTAAATTTCCCAGCTTAAATCTTATGTAAAGGTCACGTACTGTGTCATATAATTGTCACCTTGAAAAGTTCTTTGATAGCTTGAACTTCACTACTTGCAAGAAGAGCTGGGCTGCCAAGTAGAGTACATTTTCCAGATTTCTGAGTCCCTGCTTGAGCTAAATAAAGTGTGACAAACCCCTGAGGGCAACCCAGGCCTTTCATGCCATAGGAAACTCTGACTCAAAAGTTACACACTCAAAGTAATATAAGACTACACAGCCAACTACAGAGGTTGCCTGCACCAGGAAAGAAATTCTCCTGAGATCATGTCTATGTGACATCTCCAAAATGCTTCAGAAGTGACCATAAAATAAAACGTATACTTTTTTAAAAAAAACAGAAAACAGCTGATTTAATTAAAAACAAACAAATAAAACCAGAGTGTGTGATCATTTGGATTTTGGGTTTTTAATTTGTCCTGGCCTTCTGACTTAATTGACATTTGCAGGAAACCAGTTTGAAATGAATCAATAACTATAAAAAATAGCTTTTAACCTTGAACGACCAGAACTTAACCATTAGTTAAGCATCTCCTCATGTTCTAGGGTCCCTGAGATAGGAATTCTTGATTGCAAACCTTCCCAACTTCCAGGAAAAAAAAAAAAAAAATTGTTGCCTTTTGTAATGACTTTTTTTAAAGCTATCATGACATTAATGGATTCTTTAATACTGGTTGACCAATTTTTAAATCCAGTTTTATTTGTCAATTTCTTATGAAAGTGAAGTTGAGGAAGTGTCTAACCTATATACTTACCAAAAAAAAAAAAATTGTTTTTTTTCTTATATTCTAAATATCAAAACCTAGGAAGAATTCACTGCAAATAAGTGGCTAAGAAATGTTAAGGAAAATGGTCAACATAAAAATGTACATTATTGAGTTTTTTTCAAAAGGGAGTCATAGTTTTTTATGCACAGTCCCAGATGCTGTGGCTGGGACAATGAAACTGCTTAATGTGAGAAGAAAAAATTACTCTCTTCCAATTTTCAATGCCATATTTTCTACCCCTTTCTTACATAACATATAATAACTTGACCATTCTCTTCATAGTCAAATTTAGGTATATCCAGAGTAATTAGTGATTACGTTGTCTAACCACTGGTTTCTAGGGAAGCCCCCAACTCTTAGGCCAATCCAAAGAGGTGTTGTTCAAAGGTGTCCCGTGTCTCTCTGGGCTACCTGGAATGTCAGGTGTCTATTCAGAGGAGGAAGATCCATCACAGCAGGAGTGGATAAGAAGTTTCACAATGTGGAAACATGAGAAGCAAGTATACTTTGTATACATTTAATTAAAATAAGCAGGTTTTACAAAGTGTATTCTGACTACAGATAGCTTCCCTGATATTTTCAGAGGGGAGAAATGTATTTCTCATTGAAATAAGTTTGAAAGCCAGCATACCATCATTCTGTTGTTGAATAACCAGACATATTTACATATCAAAGACTTTGGGAAAGTCACAGTAGGAAACGTTGTGTAATGGGGTTAAAGCAGTTATTTTTTTCCAAATGCATTTGACAAATGCATCTCTTTTACATTTTTTAAACAATACTTATGAACACCCTATTGTTTCCTCCCTCATGGAGTAGGAGCTGAAGAAATTTAGAAAAGATTGTTCCTGACTTATGCTTGATTTTGGATAATCCTTTTCCAATTTTAGTTCAGAAATATAAAGAATTGAAAAGAGTGTCACTCCCACCCTTACAAGTGATAATGCTGAACAAACTTAAAATTAATAATTTTTGGAAAATCATCAAAGAATTGGGAATAAGATTCAGTGAGAAATTTGTAATAAATTGCTAAGCCCCCAAGTATGGGCTCTCATGAGAGTGTAAGGCACCCAAGGGCCACAGACATACCGAGGATTCCCATCCACTTTCAAGCTCTCCCTCCCAGGAATTCCATCAGCTTCTCAGTGAGAAAATCAAGGAGAACTCTAAGAAAGCTTTCCTGATGGTCCTGACTGGGCAGGGGAAAAGCAGCCACTGCAGAAGCCCTGACTAGATCAATCTCCCCTCCAGGAAAAAAATTTAAAAACCGTAAGAAGGAAAACAAAATCTGTAGCCTGAGGGCTATGGTAGAAACCTTCTGTAGCTGGAAGAGGGGAGAGAAATCCTTCCCAGACCTATCTCCCTCATATCACTCAGGAAACAAAAGCCTTAATCAGTAAAAGGGAGGGAAATATAGCTGAAGGCCTTGGTGGATACTCACAGCAGCTGAAGAAGGGAATATAAACCAAAAAAAAAAAAAAAAACCTTTATGTGGGGACCGGAGGGGGGGTGGTGTTGGGGCGGCAGTAATTCATGCTGGGTCCAGGTCTAGGGTGGAAGAGAAGCTAGAACACTTGTGCAGGCTATACCTGGACATTCAGGTTGAAGATCAAGGTTAATTGCCTCAATAAATTGCTTAATATTAAGGCTTAATCAATACAAGAGAATGCATTCCCAACCCCACCTTCAGCACACTAACAACTGTCAGGTAATAATGACAGTAGAACAAAGCTAAAAAGCTACAGTACTGTAATCTCTCTAAGGAGCAAAGGAAGATTTAAAACCTTGTAGGGCACAAACAAAGACAAAACATCTAGCAAATAAGCCAATACCGTAAACAAAAGGCATCACTAGAAGAGTTTAAAGCCTCTGGTGCACTGAGGTTAAGCATAGCAACAATACACTTCAAACCCAGGCCAACTCCTGGTCAGATTAGCACAACCACTGCCCCCTGCCCCCTAATAAAGGCCTACTAGAAAGAAAAGCATACTTATTTCCAGACATAAAAATAAAATACATCAGGATTTATAGTCCTATACAACATATCACACTTCCAAAAAAAGTTACAGTGCGTCCAAAAAGGTAAGAAAAAACACAGTTTGAAGAAACAAAGCAACCATCAGATCAAGATTCATATAGGACACAAATCCTGGAACTTGCAGTTAGGGGAGTTAAAAAAGCACAATTAATATTTAAAGGTTTTAATGAAAAACATGAACACATACAAGATAGGGTAGATAATTTCTGCAGAGATGGAAACTATAAGAAAAGTTTAATTGGAAATGCTACAAATCAAAAACATAGTAACAGAACAAATGAATGCCTTTGAAGGATTCATCTGCAGACCAAGCACAACCAAGGAAAGAATCCATGAAAATGAAGATAGTTCAGTAGGTATCACTCAGATGAAAACCAAAGAGAAAAACTAGTGGAAAAGAAAGAAAACACAGCAGAGATCATGTAGTTGTGGTACACATCCAAATGATCTAAAATACACATAAGTGGAATTCTGGAAGAAGAAAAAAGAAAGAACAAAACAGAATTATATGAAGAAATAATGGTTGATAATTTCCAAAATTGGTGATATCATTGAACCACAGATCTCAGAAGCTCAGATAAGACCAAAAAGGATAAATACAAAATGCATATCTAGGTATATCATCTTCAAACTGTTGAATACAAAGACAGAGAAAATCTTGAAGATAGCCAGTGAAAAACATATTCTCAGGTTCTGGGGATTAGGAAAAGGATACTGAGGAGATATTACTTTACTTATCACAATACTCCTTCCTGTAGGAGATAGATCTTAATTGATTCCCCCTCTTTAAGGATGGACTAGATTCAGTGACTCATTTATGTCTATAGTGTGGAAATGGAAAAAAATGTTACTTCACAGTGGAGAAATCATGCAGAAACCATCTTAACCAAATGATCAAACTTAACATCAACAGTAATGTCATGTTGATATCATGTACCCTCTGATCTGTTACAATGAGAAGGTAACTACACTTCTGTGGTATTCTTTTTAAAAAACCCATAACTGAAATCTAATAATGAGAAAACCCAAACCGAGGACCAATCTATAAAATAACTCTCCAGTACTTTTCAAAATTGTCAATGACATTCAAACAGAGGAAGACTTAAGAAACTATCACAGGTTAGAGGAGACTTAAGGAAACACATGAATAAATGCAATGAGGTAAATTAGATTGGATTCTGGGACAGAAAAAGGATATTATTGTAAAAACTGATGAACACTAAATGGTGTAGTGCACAGTATTATACCAATGTTAATTTCTTAGTTTTGATAAATGCACCATGGTTTGGTAAAATGTTAACTTTAGGGGTATCTGAGTAGATGCGTAAAAACTCTCTGTATTATCCTTGCAATTCTCTGAAAATCTAAAATTATTTCAAAATGAAAAATTCAAAAGAAGAGCAGTAATCATTTAATCCCCCTACTGTCATATCTAATGGAATTTTATAAAAATTCACTTGCATTTCTATTTCTCTTTTATCTTTCTTAGGATTACAGATAGAAAGAATGATGATAGCTATGGGTATCTTTTTTCTCTTTCAAAACTTTTATGTTTTAAAAATGTATCAATGTGTTGAATCAGAAAAAAAAAAACAGGACTTCATAAGCTCAATTAATTATGAGTAGGATCTTTCTTTCTCATACCTTATTCATCTGTATTGCAGTATATAAGCCCAACATGATGTACCCTCACCAAGAACATGCTTCTTTTCCACTCGAATGTATTTTCACAATTTGACATTTCTCTTCCCTCTCTACTCTTCTCTTCTTGTCATAGTGTTAATATTGCATGTTTTTTCCCCCAGCCTTTATACCAGTGCTATTTAAAGTAGAAGATTTGCAGTGAAATATCAGTTTGACTGCTCCTGAACTGTAGTGTATACTACTAGAAGAACCAAAGGTATTTTTTAAACTTTGCTGTACTTTAAATCTTAAAGCTTGTCACAGAAAGACAAGACTTGGTAACATTGGTTTAAAATCCATGTTTTGATTTTATTGTCACATCAATTCTCTTATTCTCTTTTGGAAACTATCCTCTATGTTGATGAATTCAATCAAAGTATTAGAATTATGATACTGAAAATATAATTATTTAAAATTCAATATACATGCGGACAAAAACAATATCAACTCAAATTCCTGTGGAATCAAATAATTGCAAACTAGAATTTGTTATATTGACTCCCTAACCCAAAATCTAAATCCTGAAAGATAAAATTAGATCTGCTATTTTAAGTATTAAAGATCATAATAATTTTCTATAAATCATGTGTGGAACAAAGTGTACTGACATTGACCTGCAAAATTAGCATCTTTTGGGAGCTTATTGGAAATGGAGACTCTTGGACCTCACCCAATATACATTGGATATCAATAAGATAGCCAGATCTTTCACAGGCAAATCAAATTTTGAAATGCACTGCTGTAAACTAAATCCAATATGCTTACTTATAAAATTAAATATTATTGTATTTGTAGAAGAACACTACTATTACCCTGTGGCCCTTAGGAATTACATGATTTTGAAACATGAATATAATATACCTATAATGGATGGATTAGTTGAGATTACAGAATGATCCAGAGATAAGCAGACAAAACTAAGGCCTGGAAGATTTAAATTATTAATGAGGTCTTAATAGAAATAATTTACAATACACTTTATGTTCAGTATTTATCCTTTTGAATTCAAAATAGTAACTGATATGAAAGACCATAATTATTTGCAGGAGTTGCAAAGTAAGCCAGTAAAGGAATCAGGTAACCAGTACATGTCTGTTCATGTATCAGGAACTGAATGATTACCTCCATTCCCTGTGTAGAACAGCAGCAGGAGTGCAGGAGAGGGGAGACATCACTGAAATCAGAACAGTCCTTCAGAGCTAGAGAGTATCACTATTTATTATTATCATCATAGTTGCTAACCCTTAGTGAATGCTGGGCATGGCTCCAAATGCTTAATGTGTATTCTCTCATTTGTCCTTTCTAATAGCTCCAGGAAAGAGGTATTAATATTGTCTTTATTTTGTAGATTAAGAAAGAAAGGAAGAGAAAATTGAGCAATTTGTTCATTGTAGTTAACAGTGGAACAAGGTTTTGAACTTGTCAGTCTTGACTTTAGACCCCACAAAACCTCTTAACCTCTACCCCATTCTGATGCACAGGGGAAAAATCACTATTTTCAGTCTTATTTATTTACTAATTAATATCTGACTCATCCTTACTCTCCATAGCCTCACTCTTTAACAAAGTGTATTGTTTTTTACAGCTTCATTGAGGCATAACTGATAAACAAATAACTTCATATATTTAATGTATGCAATTCAATGAGTTTGAACAAACACATACATCTCTGATACCATCACCACAATCAAGGTAATAAATATGTTCATCACCTCCAAGAGTTTCCTATGTCCCTTTGCTTTTTTATTTATTTAGTTATTTTCTGGTGATAGGAACACAACATAAAATCTACCCTCAGCAAATTTTTCAGTGAAAAATACTGTATTATTAACTGTAGGCACTATGTTTTATGGCAGATGTCTAGAACTCATTCATCTTGTATAACTTTAACTTTATACCCATTGAACAACAACTCCCATTTCTCCCTCCTCCCATACTATGTCAGCCACCATTCTATTTCTACTTCTATAGGTTTGACTATTTTTAGTACCTCATACAAGTGGAATAATGTGATATTTGTCCTTCTGTGACTGGCTTACCTCACTTAGCATATTTTTTCCAGGTCCATCCATGTTTTTGTAAATAGTAGAATTTCCTTCTTTTTTAACACTAAGTATATGTGAGATATATATATATATATATATATATTCTTTATCCATTTGTCTGTCACTGGACATTTGAGTTGCTTCCATAGCCAACATCTTGAAATGCCATTTTTTAACACTGTTTTTGAAATTTTAAAAAATTGCCCTATACAGACTATTCTCAGTTTACAAAATGGTGTGTTCCAGAAACTATTATATGTTGATTATTTTGGATGCATTTACTTTACATACAAGGTTTATGTTTAATCCAAAATGTGTAGTTGCATAACTTTAGCGAAAAAGATTACCAACATTTCAGTATTATAATTACACAAAGCAGAATGAAAATTTACATGGGAAATAATATCTTTAAATCTGACTGACTATAGAATCAAAGCAGAAATAGGGAGGCATTTTGCTACAATTTCTAGAAATGTTAAAGGAATCCAGAAGTTGATACCACTTAGTGATTATTCTTCCTAATATCAAGGAAAGGATACTATCTTTCTTTTTTTTAAACTGGGACTATCCTTACACTAATTAACCATGATAATTATAATTATCTATCTTTCTCTCTCCCTCTGTGTGTGTGTGTGTGTGTGTGTGTGCACGTTTAATCATGAAATTAAGGGGACAAACAAAAGGAAAACTTTTCTGAGATAATGGTGCAGAGTATGGGTGTTGGCAGAGGAAGCTGAGAGGAAGAAAATATGAGAAGATGTGAGAAAACTATCGTTTCATGGTGAAATTACCTGAGTTGGGAGAGATGAAAGGCAGAGAGACAAGGAGAAAGAGAAAGATATTACAGTACTGTGTGTGCATTCACACTCTAAACTAGAAAGGCCCATGTTGAGGTACGGGGAAAAGGAAATAAGGACATTAGAAGCTTACGGGAAGGTATGTGAAACTCAAATAAACATATTAAATATTTTATAATTTTAGATTTTAAAAATATAAAGAAATATTTTTTTATAACAGAACTCCAACTCCATATATCTATGCCTGACACATTCTTCACAGGTAGTGCAAACACTAACTCTTATTGTCACATATAACCATTAAATGCTTATATCAGTATTGGAGGCAGAGAATCCTTGAGATATTTCTTATTTATTCAAAAGGTACATGGATTTTGAAAGGCTGAGATAGACGTCTTTAGATAATAAATGAAGAGTAAGCTTTGAAACCAAATTTCAATTTTAGCTACCCGGAAAAGCTGTCTGCCCAAGGCAGGGAACTCTCTGGAATGTTTCCGGGGGAAAAGGCTTATCCACCTGGCTCTCCATATGTATAACCCATCCCAGAGCTACAGGACTTAGCAGAAACTGAACTGGGGGAAATTGAGTTGGAGGAAAGGATGGGCCAGACTTGGCCAAAAGAGGCATTTCAAGTGGGCAGAACAGTCAACACTGGACTTCTACAAAAAGAGACACTGCAGACAATGTCAAAGACGAGTCCAAAATACTGAACCCTGTGAAAACTGGGTCATGAGCCAGACAAATAACTCAGATTAATGCAGTGAGGGATTGGATATGGCATCTCTGACATTTTGCCAGTGTATTTTCTGCTCTCAGCCAGCTCTTATTGGCCTAGTTGTGGCCCTTGTCTCTAGTGTATTTTAAAGGCACCGCACATCCCCAAGTCTTTAAAGGAGAGTGGAAGAGGAATCATACAAGGTTTACAGGGTCAGTAGAAGCATACTTCATTGTTTACGACTCTTCTATTTGAAGTGACATAATTAAAATAATTCCCTTTCACTGCTTCACAAATAACACACATTACATGTATATCGAAAATTAATGAAATCCTTTTTTTCTAGATAAAAATTGAATTATTATTGTAAAACATGAACCTTAAACAGTGCTATGGAAGAAGAGCCGGACTAAGAGCCAGGAGCCCGGCACTGCCCTTGTGCTCTCAGGCACTTCACTCATCCTGTCTCAGATTCAGCTCTCTCATCTGTAAAATGAGCAGGTTGGGCCAGATCATCTCTGAGGCCTATTCCACATGCATAATTGTACAAATCCATCATTATTATCACTACTTAATGTGAACAGCTATCTTGTCAGTGTACACGTACACCAATTCAAAACTGCTGGCCTAATATAATAAGACTTTTAAAACACATCTGTTTAATTTTCCATGGAAAGGAAACTTAAGTAATTGATTAAACAAATCTTAATACAATTTAGGTTGCTGGTCCTTTTCTTAGAAGGAAAAATAGTTTGATTTCCTATAAAGTCTATTCAAGTTGAACCGTCTTCCAATATTTTGTTACTGATCTTCCTTCTGCCAGCAGCAGTCCCCAATTTTAATTGAATGGGGGAAAAAAGCAGTCCTGATGGTCTATGTCATTCTATTGGATTTTATATCATTGAATTTCAAGCTGGTTTCACTGGGACCTGCCAAGAGTGGCTTATGCCAACCTCTGAGTCTCCTTGTTACACTTATATCCTGGGTAGCATTGTTTGCCTTTTTGTCTGCTCTCTGATTAAACTGACAACATTTTGCCTTTTGCAGCTCTGGTGTCATTTTCTGTTGACAGTGTCTAGTAATCGTAACAGACTGGTGTCCTTGTGGAATGGGTAGAACCCATTGATTGGTTAGGTGTATTAATGCAGCGCTGTTAAATGACATGCAGAAGTGTCTTTGTGCTACGTGGCAGCTGAATGGGTGCCAGTGAGAGAGGTTATTAAGCACAGATAAGAAGCAGCACCTCTATTCACGGCAATGTCACTTTCTCCCATTTGAGGAGAGACATTTGCTCAAGACATTTTTTTTCTCCTCTCACGGACGATATTTAAGGCAGAAAGTTGCTGTCTAAGTTGCCGCATGACTTCAGAATAGATTGTTTCGAGAAGGTGAACTCTAGAGAGACTCATTTAGAACAATTTTTCCTTAAAACTATATTGCATTGAATGCAAACGTTTAAATAAGAACAATTAAATTGTTAATAGCACCAGAAAAAAAAACAATAGAGACCCAATGACAAGTGTAACTTGTCATTATATCATTTGGAAATAAAAATAATTTTTAAATAATTTTATCTTCTGGGCTCTTCAAAGAAATAAGATGACATCAAAATATAGCAGAATTGTGAAACTTTACCAAATAATGAAATCAGGAATACAATGGTGAAAACTACTCTTTGTTTTTATTTTATTGTTTGAATTTCCAGGTGTGCATCGTATATGTTCTAAGTTATCTAATTATGCAATATACATAACGTCAGGTTTTAGACTGCAAACTTGTGAAAGTCTTTGTATTCACCGGAAAATGTCATGACTGGTCCTCTTCCTTTCGTAAATTGAGAAATTCTGAAATTTTCTGTGCAAGTTTAACTGATATTTGCTAGGTTTGTTATTTGTGCTTTTTGCTTTACTTTGAAATTTTCCACAAATCCCAACTTAGCATCAATCACACCCTTTAGGAGTTTAGCCTTTTGCAATGTTTTACTACTTCTGCTCTCTTCCTTCAGTCTCCTGCTTCATATATATCAATATATATATGCATATATATGTATATGTGTGTGTGTGTGTATATATAAAATTCCTTTCTGTCTTATCATAAATCAGTTGTTAGGGTTTGCTTATATAATGTATTAAATTTAATTAGTAAGTTCAAGTCTCTCTGTTAAGGACTGAGGTCAAAGACAAATGCACAATGTAAATCAATCTTCTACTTCCATTATGCAACCTGTTTGAACCCCAATTTTCCCTTCTATAAAACAGGATTACAATACATCAGAAAGTTGTTCTGGGAATTACATGAACTAGTGTATGGAAAGCACCTAGTTCATTGCCAGCTGCAGAGTTGATGATTAATAAACTTGATACCTTTATCTCTAAGCCATCATGAGTGAATGAAATCACATCTCTATTTCACCCTATTAACTATGAATCATGTTTTTCCAATAACTATTTCTTATTGATGAAAAATGAAAAGCTCAAGATATGAGATGAGATCTCTGATACGTTTATCTGTTATTCCAATAAAAGACAGGAGTCTAACATATGCACACACGTAAAAATATACACTCAGTATTTATTTGACAACTATTTCAAATGCACTACCTTTTTTATGTCTCATCTCAAACCTTTGAAGTATTATCTTTATTTTACAAATACAGAATCCAGGCTTAAAGATATTAAGTAAATTCCTCAAGATATTCTGGTAAGGAACAAACCTGAACTTTAGGTCTCTTAATTTCAAGCTTTTAATACTTAAGAAGTCCTTTTGAACTATGCTCCAGAATCAACCTCTGAAGATATTTTAGCTGTTTGATGCTGAGCTATCGGGCGTTATTATAATTTGAAGGAAACCAGCAGACAAGAGGTCCAAAGGGAACAGTGAGAATCAGGGACATTCTTCAGGGCTACCCAGGTTCTTCCTTTCTACATCTGACATTCTTTCTCTGGTCCAAGTAGTAGGTGTTATCTCTAAGTGAGGTGTGTTTTCACCACAGTATACAGCAGCAGGGAGTGTTTACATGACCAATATCTCCATGTTATAATCCAGATAATTGTATAGCTTATGAGACATTTTCTGGGGCTTAATAACTCATAACCGCATAGGTTGGTTTACCATAAATAAATGTCAGGGACATCATGCTAAGTGTATTTCGTGTGTAAGAGCTCTTCCCCTAGCAAATAGAATTAGTCTATTTATCAGTACAAAATGATCCAGTTACCAGCATGCCTACACGGATATTAGACAAGATGACTTTTCTTTTTTCCCCAGGAATACGTCACCAGTAATTGGGAGAGAAATAGATCAAAAGCCAGACCCTTTAATCTTTCCTTCCCAGATGTATATGTTTGCCTCCCTCTTTTCTAATATTGAGAATCTTAATTCCCTTATAGTGACATGATAAAAAATATGTGTGTATGTGCATAAAATAGCTTTATTAAATATATGCCTTATAGAATCATAGAATTCTAAGTCTGAAAAGGAACATTAGCTTATCTGCCCTCTTTTTTGAAAAAATTAGAATATTTATTCTTTGGATCAAATTTTTCAGCACTTCATTCACTTTGCTTTGTATTGCAGTTAGTTCATTCATTTATTCATGCAACAACTATTATTGTGAGCCTGAAATACAGCAAATAAGACAAACAAGAATCCCTGCTCTCAAGAAATTTATATTCTAGTGAGGAAAACAGTCAAAAATTTAAATAAAGTAACATCTGTATGTACTACAGTATGTTAGATAATAAGTGATAAGAAGAACACAAAATAAAGCAAGAAAAGTAGAGAGTAAGTTGATGGGAGTTAGGATGGGGAGGTGAAATTTGGATACATTGACCAGGAAAAGCTTCTTAAAGAAGTAGTTATCGAATCAAGAATTGAAGGAATGAGGAGAGGAAGCATGCCTCTAACATGAGAGAATTCTAGGCAAAGGTCAGCATGTCCAAGGCTCTGAGACAGGAGCACCTCCAGTGTGTTAGAGGAACAACAGTACAGTGGGCCAGGAGTGGAGTCAGGTGATAGATCATGAGGTCAGACAAATAATGGGGTGCCATGCACACAAGATGCCATTGATTATATATGTATTCTTCATTTAACTGAAGTTTAAAAAGTCTTTATGTGTCCTACATCTATTCACTTGCCACTCTTGGATGCACATATCTAACATAATATCTTATAAATCTCTGATCTAGGTTTATTTATTAAAGAATGACTTTCTAAAATCTAAGTTTCTTGACCCATTGAGATGAAATTCCATTGGGTCATGCTAAAATTTATTATTTCAAGAAATGTATAACACCTTCAAGATCTTTAATTGCCTTGAAAATACTTTATGATTTTTTGCATATTCTCTTGTATATAAAGTTTTGGAAACTTTTTGGTCATAGGAACTCACATACATGCCTAAATTACAGAAGATACCAATTATTTGTTAACTAATACTCTATAGGTAACTATGGTCCCAGTTGTATTCTTGTTCCCAAGACCTAAAGTAAGACTTGGCTAATATGAACTGCATGTTTGGGAGGTAAAAATGAGTTATCATTAATTCAGTTGGGATTCGGTATATTGGGGTTTGAGTAACTGCAGATTGTATTGCTTCTCAGAAATTGATGTTATTAATGATACACAACGCTTTATAATGTCATAGTTTCTCAATATTTTCCAGACTATGTCACACTGTTTCTTGTACTTGTAAAACTTGCTTTGGTAAATATAAATGAACACACATTTCTTTTATAGCTTTAGACTATGTTGTCTTTTGTTAAGTACATAGTTACCGTTATCGGTAATAAGTCAGGCTCAAAGAATTCCGGCCAAAACCTTGCCAGAAACAAAGATGAAGAGAATGGCAAGATGCCACAATGGGCCTTATGACCTATAGTAAATTGTTTTAAGAGCAGTTTCAAATATTCTTACTATTTTCTTATGCACTTACTCTTTTTTGATGCAAAAGGATGAATATTTACTCTGAAAAATTAATCTCTGTTGAGTAGTTTTTTTTCTTCTCACAGTTTCTGACATCTTTCCACACAGCTATGATACTGAAGTAGGATTTCTTATCACCATTTAGAAGATGATATATTAAAGTACACAAAATTATTAAAGATTATTTACAAAGGCCTAAGTAGCATAATATTTTCAGTTAAAGGAAGCTTAGTCATTCTATATAAATAATGTTAGTTGCCTTAGCTCTGTAATAAAAATGAGCCCAAAATAACATTACATCCTGTAATAAAACTATAAACTTTTACACAAAAATCCCCACCAGAAATACATGAAATCAAACCGGTGTTATTTTAATTGCTGCATGTTACTGTATTTCATATATTTCTCCCAGTTTGGCATATTTGAGAAATGCCTAGAAAATGTCAAATTAAGAAAAAACCCATGTGGCATCTCCATGTTACTCCATCCCTGCAACTGTCGTGTCTGGGAGACATAAATGGAATGGCAGCTGTTTCTTCAGTATATTTGAAATATATTCACAGAGTAATGTCCTGATGTATATTTTGGTTGCTAAATTTCCAGTTGCAGCAGCAATGATGACTCTGACACTCTTCTTTTGAGGTAATTAAACTTTCAGCCCATCTGTGCAGTTACTTTCATAATATTTTCAAAGGGCACAGAATGCTTTCAATATTTGTACCACTTCATTTTTACTTGCTAAGGGACCTATTATCTAGCTGAACATTGTTGAAACAAGTTTTTTGAAAACTGGTTTGTGAAAGAGGACATTAAAAATGTCACACTAGCAAGAAAGTAATGTAATTAATGTTGAATTTATAATAACCTGAAGGATATCTTGTTTACCAAACTACATTTCACATCCTTGCATTGGGCATTTTATCTTTGATTCTCTATGATGCTCAATCCTGAAGTGAAATGACAAGTTCTAGATGTGATCTTTCTTGTTCTGGAGATATCTTCCTTGCTTTGAGAAGTTTCTAGTTTTTGTGTACTTCATTGACAGAAGGTTATAATAAAATAGGGAAAATAATGAGTTAAGTAGACACAGAAAGACATCAATAATTTTTACAAGAGTGTTTCAGTTGCTTATAAAGCATACAAAAATAATGGTTATTGTCTCCAGAAGGTAAATGTTAATGTATCAGTTAGGTATCTAATGACATTTAGATTGAAATAAGGTTTTATAGAGAATAAGAAATTTTATATTTTGAAATGTACTCAATTCTATATTTTTTCTTATTATCAGTGTTTATTGTGGGAAGGTTAAATATAAAGATATGAAAAAAATTGAATAGTAAAATCTCTAACTCCCTTATCCTCATTAATTATTGTCAACTTAATTATGCAAATGCTTAAATACAGACACAAATTAGAATTACCCCATGCACTTTTTTTTTTACTGCCTGCTCTTTTATTTTATTATTAACATTTTAAAAGATAAGTAATATTTCTTGGAATGTTTGCATAGACTTTCATCAACTGGATATAATATGTATGATTCAGCAAATCTCTTTTTATTGCTAATACAATGTATATCTTTGGTGACCTGTCCTTTTATATGTTCTTTCCTTTTTTAGGATGTTTATATATTTTTGGTTTGTTTGTAAGAATTTAATAAAATGAGGGTATCAATTCTCAGTTATGTTTGATATAAATATTTTATTACAGGTAATTTGACTGTTAATATTGTGTATGATGATTTGGGATATGTATGTAATAGTTTATGTTGACAAATCTTTCCATCTTTTTTGTCATTATAACATTATATAAATTTTATATTTAGAAATATCTTTTTTATAGACAAAACAAATATTCACCCATATTTCTTCAGTTTTTAATACATTTGTTATTTAACTAAAAAGTATTTATTTAGCATTAAGTTTTGTGCAGAGAATTAATCAGTGCTTGATTTTTTTCCCAAAAGTATCATAATCATCTAAATGTCATTTATATTAATTTTTCCTTTACCTCTATTTTTTTTTTGCTGCGTTTATTAGACCTTTCACAATTTGTCATTCTTCTTGAGTCATTTTTAATGATTTATAAATTTATTAACATCAAAATAAAGCATCAAAACTTTTACAAATAAATGATTGAAATCCTATGATTGAACACTAAATTGCTGTTAACAAAGCAATTAATAAAAAACTCGAGAGAACACAAGAAACTTCAAAATCTATGAATAAATTTTAAATAAATATTAGTAAGTTGCAAGAGAGTGCGTTCAAAACCAGTGAATTCAGTGTATATGTTAACTACCTGCTATGCTCAAGTGCTGCTGGGTACATGTGTCTCAAAGATGAAAGAGATACAGTCCTTTCCCTTAAGGCACTTCCAAAGAGATAATGCCATTTGGAAATGTTGTGATAGGACGGATGTATGTATAGTGTGATGTGCAAGCAAATCATTCAACACAACGTGGCTTTCAGGAAATACTTCTTAGAGGAGACGACTGAGATTAGTGATAAAGGATGAATAAGAATTTTCCAGATAAATAAAGATATAAAGGTATGCCTGATGCCACGTGAACAAAGCCATGAAAATGTGTAACAAAGTTTAAGGGAAATGGAAACAGCAGTATTGTAAAACCAGGTGAGTTCAGCTACTCTACTCTGGTAATCTGGTAACAAGAAGGAAAAAAGAAAAGCAGTCTTTCTTTCTATTTATCATCTATATATCTGTCCACAAATCCTTTTTTGACTGAAATAATAATTACAAAGAGAGAAAAGGAGAAAAAGAGCATGCAAAAAAGAATATAAATAAAAAATGAAAGTACTTTACTGATAATTATCATCCTTCATTCTAGTTAATATTTAGCCTTGTTGGACATCTTGATAAGTCATTAAATCCCATGTCTTATTGACTTGTTTAAAGGCTAACTTTGGTCCCAAAGTCTGTTATTACCATAATGTACACAAGCATCAGGATCCTATAACTGACTCATAATATCAAGGTCAAATCTCTTGGCAATAAAATTTTAAGCACTACATTATTTGCTAATACAGAGTTGATCAGCATAAGTGAAATAAAGTGATCTTTTCTTTTATCTGTCCCTCTACTTACTAGTTGCTAGACAATTAAAGTGAAGCTTACTTAGCCTTTCAGAGAAATGGCAATGAAACATTACAAGCATAGAGTGGAAGAAGACCACCAATTTCCCTCCTTAAACAAGACATATGCATCAAATAAAGAGAGTAATCACTTTATAATAAACATTTTAATAAAAATATTATTAATTTGCCATTAAATCAAAATGAAAGGAACAAAGTCACAATGATAAGGTAGCTTAAGTTAATGGTAGTCATCCTCTATATAGTATTATACTAGGTTTAGTGCAGAAATTGAAATCAGAAATTATTCCTGTACTTGTGGAATTTACAATACATCCATTTATTGTACAAATGAAAAATGGTGGATATTGCCTTTGTCAATGTTGGTTTTGTTAACAGACATACAATTAGCTTTAAGCAAATTCTCTCCATAATATGTAATGTAATAGACTTTTCTTGTTTAATTCTGAAAACCCAATGAAGTATTGACGTTTTCACACTTAACAAACATTAAATATATATGTATACATGGAGTTTAATTTCTTATCATAATGGTTGCAGGACTCAAAAACCAACTACATGAAGCTCCTTGAGCTGACCATCTTCTTACTCTAAGTTGCATTTCTGTTTTTCTTTTTAAAATATCATGAGTTACACAGTGATGCCATTATATAGTTTTTGTCATTCCAGCTTTTTGAGAAAACTAATAACGATGCTGTCCAACAAAAGTAAGGTTCCCCTCTGCTGTGGAAATGGATTATTCCCCATTCTTTCCTCTTGATCTGTGGTTAGATTAGGTAGTTCTAAATCTTCTGCTTTCTCCTCAGCTTTCTCTCTTCTCACATTTCCCACAGGTTCTAAACTGTAAAAGGGACTGGCTTTACATTAGTCCCTAAACAAGCATGAAATAATTTCTTACTGACTTACCCAAACCATCTAAAATGCTCCAACTAATTTTATTATATGAGGATATATAAAATGAAAACAAGTAAATGTTATACAATTTGATTTTAACATTGCATTTTAGATGAGTTTCATTTAACTGGAAATATGTGGCTATTATAAATGAGGGTCTAGAGCTGTTGTGCACTATTCGAAACAGGGTTTGTAGCATGAGTCTCACAAAAACAACACATTATTTTATAGTCATATTTCTGGCAGCTCACTATGCATCCCTTATCTCATGAGGAAAGAGGAGAACGTGATTTGAATGGCTGATTTAAAAAGTATAGCTTAATATTTTAATCTCTTAGTAGGTTTAACAATCAACACACCTGCTCTTCCTGACGAATTTAGAAGGCAGGACATAGTTGCCTTTCTAATAATGTGTGTCTCCTGTTGTCATGTTATATGGTGAGTAAAGAAAGGCATTCATCATTGTTCTTCTGGAACATAACAACAAAAACAACAAAAGACATTTTATCTCCTCACTCAAATATGTTTCAAATAATTAAGTACATTACATGATGGGCATAATGAGTATCAATTTACAGAATTTCTTTCAGAGTCCTATGTTATAGAAAATTAATATTAATCTAGTCTCCTTTTAAGAATTTTCTATTTTATTTTCTGAATTGTTTCAACAGTAGAAAAGGCAAACTATATTTGACAAGAATCTCATATTTGAATGGTTGCAGATATTAACAAAATTTATTCTAATTACCTTAACATGTTTCAAATATTAAAAGCAATTCATTATTTGAATCAATTTTCAACCACCTGATACTTTTTTTTTTTTTTGATACCTTATTCACTAAATTTTACTTAACATGTTTAGCCAAGTTGACAGAAAAGAAATTCACAGCAGTGCCTTACTTCCTTGAAGGAAATTCACTTTATTTCTCCCACAGAGATCTCACTGGAGGTTCAGCATGTACCTTTCTCAGGAATCTTAATATTCTCAGCAGGGTCAAAATAATTTTTTTAGGTATTTATTTCACTAATAAATTAATACTGTCCAAAAATAGCTGAACATACACAGAAGTTATGTCAAAACAGCACCACCTCATATTTTAGAAAAACTATTAATCTACACTTTTCTCTTGTTCTCTGCCCACCCCCCCCCACCCCAAACAAATGTAAAAACTAGGTTCAGCCTAGATTTTATAAATTTACTTAGCTTGAAATTGTCTGCCTTTATGCAAATATGAAATATGTACACATTTTAAATATACATATTTACAAAGTGTTTCAATGAAATATTTCAGAGATTGTTAATCAAAACCTGAATTATATAATGCAGTAGTTTATTACTAGAGCAATAGAATATTCACAGTGTAAGGAATCTGACAGCTAAACTTCTTTCCATTAACCAAGCACTTTGCCAATAATCAAAATCTTTGATGGTCATTCAGCATTGAAAGAGGCGCATCATTTGGTGAAACAGTCTGTAGTATTGTTAACAGCTTTACATCCTTACTTATATTAGCGGCAGTCTACCTGTTCATTACCATTATGTCAACTCTGGTGCTGTTTCTAGTCTCATGAGCACACAGTTTGAGCTACTCCATATTCTAGCCAACAACTCTTACTTAAAGACACAGGAAGAAGTGGTGGAGGGTGGTTTTGAAAGGACTCTTCCTCTCTCTCAGTATGGAAACTGAGGCAGTAGTAGAAGACAAAGCTAAAATCTAGGCAGGAAAGGATCAGGCCAATACTACTTCAAGGAGTCCCAGATGGAGGTAGTGAATGGAGTACAGAGCCAGAGGTGGCAGTTATACAGGGAGCAAGCCCAACAAAGTCTGCATCAAAGATGGAAAGCAGTTTCCCACGGAACTGAACACAGTTTTTGACTCATTTCATTAGAGAGCCAGGTTGAAATATGAATGTGCTTTAGCCTAGTTTAAGGAGACAGGTGTAGAATGAATACAACTGTGCTTTCTCCCGTTCAGCTAACATATACAGTTATCAAAATATCCCATGTGGCATTTGCTAGTGTGTCATGCTACATAGAAAATGAAGCATCTAGAACTAGATACAATACTCCAAATATGACCTGATCCATACATAGTGCAGTAGAGTTAACATATTCCTTTTTATTAACAAATACATTCATTCTCTAGGCACAGTTCTGTATGCTTTCCATATACAGATTGATTTTCTGCAGTTCTGATCCACAAAGCTCTGAAAACTGAAAGTTATTTCATGTTTGGTGCAAATTTGTTTACTGCAAAACCTGATTTGATCCATCAAGAGGTAGTTCATAATTTTTTTAATCCCACTTGATGTGGATATAGGAAACTTTCACTACAAAAATGTCAAAGTGCTTTATAACCCACTGGGAATATTTCAGTGTAAATACCATTTCACCTTTCTAAAATTAGAAAAATTCTAAAACACCTCTGGGCTTGAGAGTTTCAAGTAAGAGATTATGGATGTGGACTTATTCATTTAACTCTCAAAACGAACCCATGAAGTATGTACAATTACTGAGATATATATATATATATACTCACACTATATGTATATAGTGTGAGTTGCCCAAGGTCACAGAGCTAATTAATAAAGGAGTCAGGATTTGAAAAACAACAATATAGTTTCAGAGCCCCTTCTTCCCCTTCTGAAATGTTATTATCACCTCAAACTACCCAACCCCTATATAAAGGTGTCAGTATCCATCTGTGATAACACTATGATCAGTGAATATTATTTAGTGTCTCTTTCCTTGGCTACTATAGTTCTCAATCTGCCCCTAAACTTTGTGATTTTAATCTCCATTTTGTCCAAGTATTCCATTTCTTTAAGCCTTACTGGACATCATAGAAGAAATATTCTGATAGAGTCCTTATATTATTCTGTTATTCCATTCTGGGAACAGTAAGTATGTAAGAAAAAGAAGGGCAAGATATTGTTGGTTAGTTTATTTTTTTCCAAAACATCTTAATCAACTATGGGGAAAAAATAAGTAAGAATAAGATATTGGAAAATCTCTCCCTCTTAACCCAATAGAGTAGAAAAATATCACGTATTTGCTTGTATTTTTTGGCTTTTTTTTTTTTTTGAGTTACATTTTAGTCCAAATTTTGAAATGATCCAATTCTCTTACTTGAAGTAGATTCTTGACACAAATAACCTTGCGAAGTTTGAAATGATTCCACGGTTCAATCTCATCTAAAGTCACATAAGATTGACTATCATATATGTTTTATATGTATATATGTATATATATATATACACACACACACACACACACACACACACACAAATATATATATATATATGCATACATTCTATATGTTAGTGCTGCCACAAATAATCATGGTGTAATATGGTAAAATAATCATGGTGTAAATAACAGCATAATAATTACATAGTAAGTACTTCATCTTTTCAAGGGTGAAGTTTGAATTGTATAACTCTCTATGGAATACAACTTAATTATGCATCAGTTTTACATGTATTCCCATTAACTCTTCTGTTTTTTTTTCTTTCAGGTTATTTAAGCTTCTCTTTCAGCATAACTTCAGGCTATAAGTATATATTTGTATCTTACCTTTAGTACATAATTTATATTCTTGTGATTTAGTATATTTGCATATTATGTATTTATAGCCACACATACACACTACAAAAAATCAGATTGTTGAAGAACTTAAGAAGCTTGTGAAACTAGCACATTGATTAAAAGATCTATTCATTTATTCAAGAATTATTTATTGATTTTTCCACTATGTGCTAAGTACTCCACCAGCACTAGGAATATACTAAGAAATTAATAGAAAATGTCCCCAACCCTCATGTAGCTTATGGTCATTTCCCTGTTCCATCAAAGGCACATAAATAATACAGAACATCTTAATTTTTATCTTTTTCTTCACAAAATAAATTTCTAATTTTTGCAAATTTGAGCTTGGTTTTATAGACTTATTAATATTGATTAGTTCAAAGAATACCTATGCTTCTATAGTAGACACCAAGCAACTAAAATCATTACTTACTATTAAAATATTGCTGGAAATTGACAGTAAAAATGTTAAAAATTTTCTCCAAAGACTCAATATTTTATCAAAATGAAATATGTAGGCATTTATACCCTGTGAGAAGAGATTGAAGGAAGTTAATGTGACAACTATTCTTTTTCAGTTTTGTCAATATTTGCTACATATATTTTGAAGTAATGTTATTTGATAAATTCATCATTTAATTTATTCACCTTTTAATTTATTTTTGTTATGTCATTCTGAGGAATTAATAATTTTGTAATTATGATCTCCCTCTTTGTCTCTAGCAATCTATTTTGCTTTAAATTCTATTTTTTATGATATTAATATAAGCACACTTTCTTATGACTAGTATTTGCCTAGCATATTTTTTCCAACATTTTATTTCTAGCCTGTGTCCTTATTTTTAATTTCAGTCTCTTATCAAACAGTTTTTTTGTTTGTTTTGTTTTTATTCATTCAGACAATCCCTGTCCTTTAATTAAATTGCTAGATCCATTTACTTAATGTAATTTGTGATATAGTTGTGTATGAGTATACTGTTTTAGTATTTTTTTTCCATTTGCTTTGTTGTTAATTCACTATATTTTTAGATTGAAAAATATGTTTTCTCCACTATTGGGTTTAGCTCCACCTCTTTGTATGATTATTATTTTTACTGGCTTCTCTAAAGATTAAAGTATATACCCTTAACTTATCACAATCTACCTCAAATTGATATACTATTTTATGTACAATAAAATAAATTGTTAACAGTATAGTTCAAATTATCCCATACTTTATACTACTGTTGTATATATTTTATTACTGCATATGTTATAAAACCCACATACATATTATATTTTATTTAAATAATCCATAGTCTTCTAATAATTCTTGACATGTTCCTTTTATATTTACTCACATATTTACCATTTCGAGTCATGTTCTTTTCTTTAGTCAGATGTTGGCTTTTATCTGTGACTATTTATCTTCAGCCAGAAGAAATTATCTTTAGTATTTCTTGTTGTGAATATCTACTGGTGGCACACAGCTTTTTGTTGTTGAAAATGTATTAATTTGCCTTTATTTTTAAGGGTATATTTTCACTGGGTATAGAATTATAGGTTGACAGGTGTTTTTTTTTTTTTTCCTTTAAAAAACGTTTAGGGCTTCCCTGGTGGTGCAGTGGTTGAGAATCTGCCTGCCAATGCAGGGGACACGGGTTCGAGCCCCCTTCTGGGAAGATCCCACATGCCGCGGAGCAACTAGGCCCGTGAGCCACAATTGCTGAGCCTGCGCATCTGGAGCCTGTGCTCCACAACAAGAGAGGCCGCGACAGTGAGAGGCCCGCGCACCGCGATGAAGAGTGGCCCCCACTTGCTGCAACTAGAGAAAGCCCTCGCACAGAAACAAAGACCCAACACAGCCATAAATAAATAAATAAATAAATAAATAAATAAATAAATAAATAAATAAATAAATAAAATTACAAAAAAAAAAAAGTTTAAAAAATGTAATCCCATTTTGCTCTGTATTATATTGTTCTGACTAGAGGCATCATCTTTATTTTGTTATTATACTATACGCAGTATTTATTTATATTACACTCATGTTTTTTATGATTGTTTCCCTTATCTTTAGTTTCATCAGTTTGACTGTGATGTGCCTACGTGTGAGTTTCTAGGGTTTGCTGAGTCTCTTGAACATAAAGATTGGTCTTTCAAAATTCATGAGAAAAATTAACTATGATCTCTTCAGTTAATTTCTGCATCATTCTCTCTCCCATTTCCTTCTGGATTCTACTGGTATATATGGTAAACTGTCTGATATTATCCCACTGGCCTTAGACTTTGTTAGTTTTCTTTTTGTTTTTTTTTTTTTCCTCTATGCCTTTGTTTTAAATTTTGGTAATTTTAAAATAAGATATCTCATTTTTCAGCTATAAAAATTTGGTTCTTCTTCGTTCATATAAAAGTTGGCTCTACTTCAATTTTTCAATATTTCTTACCAAAATAATACATCTTCATTCACTTTTCCACTTTTTCTGAAAAATTTTGAATATATTTTAATAGCTATTTTAATGTTCTTGTCTATTAATATCACTGTATAGATGATCTATGAGATCTCCTTACATTGACTATCCTTTCCCTTGATTACAAGACATTTTTTCTTCTTGCTTCTTTTTATATTTAACTTTGTTTTGTTTTCTAAATTTTCTGGACATTTTTTAAAAAGTATATTTTAGAGAGTTTGGTTTGTGTTATATACCTTTATAGAGTATATTGCTTTATTTTGGCAGGTAGTTATGGATTGTGGGTTACTTTTATAATATTGAGGCTTGAACAAAGGGGAATTATTTTGGTTTTGTAGTTAGTCCTAGGGTATAAAAGAACTTTCTAGGATTTCAACCAAATGCCTTAGGTGTTCACCAGTGGAAGTCTTAAACAGACAACAACAACAACAAAAATAAATTCTGAGTGTGTGAAATAGATGTGATTATTTAAGGTAAATATAGAAATAGGAAAACTAATGACATGATATTGCCACATAGGATGAAGCTGTCAACCCTTTTGCAAAATGGAACTTCAAACTACTACTCACTAGATAATACCACTACTTTCTATGCAGACCTAGAATATAGGGAATCACCTACCATGTAGCATAAATATTTTAGATAATAAATCATGTTATATAAATTAGTAGTTCTCAAATTTTACATCTGTTTTGTGTTTTCACTATAGAACTCTAACCGTGATTCATGCACAGGTTAACAATAATTACATTGAAATTATTATTATCTCTCCAATAATATATACTTTCCTTAAGTGGTATGCTTATCTAATTAATTGATAATATTATGGCAAAAGATTTCTATTTAAAAGCTTTCAATTCCTCAATTTTTTCATTAAAGGGATCATGGTATTTCTAGCTTTGTATTTCACCTGGTTGTACAAATATGGGCATGATATTTTTTTTTCCCTTTGTAACTGTTTACTTGCTGATAAAATTGAGGTTATTGGATGATATGAACTCTTAAGTAATGATCCATGTCCAAAATTAAAAAAAAAAAAAACCTGACTGAATTTTCATCATTTTACTTGTGTTATAGGTTGCAGTTGGCACTGTAAATCATTCAGTAAATTATCATTTATTAACACCTACTATGTACTGCAATGGACTATGCAGAAAAATTCAAATATATTTATTCTTCCTAAAAAGTTTGCAAATTAGAAGAAGCAACCAATAAGTAAGTAGACAATTTAAATGTAATTTTATGTGCTAAAATTGAGTTATGAATTAATTACATCAAGAAAAATTCTTCACATGGAATTTTCTAGGCCCTTTTTGAAAAATCCAGAGAAATAAATATTCTTTTTTCCAGTTCTAAAAATTCCTTAACAAAGTGGTTTGAATTGAGATATGAGGGTAGAAGACAATTTGTGGTGTGAATCCATTAATAATTTGCTACTACAGAAATACATTGTGGATTACTTCACTTTCCTGCTCATATAACTTGTTATTTTTAATCTTTCTTTCCTCTACTCTTTTTCCTTACTCTTCTGCTAGTTCTTTTTCTCCTCTTCTCCTTTTCCTTTATTTTAGATTCTACAATATAACTAAAGTATTTACTTTTGTTCTCACTACTAGAAATCTTGCTAACTCATTAACAAGTATATTAAGCTATTCCAACAAATTTTGAATTACATAAATAATTTTATGATTTTTATCATTATTTTGTACTTGTTTTAAAAGTACATAATACAGTCAAAAGAAAATTAAATCTTGACTTGGAAACACTTTTTCTCAAGTGTATATACAGGTAAGAAATCACCATAGGACCCAATTAAATATTGCAATTAGTTATTTCAATAAAAGACCTCCAGGCTCCATTATTGCAAGAAGAACCCTAACAAACTTGTAATATTTGCATAAGCAAAACCATGGCAAAGTCTTTGGAGTAGAACAACCTGAAATAAATAATAAAATGATCATAATATCTGGGGGGATAAAACAGTAGAAAATGAATAGATTGACTACTTTATGAAAGTTAAATATCAGTTATTTTGTCTGTTGGAGAGTGAATTATGTGAAACTAGAATATAGATTATTATCTACCATATAGAAGTTAATATATTAAATAATAAATCAGCCTATATTGATTTTTACCCACTCCATACCAAAAAGTAATTTAATGAGAAGAATTTTTTTTCTATAAAAAAAGAAAGGATATCTGTTGGATTCTTGATAGTGCCTAGCATGAGTCTAACTAGATATTAGTATTAAATTTAAAGAAAAAAAATTTTTTTAATTGGGGTATAGTTGCTTTACAATGTTGTGTTAGTTTCTGCTCTACAACAAGGTGAATCAGCTATATGTATACATATATCCCCTCCCTCTTGGACCTCCCTCCCACCCAACCCCCTCATCCCACCCACCCTCTCATCTCACCCATTTAGGTCACCACAGAGCACCGAGCTGAACTCCCTGCTATACAGAGGGTGGCCACTAGCTATCTGTTTTACACATAGTAGTGTATATATGTCAATCCCAATCTCCCAATTTCTCACCCCACCCTGTGTCCACAAGTCCATTCTCTACATCTGAGTTTCTATTCCTGTCCTGTAAATAGGTTCATCTGTACCATTTTTCTAGATTCCACATATATGCATTAATATACAATATTTGTTTTTCTCTTTTTGACTTACTTCACTCTGTATGACAGACTCTAAGTCCATCCACGTCTCTACAAATGACCCAATTTCGTTCCTTTTTATGGCTGAGTAAAAAAATTATATGAGACAAAGCTTAGATACTATTCTACACTATTACCTCATACTATTGAGGTGGGAAATTAGACCAAAGGAACACAAAATTATTATCCATAACTTACGTTGGAGGCAAAACAAGAATGAAAATATAGTACTGTTGAGTTATTTTAAAATTCTTTTAATTTATGGATATTTTTACATATATTCTTTATTAATACTGCATATATTGTATGTAATATATGAATATAACTATAGAAGACTGAATAATTTATGTTGTATTAAATGAGTTTCTTGAACATTCCAATTCACTCTTAGGACGTTTGCACTTATTGTTCCCTTATCATGGAACACTCATTTCTTACTCAGATATTCATGTGATTTGCTCTAAAATTTTGGTTATTTTTTTCCATTTTATGTTTTTAAAATATTTGTCACATTCTAAAATATAAGTAATATTTATAGAGATTATTGTTCATGCATCACTAATAAACATCCTTAAGCAAATATCCAACCCAAAAACATGGACAATAACTTTCATCTCCTTAGGAATTTCTTCCATAGCTCATCACCTGTTTTACCAAAAGGCAACCCCTATTTTAAACCTTGTGTCTAACATCCTTTCCTTCTTGTGCTGTAGTTGTATCATCTGACTATTTATGCCTGAAGTATACATTGTAGCTCAATCTGATTTGGAGTTTTATAAAAAAGATATTATGGTAGGCAAAATAATGCCCCTCCAAAGATGTCATTTACTAACCCCTGAAGTCTATGAATATTATGTTACACGGTAAAGGGGAATGATGGTAGCAGATGGAATTAGGTTGTTAAATAGCTGGTATTAAAATCTGGAGATAGCCTGGATTATCTGTGTGGCCCCAAAGTAATAACAAGGGTCCATTCTAACAAGTGTGAGGTGATAACTCATTGTGGTTTTGATTTGCAATTTCCTGATGATAAATGATGCTGAATATCTTTTCATGTATCTATTGGCAGTTTGCATATCACCTTTAGCAAAGTGTCTATTCAGATATTTGCCCATTTTCTAACCAGACTTTGTTTTTACTATTGAGATTTATGAGAATCATAAATATAAATCACAAATCATAATACTTTGGATATTAACCCTTTAAGAAATATATGATTAACAAATATTTTCTTCCATTCCATAGTTTTCATTTTGTTAATGGTTTCTTTTGCTATGCAGGAACATTTAGTTTTAACCAAGTATGTAGTCTCCCCCCACCCCTTTTTTTTTTGCTTTTGCTTGGGTTTTTGGTGTCATTTCTAAAAGTCATTGTCAAGATCAATGTTAAGAAGATTTTTCCCTGTTTTCCTCTAGAAGATTTACAGTTCCAGGTAATACATTTAGATATTTAATCTATTTAAATTTTATTTTTGTGAGCAGTGTGATATAGAGTTTTAATTTCTTGCATATAAATATTCAATTTTCCCAACCCCATTTATTGAAGAGACTTTATTTTTCTGGTTGAGTATTCTTGGCTGCCTTGTCAAATGTTATTTTACCATATATATTTAAGTTTATTTCTGGGCTTTTGATTCTGTTCCATTGGTATATGAATCTGTTTTTATGTCAGTGTCACACTTTTGTTTATTGCTATAGCTTTGTAATATAGTTTAAAATCAGGAAGTGTGATGTCTCCAGCTTTCTTCTTCTTTCTCATGATTGCTTTGGATATTTGGGAACTTTAGTGGTCCCATATAAATTTTAAGATTGTTTTATCTATTTTTGTAAATAAATTGGAATTTTGATAGGGATTGTATTGAATATATGGATGGCTTTGAGTAGTATGGACACTTCAACAATAATTTTTCCAGTCCATGAACACAGGAAATCTTTTCATTTATTTCTGTTCTCTTCAATTTATTTCATAAATATCTTATAGTTTTCAATGTATGGTTTATTGCAGCCCTGCTTACATTTATTACAAAATATTTTATTATTTTTGATGCTATCATGAATGGAATTGTTTTCCTATTTTTTTCAGATTTTCTATTATTAGTGTATAGAAATGCAACTGAGTTTTGTATGTTGATTTTGTATCCTGGAACTTTACTGAATTTATTAGTTCTAACTCCTCTTTGGTGGTGCCTTTAGGATTTTTTAATATATAAAATCATGTCATCTGCAAACAGAACATCTATTTTTCCTTTATGACTTTGATGCTTTTTATTTCTTTTTCTTGCCTGATTGCTCTGGCTAAGACTTCCAATACTATGTTAAAAAGGAGCGGTAAGACTGGGCACCCTTGTCTCCTTCCTGACCTTAGAGGAAAAGTTTTCAACCTTTCATCACAGAGTATGATGTTAGCTGTGGGTTTGTCATATGTGGCCTTGGTTATGTTGAGGTATGTTCCTTCTATCCCCAATTTGTTGTACAGTTTTATCATAAAAGGATATTGTATTTTATCAAATGCTTTCTCTGTGTCTCCTGAGATGATCATACAATTCTTATCTCTCATTTTGTTAATGTGGTGTATCACAATTACTGATTTGCCTATGTTAAACCATTTTTGCATCCCAGAGGTAAATCCCACTTGATCATGGTGTACAATAGTTTAAATGTGCTACTGAACTCAGTTTGCTAATATTTTATTGAGAATTTTGTATATGTTTATTCATAAGTTATACTAGTCTACAGTTTTCTCTTCTCATAGTGTCCTTTCCTGGCTTTAGTATTGGGGTAATGCTGGTTTCATAAAATGTGTTTGAGAGTGTTCTCTGCTCTTGCATATTTTAGGGTAGTTTGAGAAAGATTGATGTTAATTCATCTTTAAGTGTTTGGTAGAATTCACCAGTGAAACCATCTGTTCCTGGGCTTTGCTTTGTTGGCAGGTTTTCAGTTATGGATACAACCTGTTCACTTATTAATATGTTCAAATTTTCTAATTATTCCTGATTCAGTCTTAGTAGGTTGTATATTTCTAGAAATTTATCCATTTCTATAAGTTTATCCAATTTGTTGGTCTACAATTGTTTCTGGTAATCTCTTATGATCATTTTTATTTCTGTAGTGTTGTTTGTAATGGCTTCTCTTTCATTTCTGATTTTATTTATTTGAGTCTTCTTTTTGTTTCCTAGCTAGTCTAGCTAAGGGTTTGTCAACTGTGTGTATCTTTTCCAAAAACAGCTTTTGTTTTGTTGACCTTCTCTATTTTTTTCCTCTTCTCTATTTCATGTATTTCTGCTCTGATCTTTATTATCTTCCTCCCTCTGATAACTTTGAGCTTAATATGTTCTTCTTTTCTAGTTCCTTGAGAAGTAAAGTTATTTTTTATTTGTGATCTTTCTTCTTTGTTAATATAGGCATTTATCATTATAAACATTATAAACCTTAGCAATGTATAATGTTATATCATTATAAACATTATAAATTATAAATTAGGAAAGTTTTTGCTGCTTCCCAGAAGATTTGGTATGTTACTTTAATTTGTCTCAAGGCATTTTTTTACTTTCCTTTTGTTTTCTTCTTTAACCTATTCAGGATTTTTCTTTATTTTTAATTTCCATGTATTTCTGAATTTTTCGGCTTTCATCCTGTTCACTTCTAGTTTCTTACCATTGTGTTCAGAAAAGATATTTAGCATAATTTCGATCTTTTTAAATTTGTTGTGGTTTGTTTTGTGGTCTGTCATATGATCTATCTTAGAAAATGTTCCATGTGTGCCATAGCACAGGGCATCTGTGGCCACACATCCCATGGGGATGAGATTGGCTCAGCAGTCAGGATGAACTGAAGAAAGGGTTCCATGGATGGTACAACCCATTGGCTAAAGATCCAAACCAGGCAGAGCTGCCAACCAAGCTCCCTAACCAGACAGGGCCACTGGCTGGGCTCTGCAGATATGCAAAGCCACTGTCCGAGATCTCTGCTCAGTCCCCACTGCAAGCAGGAATATGGTCTGCTAAGATCTGAGTAACAGTTGCTGTAAGCCATGCCACCTTATTGTTTCTATATGATCCCCAGCACTTAAGCTCTGCAGATTCCCCTGTGATCTTCATGAGATAAGACCCAAGTGGGCCTCTGAAGGGTCCTCCATGCTGGGGAAGCTGGATAACCACCTTGGGTTCTCTGTTTCCCATTGGAGAAATTGTAGACTCAGGGAGCTTTCCCATTGGGGCACTGTGCTGGCCTGGGAGGAGGGACAATACAGTCAAAGTGTAGCTGATCCTCTTATCTTTCTAATGCATCCTTCTTGATCTTTCTTGTCCAGAAAGATGCTTCAGCCTCACTTTCAGGTTCTGGGATTTTCTCAGCAATGACTAGTTTATGGATAGTTGCTAGATTGTCTTTTGTGAGAAGGACTGAAGTCAGGAGTGACCTATGTCACCATATTAATGATGTCACTCTCCTAATCCAGTCTTGTAAAATTGACTATAGTACAATTTGTTCACTTACCCATACTTTTTAAATTTGGTTATTTCCTTTTTTTAAAAAAATTTTGTTATTACAAACCATGATGTTATAGATATTCTTGTGTATCTGCTCTGTGGCACATGAGAAAGATTTTCTCTCAGGTAAATATGTTGGAGTGAAATTCCTGGAATGTACTATATGTGATAAGTCAACTTTACATAATAACACTGACTTGTTTTCTAAAGTGATTATACCAATTTACATTTCAAACAGCAATGTATAAGCATCCCCTAGATACACATCTTCTCTAACACTTGGCATTCTCCAGCATTTTAATTTTTTACAGTCTATAGTGAAGGTAACATAATTGTATTGCTTTTTCTTAATGAATAACAATTTTGAGCATCTTTTTAGATACATATTCCTCAAATGTGCTTTTTCCTTTGAGTAATGGCTGTTTTTCAATTGGATTGTTATTTATCTTTTTACATTAATTTATAGAAGTGCTTTATTTTTTGGTTCTGTGTGTTTTAAATATTGACTCCCAGTTTGTGGTTTGACTTTTCTCTTGTTATTTTTTGGATGAGCAGAACTTTTAAATTTTAATGCAGCCAAATTAATCAATCTTTTAAGTTAACACTCTATGCTTGTTTTTTTAAAAAATCTCTTCCTACATTATGGTCTTAATATATTCTTCTACACTGTCCTCTAAAGTTCAATTTTGCTTATAGAAGTTGGCTGTCTTATCTACCAAGGGTTAATTTTTTAATTATGTGAATACTTATTCATTTTTCCCCTGTGGATAAACAATTGTCAATGCATTGAAAACCTCATTGTTTCCCAATTGATCTGCAATACCACTTCCATCATCTACCAAGTGTTCATACACAGATATGTCTGGTTTTGTATTGTGAAATCTGATCAATGTGCCAATTTTTCTGTCACTATACCAGTACCTACTATCTTATTCACTTAGCTATGTAGTAAATTTTGATGCCTGTTAAGGAAAGTTTCCTTCCTCCATTCCACTGAACTTTACATTTTCATATTAATGTTAAATTCAGATTTTTATTTTTAAAAACGTGATTTTGATTGGAATTGCATTTAAACTACATAACTACATTAGAAGAATCAAGAACTTTGACTTACTGATAGTTTCAATGTAGGACTATGGTATCTTTCTTCATTTATTTTGATCCTCTATATAGCTTTTAATAATTATTAATGCAGTTTTTAAAATTTAATATCATGTGCTCTATAGTTTTTGTGATATTATAATTGATGTATATTTTTATAGATAACTTTTAACATTGTGATTTTCTTTAATTTTTATTTTGTTTCCTTTTGTTTTTGTTTGTTTATTTATTTCCATATTTTAAAATCATGAATGGATGTTGAATTTTGCCTAATTATTTTCATCTATTGGGATAATCTTTTATTCCATTTATCTTTTAATGTCCTATTTATATTTTAATATTATTAGTCTCATTTATAGATTTTTTTAATGTTTAACTATCTTTGTTCCTGAAATACATGCAACTTGGTCATTATCTTTGTAGACATTTCTAGCTAGCTGTCTAGTCATTAGTGCTAATTATTGATAGTTGTTTTTTATCTCCTTTCTGCCCAGCTCTAGATTTGCCCAATGCATTATGAATGAAAGACATATATGCTGCTTCTGG
Source organism: Balaenoptera musculus (assembly GCF_009873245.2). Classification (NCBI taxonomy): domain Eukaryota; kingdom Metazoa; phylum Chordata; class Mammalia; order Artiodactyla; family Balaenopteridae; genus Balaenoptera; species Balaenoptera musculus. Next base: position 39,744,162 of record NC_045802.1, read on the forward strand.
GCTACAATATATAATTAAACGTTTGGATTGTTCAGAATTATTTTCCTCCTTCCAAGTTCATGTTGGCATGGAGCTTGTGAGCTCCTGGTTCACTTAGTGCTTCCTTAAGCAGATTTCTTTTGACAGCAAACAATGGATATAAAGGAAATAAACTTTTTTTCTTTTAAACATTGAGATTTAGGAACTTCTTGTGCCACAGCATTACCTGGCCTATCCTGAAGGATACAATGTGTCAGCATTTATCAATATTCATAAATAAGACTCATCAATAATTTTCATTTCTCAAACTGTCCTTGTCTAGTATCAGACAAGCTTATACTGATGTCAGCAAATAATATTCCTTTTTTTTCTCCAAATCTTTGGATGAATATTTTGAGATTGGAATGAAATTTTAAGTCTCCTAGAATTCATGCATAAAGTTGACTTTTTTTATTTGTAGAAACATTTTAACAAATGTATGTGTTGAAGTCTCTTTCTACCTTTCATAAATTCTCTGAAGATAAAATACAAGTATCCCACATAGAGAAGAGAAATAGAGAAGTGATTTGAGACTAGAGTTAAAAAGAATAGAGAATTCATGTATGCTGAGAAATAGCAATGTTCCTTGGGAAGCACAGAGAGATGGAGTGATATGCCTCTTGTTCTATGACCTCACCTCAGGAAAGTTCATGACATTACACGAAATAGCTGACATCTGTGGGATCTAACAATTCAGCACAAAGCCTTGATTCCCATTCCCTAAGCAAAGAACAAGAAAGCCAACCCATAGGGCCTGAAATGATCATGCTGTCTGACCCCTTATGTATTCCAGTGTGTAACCATGACTCAGGATCAGGGGGATTTTCTGAAGTAAAAAGTTATTATGCTCTATAGGATTGGTGGAAAACAAATGCTAATTATGAAAGAAATACAATTGCCCACAGTTTGGTTGAGAGTCAGAAACAAATTAAAATTGATTTAAATAAATAAATGTGATTTATTTTTACACACATCAATTTTTCATTGCTGCACTTATCAGATTTTTGTTTTAATAGGAATGATACAACCAAGCTTCTGGAGAATTGTTTCTCAGCTTTGTATTTGAATATTTATGTAAGTCAAACTCTTAGAAAAGCAGACACATCTGTCTTCATATTACCTGGGAGGCTTGTAGTACATTTTGATATCAGTATGTAATATGAATTCCAAGACATAAAAATTCCATGAATATCCAGACAGAGAAGGGCTGAGCTCTCGAGAAGAAATCCCTGACCACTTTCACAATGTACACACTAAGGTGAAGCACAAACTCATTTAGGGGAGCACCCGGTTCCCCAGAGGATTTGAAGAGTTTAGATGAGGGAGTCTAAAGGTACAGGAGCATTAACTCCCTTTGAAGGAAACTTTGACCAAATGGAGGCAGGAGATGGGAAGGATCTGCAAATAAATTCTCTCTCAGATGCCCCCTTAGATGAACTGTTTGCAGATGCATAGGTGTCACAAACCCCCTTGGAAGATGTTCAGCCAGACTGAAAAATCATATGTGCTTATGAAACAGAGGTCAGCTCAGTAATAAACTCTATATTTGCTCTTCCTTTTTCCCTTGCATCACTTACCTCTTTCTTCATGTGTGCTTCCTGTGACTTCCCACATCTACCACCTAATTTGTTAGCTCATAAATTCCCTCCAAGACCCTGCTTCTAGGGAAGCCTGGAAGAGACATTTATCAACATTATAGCCCCTTTGGGAAAAAAAGAAAAGGATAAATATATATAATAAATACATACTAAATAGTAGAATGTGTGGATGCGTGGGTGTAGCCCCTTATTTCCAGATACTGTTAAGACAAGAAAAAGCAACAACACTGGCTAAATTCATTTTTTTTTTAAATAGCTGCCTTTCTGGCAACTATGTTAAAGAAACATGTAAAAAATGGTGTGCATTAAAATTCTTTATATAGTCCATTTCATTTGTTGAAAAGTGAATTGTTATGATAAAGGCAAATATATTTAGATCTATTTTAAAACCTTATGAAATGTGTTATATGTCACTGATAATGCTTAGAAAAGTAGCCTGCAAATAAAATATTAGAATTATTGCCTTCTTAAATTATTTTTGTTGCTCAAATTTTGATTACTTGTGATTATATTTATTAATTACAGCTATATTATCATCATGTAGGCAAAAAATGAACTTAGGGGATATTTTGCCTAATAGCTCCAAAAATCTGAACTGCAATGCATATACTGCTTGAATAACTGCCTTACATTTATACTGAGAATGTAACATTTTAGGAATTAAAGTGTTAAATTAAGACACAATGCTAATCTACTTCATGCACTGTAGGGAAATAATCTACCAAAAAACAAAGCATGGAAGACTGAGGGCTTATTCTAGCAGTTGTGATGTTAATGATGAAAATATAATACTTTTAAACAATTCAATTGTCCTAAATCTCCTCAATTTTATTTAATTATTTTATTATCACTGGTTCTAAGGAGTCTTTTTTAAAAATATTTTTCTTTAAAGCTCATTATCACACTTCATGCAGTTATGTGGATAGATATTGTTGATGTAGAAGCATGAGTCCACGTTTCTATTGTGATTTTAGTTCCTGAATATAAACACATGCACCTGAGCTTGGGAGATGAGTCCCGGAGCGTGAGACGGGTGGAGGCTGCAGCCCGCGGCCCTGGCGAGAGATTTCTCTTGGATTTGGCTACAAATTTATAGATCTTCTGCACTGTGTACAGGCACAGATACATTAGAAATACATCTACACGTGGAACTGCTCCTAAAGAACACCCACTGAACTCTGGCAGAAGACGTCAGACCTCCCAAAAGGCAAGAAACTCCCCACGTACCTGGGTAGGGCAAAAGAAAAAAGAAACAACAGAGACAAAAGAATAGGGACAGGACCTGCACCAGTGGGAGGGAGCTCTGAAGGAGGAAAGGTTTCCACACACTAGGAAGCCCCTTCACAGGCGGAGACTGCGGGTAGTGGAGGGGGAAAGCTTCAGAGCCATGGAGAAGAGCACAACCACAGGGGTGTGGATGGCAAAGCGGAGAGATTCCCGCACAGAGGAGCAGTGCCGAGCAGCACTCACAAGCCCAAGAGGCTTGTCTGCTCACCCGCCGGGGCGGGCGGGGGCTGGGAGCTGAGGCTCCGGCTTCAGTCGGATCCCATGGAGAGGACTGGGGTTGGCGGCGTGAACACAGCCTGAAGGGGTTAGCGCACCACAGCTAGCTGGGAGGGAGTCCAGGAAAAGGTCTGCAGCTGCTAAAGAGGCAAGAGACTTTTTCTTGCCTCTTTGTTTCACAGTGTGCAAGGAGAGGGGATTCAGACCACCGCCTAAATGAGCTCCAGAGACGGGCGCAAGCCGCGGCTATCAGCACGGACCCCAGAGACAGGCATGAGACTCTAAGGCTGCTGTTGCTGCCACCAGGAAGCCTGTGTGCGATCACAGGTCACTCTCCACACTGCCCTTACTGGGAACCTGTGCAGCCCGCCACTGCCAGGCTCCCGTGATCCAGGGACAACTTCCCCAGGAGAACAAACGGTGCGCCTCAGGTTGCTGCAACGTCATGCGTCCTCTGCAGCCGCAGGCTCGCCCTGCATCAGTACCCCTCCCTCCCCCCGGCCTGAGTGAGCCAGAGCCCCCAAAGCAGCTGCTCCTTTAACCCCGCCCTGTGTGAGTAAAGAACAGACGCCCTCAGGCGACCTACACACAGAGGCCGGTCCAAATCCAAAGTTGAACCCTGGGAGATGTATGAACAAAGAAGAGAAAGGGAAATTTCTCCCAGCAGCCTCAGAAGCAGCGGATTAAAGCTCCACAAACAACTTGATGTACCTGCATCTGTTGAATACCTGAATAGACAACGAATCATCCCAAATTCAGGAGGTGGACTTTGGGAGCAGGATATATTAATTTTTCCCCTTTTCCTTCTTTTGTGAGTGTATATGTGTATGCTTCTGGGTGAGATTTTGTTGGCATAGCTTTGCTTTCACCATTTGTCCTAGGGTTCGGTCTGTCCATTTTTTTGTTTGTTGGTTTGCTTTGTTTTTTTACTTTAAAAATTTTTTTTATTAATAAATTTTTTCTTAATAATTTTTTCCTTATTTTTTATTTGAAAAAATTAATGTTTTAAATAATTTTTAAAAATTTTTTATTTTAAAAAATTAAAAAAAATTTTTTTCTTAATAAATTTTTTCTTATTTTTCATTTTAAAAAATTAAAAATCTTTTTTCTTAATAAATTTTTTCTTAATTTTTTTTCCTTATTTTTTATTATAATAGCTTTATTTTATCTTATCTACTTTCTTTCTTTCTTTCAATTTTTTCTCCCTTTTATTCTGAGCCGTGTGGATGAAAGGCTCTTGGTGCTCCAGCTTGGCATCAGGGCTGTGCCTCTGAGGGGGGAGAGCCAACTTCAGGGCACTGGTCCACAAGAGACCTCCCAGCTCCACATAATACCAAATGGCGAAAATCTCTCAGAGATCTCCATCTCAGCATCAAGACCCAGCTTTACTCAATGACCAGCAAGCTACAGTGCTGGACACCCTAAGCCAAACAACTAGCAAGACAGGAACACAGCCACATCCATTAGCAGATAGGCTGGCTAAAATCATAATAAGGCCACAAACACCCCAAAACACAACACCAGATGTGGAAGTGCCCACCAGAAAGACAAGATCCTGCCTCATCCACCAGAACACAGGCACTAGTCCCCTCCACCAGTAAGCCTACACAACGCACTGAACCAACCTTAGCCCGTGGGGACAGATACCAAAAACAATGGGAACTACAAACCTGCAGCCTGTGAAAAGGAGACCCCAAACACAGTAAGATAAGCAAAATGAGATGACAGAAAAACACACAGCAGATGAAGGAGCAGGGTCAAAACACACCAGACCTAACAAATGAAGAGGAAATAGGCAGTCTACGTGAAAAAGAATTCAGAATAATGATAGTAAAGATGATCCAAAATCCTGGAAATAGAATAGACAAAATGCAAGAAACATTTAACAAGGACGTAGAACTAAAGAGGAACCAAGCAATGATGAAAAACACAATAAATGAAATTAAAAATACTCTAGAAGGGATCAATAGCAGAACAACAGAGGCAGAAGAACGGATAAGTGACCTGGAAGATAAAATAGTGGAAATAACTACTGCAGAGCAGAATAAAGAAAAAAGAATGAAAAGAACTGAGGACAGTCTCAGAGACCTCTGGGACAACATTAAACGCACCAATATTCCAATTATAGGGGTCCGAGAAGAAGAAGAGAAAAAGAAAGGGACTGAGAAAATATTTGAAGAGATTATAGTTGAAAACTTCCCTAATATGGGAAATGAAATAGTTAATCAAGTCCTGGAAGCACGGAGAGTACCATACAGGATAAATCCAAGGAGAAACATGTCAAGACACATATTAATAAACTATCAAAAATTAAATATAAAGAAAACATATTAAAAGCAGCAAGGGAAAAACAACAAATAACACACAAGGGAATCCCCATAAGGTTAAGAGCTGATCTTTCAGCAGAAACTCTGTAAGCCAGAAGGGAGTGTCAGGATACACTTAAAGTGATGAAGGAGAAAAACCTACAACCAAGATTACTCAAACCAGCAAGGATCTCATTCAGATGTGATGGAGAAATTAAAACCTTTACAGACAAGCAAAAGCTGAGAGAGTTCAGCACCACCAAACTAGCCTTACAACAAATGCTAAAGGAACTTCTTTAGGCAAGAAACATAAGAGAATGAAAACACCTACAATAACAAACCCAAAACATTTAAGAAAATGGGAATAGGCACATACATATCGATAATTACCTTAAATGTAAATGGATTAAATGCTCCCACCGAAAGACACAGACTGGCTGAATGGATACAAAAACAAGACCCATATATATGCTGTCTACAAGAGACCCACTTCAGACCTAGGGACACACACAGACTGAAAGTGAGGGGATGGAAAAAGATATTCCATGCAAATGGAAATCAAAAGAAAGCTGGAGTAGCAATTCTCATATCAGATAAAAGAGACTTTAAAATAAAGACTATTACAAGAGACAAAGAAGGACACTACATAATGATCAAGGGATTGATCCAAGAAGAAGGTATAACAATTGTAAATATTTATGCACCCAAACTAGGAGCACCTCAATACATAAGGCAAATACTAACAGCCATAAAAGGGGAAATTGACAGTAACAAAATCATAGTAGGGGACTTGAACACCCCACTTTCACCAATGGACAGATTATCCAAAATGAAAATAAATAAGGAAACACAAGCTTTAAATGATACATTAAACAAGATGGACTTAATAGATATTTATAGGACATTCCATCCAAAAACAACAGCATACACAATTTTCTCAAGTGCTCATGGAACATTCTCCAGGATAGATCATATCTTGGGTCACAAATCAAGCCTTGGTAAATTTAAGAAAATTGAAACCGTATCAAGTATCTTTTCCGACCACAACGTTATGAGACTAGATATCAATTACAGGAAAAGATCTGTAAAAAATACAAACACATGGAGGCTACACAATACACTACTTAATAACGAAGTGATCACTGAAGAAATCAAAGGGGAAATCAAAAAATACCTAGAAACAAATGACAATGTAGACACGACGACACAAAACCTATGGGATGCAGCAAACACAGTTCTAAGAGGGAAGGTTATAGCAATACAATCCTACCTCAAGAAACAGGAAACATCTTGAATAAACAACCTAACCTTGCACCTAAAGCAATTAGGGAAAGAAGAACAAAAAAACCCCAAAGCTAGCAGAAGGAAAGAAATCATAAAGATCAGATCAGAAATAAGTGAAAAAGAAATGAAAAAAACGATAACAAACATCAATAAAACTAAAAGCTGGTTCTTTGAGAAGATAAACAAAATTGATAAACCATTATCCAGACTCATCAAGAGAAAAAGGGAGAAGACTCAAAACAATAGAATTAGAAATGAAAAAGGAGAAGTAACCACTGACACTGCAGAAATACAAATGATCATGAGAGATTACTACAAGCAACTCTATGCCAATAAAATGGACAACCTGGAAGAAATGGACAGATTCTTTCTTACAAAAACACAACCTTCCAAGACTGAACCAGAAGAAATAGAAAATATAAAGAGACCAATCACAAGCACTGAAATTGAAACTGTGATTAAAAATCTTGAAACAAACAAAAGCCCAGGACCAGATGGCTTCACAGGCGAATTATATCAAAAATTTAGAGAAGAGCTAACACCTATCCTTCTCAAACTCTTCCAAAATATTGCAGAGGGAGGAACACTCCCAAACTCATTTTACGAGGCCACCATCACCCTGATATCAAAACCAGACAAAGATGTCACAAAGAAAGAAAACCACAGGCCAATATGACTGATGAACATAGATGCAAAAATCCGCAAGGATTCTTCTATATACGCAAATCAATCAACGTGATACATCATATTAACAAATTGAAGGAGAAAAACCATATGACCATCTCAATAGATGCAGAGAAAGTTTTCCACACAATTCATCACCCATATATGATGAAAGCCCTGCAGAAAGTAGGCATAGAGGGAACTTTCCTCAACATAATAAAGGCCATATATGACAAATCCACAGCCAACATTGTCCTCAATGGTGAAAAACTGAAACCATTTCCACTAAGATCAGGAACAAGACAAGGTTGGCCACTCTCACCACTATTATTCAACATAGTTTTGGAAGTGTTAGCCACAGTAATCAGAGAAGAAAAAGAAATAAAAGGAATCCAAATCGGAAAAGAAGAAGTAAAGCTGTCACTGTTTGCAGAAGACGTGATACTATACATAGAGAATCCTAAAGATGCTACCAGAAAACTACTAGAGCTAATCAATGAATTTGGTAAAGTAGCAGGATACAAAATTAATGCACAGAAATCTCTTGCATTCCTATACTCTAATGATGAAAAATCTGAAAGAAAAATTAAGAAAACACTCCCATTTACCATTGCAACAAAAAGAATAAAATACCTATGAATAAACCTACCTAAGGAGACAAAAGACCTGTATGCAGAAAATTATGAGATACTGATGAAATAAATTAAAGATGATATAAATAGATGGAGTTATATACCATGTTCTTGGTTTGTAAGAATCAACATTGTGAAAATGACTCTACTACCCAAAGCAATCTACAGATTCAATGCAATCCCTATCATACTACCACTGGCATTTTTCTCAGAACTAGAACAAAAAATTTCACAATTTGTATGGAAACACAAAAGACCCCGAATAGCCAAAGCAATCTTGAGAACGAAAAATGGAGGTGGAGGAATCATGCTCCCTGTCTTCAGACTATATTACAAATCTACAGTAATCAAGACAGTTTGGTACTGGCACAAAAACAGAAACATAGATCAATGGAACAGGATAGAAAGCCCAGAGATAAACCCACGCATATATGGTCACCTCTCTTTGATAAAGGAAGCAAGCATATACAGTGGAGAAAAGACAGCCTCTTCAATAAGTGGTGCTGGGAAAACTGGACAGCTACATGGAAAAGAATTAAATTAGAACACTCCCTAACACCATACACAAAAATAAACTCAAAATGGATTAAAGACCTAAATGTAAGGCCAGACACTATCAAACTCTTAGAGGAAAACATAGGCGGAACACTCTATGACATAAATCACAGCAAGATCCTTTTTGACCCAACTCCTAGAGAAATGGAAATAAAAACACAAATAAACAAATGGGACCTAATGAAACTTAAAAGTTTTTGCACAGCAAAGGAAACCATAAACAAGACCAAAAGACAACCCTCAGAATGGGAGAAAATATTTGCAAATGAAGCAACTGACAAAGGATTAATCTCCAAGATTTACAAGCAGCTCATGCAGCTCAAATATCAAAAAAACAAACAACCCAATCCAAAAATGGGCAGAAGGCCTAAATAGACATTTCTCCAAAGAAGATATACAGATTGCCAACAGACACATGAAAGAATGTTCAACATCATTAATCATTAGAGAAATGCAAACCAAAACTACAATGAGATATCATCTCACACCGGTCAGAATGGCCATCATCAAAAAATCTAGAAACAATAAATGCTGGAGAGGGTGTGGAGAAAAGGGCACCCTCTTGCACTGTTGGTGGCAATGTAAATTGATACAGCCGCTATGGAGAACAGTATGGAGGTTCCTTAAAAAATTAAAAATAGAACTACCATACGACCCAGCAATCCCACTACTGGGCATATACCCTGAGAAAACCATAATTCAAAAAGAGTCATGTACCAAAATGTTCATTGCAGCTCTATTTACAATAGCCAGGACATGGAAGCAACCTAAGTGTCCATCATCGGATGAATGGATAAAGAAGATGTGGCACATATATGCAATGGAATATTAGTCAGCTATAAAAAGAAATGAAATGGAGGTATTTGTAGTGAGGTGGATGGAGTTAGAGTCTGTCATAAAGAGTGAAGTAAGTCAGAAAGAGAAAAACAAATACAGTATGCTAACATACTGGAATCTAAGGGAAAAATATGGAATTTTTATGGAATCTATATGGAATCTAAGGGGGAAAAAAAAAAAAGGTCATGAAGAACCTAGTGGCAAGACGGGAATAAAGACACAGACCTACTAGAGAATGGACTTGAGGATATGGGGAGGGGGAGGGGTAAGATGTGACAGGGTGAGAGAGTGGCATGGACATATATACACTACCAAATTTAAAATAGATAGCTAGTGGGAAGCAGCCGCATAGCACAGGGAGATCAGCTCGGTGCTTTGTGACCACCTAGAGGGGTGGGATAGGGAGGGTGAGAGGGAGGGAGATGCAAGAGGGAAGAGATATGGGAACATATGTATATGTATAACTGATTTACTTTGTTATAAAGCAGAAACTAACACACCATTGTAAAGCAATTATACTCCAATAAAGATGCTAAAAAAAAAAACCACACATACACCTTTTTTTAAATTAAAGAACATGATTTTGTGCCAAGGAGTTATATATTAAGATTAGGAAACTATAAATTTATCACAAAGATTAGTAATGTCTTCAAATATGGAATAAAAAGAATGAACATGTTTTAATATGGTGCTATACATTTTTTGAATTTTTATTTTATATTATAGTTGATTTACAATGTTGTGTTAGTGTCAGGTGCACAACACAGTGATTCAGTTATACATATACATAATTTATTTCTTTCAGATTATTTTTCCATATAGGTTATTACAGAGTACGAAGTAGAGCTCCCTGTGTCATGTGGAAGGTCTTGTTGATTATTTATTTTGTATGCAGTGTGTGTATATGTTAATCCCAACCTCTTAATTTATCCCTTCCCTCACCTTTCCCCTTTGGTAACCATAAGTTTGTTTTCTAAGTCTGTGAGTCTGTTTCTGTTTTGCAAATAAGTTCATTTGTTTCATTTTAAAAGATCCAACACATAAGTGATATCATATGATATTTGTCTTTGTCTGACTTACTTTACTTAGCATGATAATCTCTAGGCCCATCCATGTTGCTACAAATAGCATTATTTCATTCCTTTTTATGGCAAATATTCCATTTTATATATGTACCACATATTCTTTATCCATTCATCTATCAATGAATATTTAGATTGCTTCTGTGTCTTGGCTATTGTAAATAGTGTTGCAATGAACATTGGGGTGCATGTGTCTTTTCCAATAATGGTTTTCTCAGGATATACACCCAAGAGTGGGATTGCTGGATCATATTGTAACTCTATTTTTAGTTTTTTAAGGAACCTCCATACTGTTTTCCATAGTGGCTGTACCAACTTACATTCCTACCAACAGTGTAGGAGGGTCCTCTTTTGGCCTCTCCATCATTTATTGTTTGTAGACATTTTGATGCCCATTCTTACTGGTGTGAGGTGGTACCTCATTGTAGTTTTGATTTGCATTTCTCTAATAATTTGAGATGTTGAGCATCTTTTCATGTGCTTTTTGGCCATCTGTCTTCTTTGGAGTAATGTCTATTTAGATCTTCTGCACATTTTTTAATTAGGTTGTTTATTTTATTTGATACTGAGCTTCATGAGCTGTTTGTGTATTTTGGATTTTAATCCCTCATTGGTCACATCATTTGCAAATATCTTCTCCCATTCTCTGGGTTGTCTTTTTGTTTTGTTTATGGTTTCCTTTGCTGTGCACAAGCTTTTAAGTTTAATTAGGTACTGTTTATTTATTTTTATTTTTATTACTCTAGGAGAGGGATCCAAAAAGATATTGCAGCCATTTCTGTCAAAGAGTGTTCTGCCTATGATTTCCTCTAAGAGTTTTACAGTGTTCAGTCTTACATTTATGTCTCTAATCCATTTTGAGTTTACTTTTGTGTATTGTGTTAGAAAGTGTTCTAATTTAATTCCTTTACATGTGGCTGTCCAGTTTTCCCAGCACCACTTTCTCTCTTGTATATTCTTGCCTCCTTTGTTCTAGATTGATTAACCATAAGTGTGTGTGTTTATTTCTGGGCTTTCCATTCTGTGCCACTGATCTGTATTTCTGTCTTTGTGCCAGTACCATACTGTTTTGATTACTGTTGCTTTATAGTACAGCCTGAAGTCAGGGAGCCTGATTCCTCTAGCTCATTTTTCTTTCTCAATATTGCTTTGACTATTCAGGGTATTGTGTGTTTCAATAAAAATTTTAAGATTTTTTTGTTCTAGATCTGAAAAAAATGCCATTGGTAGTTTGATAGGGATTGCATTGACTGTAGATTGCCTTGGGTAGTACAGTCATTATGACAATTTTGAGTCTTCCAATCCAAGAACATGGCATATCTTTCTGTTTGTGTCATACCTGATTTCTTTCATCAGCACCTTACAATTTTTGGAGAACAGGTTTTTTACCTCCTTATATAGATTTATTACTAGGTATTTCATTCCTTTTGATGCAATGGTAAATGGGATTGTTTCCTTAATTTATCTTTCTGAGAAAGTGTATTTTTCATTTCAGCTTTTGTATTATTCAACTCTGTCTGTTTGTTCTTTATATCTTCTATCTCTTTGTTAAACATTTCTTGTATCTTCTCAGTCTGTGCCTCAATTCTTTTTCCAAGGTCTTGCAACATCTTTACTGTCATTACTCTGAATTATTTCTCTGGTAGATTGCCTATCTCCACTTCACTGAGTTGTTCTTCTGGGGTTTTACCTTATTCCTTTGTCTGGAACATATTCCTCTGCCATCTTATTTTGTCTAACTTTCTTTGTTTGTGGCTCCTTTGCTGCTCAGGCTGCAGGATTGTAGTTCCTCTTGCTTCTGGTGTCTGCCCCCTTGTGGGTGAGGGTGGTCTAAGAGACTTGTGTTGGCTTCCTGGTGGGAGGAACTGATGCCTGCCCACTGGTGGGTGAAGTTGGGTCTTGTCCCTCTGGTGGGCAGTGCTGTATCAGGGGGTGTGTTTCAAGGCAGCTGAGGGCTCAGGCAGACTTTAGGCAGTCTGTCTGCTAATGGTGAGGCTGTTTTCCCACCCTGTTGGTTGTTTGGTCTGAGGTGTCCCAGCACTGGAACCTACAGCCTGTTGGGTGGGGCCATGTTTGTTTTCAAAATTGTAGCTTCCAGGAGAGTTCATGCCAATGAGTACTCCCTGGTGTCTCTGTCACCAGTGTCCTTGTCCCCACAGTGAGTCACAGCTACCCCCCTACCTCCCCAGGAGACCCTCTAAGACCAACAGATACGTCTGCCCCAGGCTCCTATGAAGTCACTGTTTTTTCCCTGGGTCCTGGTGCACGTGAAATCTTGTGTGCACCCTCCAAGAGTGGAGTTTCTCTTTCCCCCAGTCCTGTGGAGTTCTTCAGTGATGAAGTCCCACTGACCTTCAAAGCCAAATGCTCTCAGGGCTCCTCCTCTCAATCAGACCCCCAGACTGGGAAGCTAGATGTGGGGCTTAGAACTCTCACTCCTGTGGGAAAACCTATGTGATATAATTATTTTCCAGTGGGTCACCCACCTGGTGGGAATGGGATTTGATTGCATCTCTAATGTGCCTCTCCTACCATCTTACTGTGGTTTCTTCTTTGTCTTTGGATGTAAAATATATTTTTTGATATGTTCCTGTCTTTTTTGTTGATGGTTGTTCAGCAGTTAGTTATGATTTGGATGTTTTTATGAGAGGAGGTGAGCTCAAGTCCTTCTATTCTGCCATTTTGTCTCCTGTACCAATATGGTTCTATACTTTTAAACTTAATCTTCTTAAGACTGTTGTACAAAGAAATAAACAACTACTCATTATAATAGTTTTATTTCAATAGTCACTACTTCTGAGAAGCATGTATTCTCATGTTTAGAGGTAGATAATGTCTCTGCTGCTAACAGAGGATTTCAAAAGTATTTTGGTTTTTGAAAAAAATTGTGGGTAAAGAAAAAACATGATTTGTATTTTGCTAATTTTATTTAAAATTTTCAGAAAAGCCTTATGCACAAGATCATTTAGAAAAGACCATCCAGATTCCTCTAAGTACAAAACACTTCCAATACTTGTTACAGCTGCAAGTTGTCATTCATTCTATTCAATATAATCAGTTTCTTGTGATATAAATATCCTTACAGCATTCAAAGGAATAAGGATGAAGTCCTCATTGACAAAGTACAATAGTAACTCACATTCCATTTTCTTTGAAATTTGCAATTTAATTTCACATATGTTACACCTATCTTTTGATAAGAAATTTTCTTTTTTTAAGGAAATCAGGTCTCTCTCTCTCTCTCTTTCTCTTTCACCCATTCTTCTCTTTCCTATCCCTGAATCAAATTTATGTATGCAAAGATTGTGCCTATGAACTTTAGCAGAAGAATTACCAAAACTATTCTTTAATACCATGCAGAACATTTTTTTTTTAAATTGACAAAATATATTTTCATGGTATTGGAATACAAATGGCTGACTAACACTTCTGATACTTTACCAACATGTTAGAGTGTAATATTTATCAAAAACAACATTTTTCTAACCATGTAAACACATAACCAAAATGGAAATGGAAGTGGAGTGATTGTAAAGTCAGTTCTGACTCTCATGACAATCATGACAATCTAAGCAACTCCTTCTATTCTCTATATATTTACATAAATACAGCCAAATTTTCCTTGTGGCCCTTGTCATAGAAACAACATTTGACAGTGTGCAGTGACATTTTTTACTTGTTTTAAAATAATCAGTATTGTTACATTAATATTTACTATAAGTAAAGCTTTGTCTTTTTAAATAGAAAATGTAAAAATTCTGAAGAAGAAGGCATGCTAAGTCCTTGTCTTACTTAGTTCTTTAAATTATTCAGTCTTCTAGGATTTGGTAGGGAAATGTTGACTGGAAAAAAAAAAAAAAACAATATAAAAGTTGAGAATTATGTTTTATTCAGCAGACATACTGTTAACTTAAACCCAGAAGACAACCTCTCAGATAGCTCTTAGGGACTGTCCCAAAGAGGTAGAAGAAGAGCCAGGATGTATAGCAGTTTTTGCAACAAAACCCAGGTCATTGGAAAATCAAAAGATTACTGTTATTTAAAGAAAAACCAGAGATTTCAAATTCATGAGTTTAGCAATTTTCTATACATGTGAAGACACAAGAGTCTGGGCTCATTAAAATCATTCCTTTGTTGTGCTCCTTAACTATCTTGGCCCATTATCATGTTTTTTGTTTGTTTGTTTGTTTTTTCCCATCCTGAATCTTCTCAGGGTGCACAGTCAGATGTGGTTGTAGTGGCTGATGGCTTGATGGCCACAACATCTTTTGTTTACTGATATGACAGGCAACATTCTTCATTCACAGAAAGAATGAGAATATGGTACTGGTCAATAGAAATCTGTTGATTCCTTTCCATTGAAATCCATTAGTCTATGGAGTTAATTCTTCCTTAATGTGTCTATAAGTTAGAAAAAGGCTGATGATTCCATTTATGGCCAGAAACACATAATTCTGTTTTCAGAAAATGCTTAACAAAATTAATGCACACTTATCTAAATTGGCAACCAACACTTTATGATATTTTGTGACATTTTGCAGAGAATTTGTCATATTTGAGAATGTTTTTCTTATTTAACTTCTCAGTTTCTTACTGCTCTAGACCTTCTGTAACACACTCCTATCTGAATTCATATATGAGCTTAATACATCCAAATTACCATTACTAAATCAACCTTGTCAGCAAATTATTCTAAAAAGCAAACAAACAAAAATTTTTACTTATATTAATCCCTTGCTCAAAAACATTTGATGGTTTCCTGTAAGTAAAAGTACACTCTTGGTGTCCAAGACCCCCTACAGTCAGTCTCCAACTGATTTTCCAAGACTTACTCCATCAAACTTCATTAAACCCTCTGGTGATCCTGATTTCTCAAAAACAGACATTTCAGATAATAATTTTGGGACACTTCTATATATAGTAAACTAAAATTTTCTTATCTTTTTCATAGTATACATTTTCCCACTAAATCCAAAATATTGTTACTTCAAGTTTTAAGTCAATCTAAGCAAAAAATATTTTTAAGCAACTCAAACTAAAAGTCATCCTCACGGTATTGTTCAGCTTTATAAATAACTGTTAAGTAAATTATTTAAGTCATACAGCAGAATATTATAAAGCCAATAGAAAATGAGATTGTGGAAGAATATTAAATGATCACAAAAGATATATAGAATAAATTGATAGTAAAAAGGAGCAGGTTGCCAATTAGTATGTACTGTATAATTCTATATTTGAATAAAAATATTCATAAATACAGCTGTCTATAATAAATTTATATTTTATGTAGTAGAAAAAAATAGTTAATGGAAGCATCCCTGAGAGAATAACTTTCATAACTTATTTTGAGAAAAGTTTTAAAAATACAATTAGTTTTCTTGGGAAGGATGCTTATATTCTATGACTGTCACTAACCTATTTATTTATTAATCAAATAATTATTAATATCAACTCTGTGCCTAGTACTGAATGAAATGCAGGGGATATGTAGGTGGCCCATGTAGACATGGATCCTCTTGTTAATAGAAACTGAGCAACAAACAAGCTACTTATCTCTTTTTTCTTTTAACTTAAAATTAACATTCATTTTCCACACCTTTAAAATAATGCTTATTTTTAGCAGTAACATTAGAGTGCAATTTAATGAAAATATTTAAGCTACAAAATATCAAAAAAATATTTAGTATCTTTGAATCAAATGGAAATGAACAAAAAGTCAGCTATTCTGTCTCTCAGTTTGCATGCTAAACTCAATGAAAAAACGATGAAGAAAAAACAGTCAGAAATATTTCTAATCATATCAAATTTTTACAAAAGTTAACAGGTCATTTTGCTTTTGCCTTTATGGTTCATTTCCCCTATGAATATAAGCTAGTTACTCAATAATGCTTGCCTACTATTAATGATATTAGCATATTTACTAGACAGATTGCTTGTAAGTGAAAGTATTAGACACCCTTATTATCTGCCCCAGATATTGGGATCAAATCCACACTCAACAACACAGGGTCTAAGCTCAGAGTCTTTATTGTAATTAGAAAATACATGGTCTGCTTGCCAAAAACCAAGGAGCCTCTGACTATGTGATGTGATTTAATGAATGTTTAATCCCAGGTCTTACAACCAAAGAGCTTCAATTTCCCCTCATTAGTATAAACTTACTGTGAGCTGGAATCTTAGTTTCCTTATTTATATATTCTTAGCTCTTGAATAGTATTTGTCATATAGCACTAATTTGACACATATGTGTTGGTAAAAATCTATGGTGTTTTTAATCTTCATTTGCATTTCAATTAGATTTAGTCATTATTGTCTAAATGAGTAAGACTTGAGACTAATTTACTTTCCCTAGCCAAGAGTACTGGAAAAGAGGATAGCTGTTCATGAAAGTTAGAAGAGGGAGAGATCAACATTAGGAAAATTTCCAAGAGGTTTTATGTTAAAAGGGGAAAATTTTAAAGCAAAGCAAGAGAGAGGGACTGAGAAATAAGTCAGTAGTCTTGATACAGCAGGAAGACACTGGATTCCTATATTGAAGATGAAGAGTAAAGGATAAAAATATATATAAAATTGTGATACGGTCTGAATTGTGTCCACCCAAAATTCATATGTTGAAACCCTAACTCCCAATATGACTGTATTTAGAGTTAGCACCTTTATGGAATTACAGTTAAATGAGGTCCTAAGGGTAGATCTCTGATTTGATAGGATTAGTTTCCTTATAAGAAGAGACCCCAGAGACTGTCTATCTCTCCGCCAAGTGAAGACACAGCAAGAAGACAGCCATCTGCAAGCCTGTAAGAGACTTCTCACTAGAACCCAAACATGCTGGCATACAAATCTTAGACTTCTAGCCTCCAGAAAATAAATTCTGATGTTTAAACCACACTGTTGTCGTATTTTGTTATGGAAGCTAGATATGACTAAGACAAAGTGTAAATAAAGCCAGAGATTTAAAATTAAACATGTTATACAAGTGTGTTTTTTTTACCTCAAATGCCTTTCATGAAAGGGATACAGTTAGGGAAATGTAGCCAAGATGGTGAAGTAAGAAAACCCTGAACTCACCTCCTCCCATGGAGACACCAAAATTACAACTACTTACACAGCAACTACTTATGAGAACAAACTAAATACCAGCAGAAAACTATTTTCACAACTAAAGACATAAAGAAGTAACTACAATGAGAAGGGTAGGAGGGGCAGAGTGATGATGTAGTCAGGATCCATAGTGGGTCAGTGACCCACAAATGGAGGAAATTTCACAATTGTAGAGGTCCTCCTTACCAGCAAGAGGTTTGAGCCCCACATTGGGCTCCCCAGCTTGGGAGTCCTGCACCTGAATGATAGGGCACCAGATCATCTGGCTTTGAAAATCAGAGGGGTTTATATTTAGAGAGCTATGGGAAACAGAGACTCCCTCTTAAACGGCATGCACAAAAATCTCACAAGCTCACAGTCCCAGAACAGAGGCAGCAGTTTGAAAGGAGCTAGGTCTGATGCACTTGCTGATCTTGGAGAGCCTCCTGGAGAGTCAGGAGGCAACTCAGACTCTATATGGGGATGGAATTGCTGGTGGCAGCCACATTTGGGAGTTCATTCAACCACTCAACCACAATAACACAAACTCTGGCTAGTGCCACCTTTTTTACTTAGTTTTATTGAGATATAATCAACATACAGCACTGTATAAGGTATACAGGCTAATGATTTGACTTATATACATCATAAAATGATTGTCACAATAAGTTTAATGATCATCATTTCATACAGATACAAAAGAAAAGAAAAAGAAAAAATATTTTTCTTTATGATGAGAACTCTTAGGATTTACTCTCTTAACTTTCATATATCACATATGGCAGTGTTAATTATATTAATTATGTTGTACATTACATCCCTAGTACTTATATTATGACTGGAAGTTTGTAACTTTTGACCACCTTCACCCTATTCCCCCTCTCCCCAAACCCTGCTTCTGATCTCTTTTTCTCTGTGTTTGTGTGTTTTTGAAGTATAATTGACCTTCAACACTATGTTAGTTTTTGGTGCACAAAAAAGTGATTCACTATTTCTGTACATTACAAAGTGACCATCATGATAAATCTAGTTATCATCTGTCAACATGCAAAGATGTAATAATACAAATATTATTGACTATACTGCCCATGCTGTACATTTCATACCCTTGACTCATTTATTTTGTAACTGGAAGTTTGTAACTCTTAATTTCCTTCACCTATTCACTCATCTGCCCACCCCAAACATCTAGGACAATGACCTGTTTGTTTTCTGTATCTATGACTGTGTCTGTCCTTTTGTTCATTTGATTTGTTTTTCATATTCCACATATAAATGAAATCACATGATAATGGTCTTGCCCTTGGCCTGGTTGGTGTCAAGACAGTAAAGAAGGACATTACATAATGATCAAAGGATCAAACAGGAAGGTATAACAATTGTGAAAATATATGCACCCACCATAAAAGCACTTAAATACATAAAGCAAATATTAACAGACATAAAGGGAGAAATTTACAATAACACAATAATAGTAGGGGACTTTAACACCCCACTTACACCAATGTGTAAATCATCCTGGCATAAAAGGAATGATGAAACACTGGACTTAACTGACACTCTAGACCAGGTGGACTTAATAGATATATACAGAACATTTCATCCAAAACCTGCAGAATATACATTATTTTCAAGTGCACGTGGAACATTCTCCAGGATAGATCTCATGCTAAGCTACAAAACAAGTCTCAATAAATTTAAGAATATTGAAATCATATCAAACATCTTTTCCAACCACAACATTATAAGACAAGAAATCAACTCCCAGAAAAAAAAAAAAAAAAAAAAACTGCAAAAAACACAAACACGTGGTGTGTAAATGACATGCTACTAAACAAACAATAAGTCATGTAACAATCTAGAGGAAATATGAAAATACCTGAAGACAAATTAAATGAAAACATAACAATAGAAAAATCTCTGGGAAAAAGTGAAAGGAATATAAAGAGGGAAGTTTATAGCAATAGAAGCCTACTTCAGGACACAGGAAACTAAAGAATCTAACTTTAGGGACTTCCCTGGCAGTCCAGTGGTTAAGACTCCACACTTCCACAGCAGGGAGCAAATGTTCAATCCCTGGTTGGGGAACTAAGATCCTGCATGACATGCAGCCTGGCCAAGAAATAAAACCAACCAACCAACCAACTAAACCAACAAAAAACAGGAGTCTTCAGAGACAAAATCTACCAAACATTAAAAGAAGAGTTAACACCTATACTTCTCAAAGTATTCCAAAAAATTGCAAAGGAAAGAACTCTTCCAAATTCATTCTAAAATACCAGCATCACCCTGATACCAAAACCATACAACTACATATAGAGCAATATCACTGATGAATATAGATGTAAAAATCCTCAGCCAGATATTAGCAAACCAAATTCAAAAATACATTAAAAGTAAGATATACCACCATCAAGTGTGATTTGTCCCAGAAATACGAGCATGATTCACTATCTGCAAATCAGCCAATGTTAACAAAACACATTAACAAATTGAAGAATAAAAATCATATGATCATCCCAATAAATGCAGAAAAAACTTTTGACAAAATTCAACATCCTTTATGATAAAAACTCTCAAAAAATGTGTGCATAAAAGGAACATACCTCAATGTAATAAACGCTATTTATGACAAATGTATGGCCAACATTATTCTCAATTGTGAAAAGCTGAAAGCATTTCTTCTAATATCACTTATAAGACAAGGATGCCCACTCTTACCACTTTTATTCAACATAGTATTACAAGTTCCACCCACAGCATTCAGACAAAAATAAGAAACAAAAGAAATCCAAATTGGAAAGGAAGAAGTAAAACTTTCACTATTTACAGATGACATGATACTATACATAGAAAATTGTAAGGATACCACCAAAAACTATTAGAACTTATAAATGAATTTGGTAAAGTTTCAGGATACAAAGTTTATATGCAGAAATCTGTTGCATTTCTATATACTAATAACAAACTATCAGAAGAGGTATTATGAAAACAATTCCATTTACAATTGCATAAAAATATACTTAGGAATAATTCTAGCCAAAAGGTAAAAGATTAGGAAAACTATAAGACATTGATGAAAGAAATTGAAGATGACACAGTCAAATGGAAAGATATACTGTGTTCATGTTTTGGAAGAAATAATATTATTAAAATTACCATGCTACCCAAGGTAATCTACGGATTCAATGCAATCCCCATCAAAATACCAATGGCATTTTTCATAGAACTAGAAAAAATAATTCTAAACTTTGTATGGGAAGACAAAAGACACTGCATAGCAAAAAGCATCTTGAGAATGAAGAACAAAGCTGGATTTCAAATGTATCCTGATTTCAAAATATACTACAAAGCTGCAGTAATCAATACAGTATAGTGCTGATGCAAATACAGACCCATAGACCAATGGAACAGAATGGAGAGCCCACAAAAAAAACAATGTTTAAATGATCAATTAATCTACAACACAGGAGACAAGAGTATACAATGGGGAAAAGACAGCTTCTTCAATAAATGGTTTTGGGAAAACTGTAGAGTTACATGCAAAAGAATCAAACTGGACCACTTTTTCATACCATATTAAAACAAACAAACAAAAAACGCTCAAACTGGATTAAAGACTTAAATGTAACGCCTGAAACCATAAAACTCCTAGAAGAAGACAGAGGGAGTATGCTCTGTGACATTAGTCTTAGTAATGTTTTTTTGGATATGTCTCCCTAGGCAAGGGAAATGAAGCAAAAATAAACAGACAAGACTACATCAAATAAAAAAGCCTTTGTACAGCAAAGGAAACTATTAACAAAATGAAAAGGCTGCCTACTGAACTGGAGAATCTATTTATAAATGATATATCTGTTAAGGAGTTAACATCCAAAATATACAAAGTGTACATAAACTCAACATCAAAAAAAAAAAAAAAAAAGATTAAAAATTGGGCAGAGGCCTGAATAGACATTTTTCCAAAGAAGACATACACATGGCAACAGACACATGAAAAGATGCTCAACATCACTAATCATCAGGAAAATGCAAATCAAAACCACAGTGAGATACTACCTCATACCTATCAGAATGGCAATTATCAAAAAGACAACAAATAACAAGTGTTGGTGGCAAGGATTTGGAACCCTCAGGTACTATTATTGGGAATGCGAACTGGTGCAGCCACTGTGGAAAACAGTATGGGAATTCCTCAAAAAATATTAA
Organism: Balaenoptera musculus; assembly: GCF_009873245.2. Taxonomy (NCBI): domain Eukaryota; kingdom Metazoa; phylum Chordata; class Mammalia; order Artiodactyla; family Balaenopteridae; genus Balaenoptera; species Balaenoptera musculus. The sequence goes on from NC_045802.1 coordinate 39,765,929, forward strand.
ATAGAACACATATAAGTGTGTTCTAAAAAACAAAACAAGTGATCAAGTGTAACAAACAGAAACAGATTTATAGACACAGAGAACAAACTGGTGGTGGCCAGAGGGGAGGTTGATGGGAAGAGGAAAGAAAAAGGTGAGGAGGATTAAGAGGTACAAAATCCCAGTTATAAAAGAAATGAGCCAAGAGTATGAAATATGCAATGTGGGGAATATAATCAATAACAATGTACTAACTTCTATGATAACATATTGCAACTAGACTTATCTTGGTGATCATTCGAAATGTATTGAAATATCAAATCACTATCTTGTGTAAAAGGAACTGACGTAGTGTTGTAGGTCAATTATACTTCAAAAACAAACAAACACACAAACAAACAAATTCACAGAAAAAGAGATCAGATTTGTGGTTACCAGAAATGGGGGGTGGGGGGAATTGGATAAAAGTGATCAAAAGGTACAAACTTCCATAAGTTTCAAATAAGTCCTAGGGATGTAATGTACTACATGATAAATATAATTAACGATGTTGTGTGTTATATATGAAAATTGTTAAGAGAGTAAGTCTTAAGTGTTCTCAGTACAAGAAAATTTTTTTTCCATTTCTTTAATTTTTATACCTTTATGAGATGAATATTCAATAAATTTCACTAAATATCACTAAATTTCACTAAATATCACTAAATGAATATTCACTAATATCACTAAATTGTGATAATCATTTCATGATGTATGTAAGTCAAATCATTTCACTGTACACCTTACACTTATACAGTGCTATAGGCCAATTATATTTCAATAAAACTGGAAAAATAATATTTAAAAACTAAATTTAAATATACAGAAATAAGTATACATATATCTGTATTATAAGTAATATTGAAGTGTGTGTGTTCATATATATGTATTACTTTACTTAACATTGTGCAATTATCAAAATATGCCTACAACTTGAAAGCCTTGAGATAATGAGAAAAGCATTATTACAAATGAATATATATATATATATTTAAACATCTTTATTGAAGTATAATTGCCTTACAATGGTGTGTTAGCTTCTGCTTTATAACAAAGTGAATCAGTTATACACACACAATATGTTCCCATATCTCTTCCCTCTTGCATCTCCCTCCCTCCCACCCTCCCCATCCCACCCCTCTAGGTGGTCACAAAGCACCGAGCTGATCTCCCTGTGCTATGTTTTGAAGAAAAAAACTACATGTGGATATTCTTATGCATGTAGGTATTTTTGTACATTTTATATATATTAATCAAAGATTCCTAGAGGTGTGAATATCTTACTGTTATGTATGGTTACCTGTGTGTCATAGGTTTAGTACAAAGTAAAATTTAAAAAATTCTTTTACTTTAAATACTGTAGTATTTGAATTATTTACAACTATTATTTATATTTAAGAATATTTTTATACAAAAACAAACAAAAGTTTCTAGGTTTAGTGCCAGAATTTCAGATTTCATATTTTAGCTCTGTCTCTTACAGATACCAGCTGTGAGATTTTAGGCAAGGTGCCGCTTCTACTGAAATATTTATTGTAATTCTTGCTTTAAAGTTTTCGTCCAGGGGTAACATATGTAGGAAGTACCTTGTCCATGGCTTTGCAAATAACAAGGCAGTACTCCAGAAATGCTCATTTCTTTAAACACAAAGTAAGAAGGGAGGGAGAAAGAAGAATAATTCCTTTATCTCGAATATTTTTGCTTACAGCCTTTGTGGGAGTGAATATCATTACAAAAAAGCAGATTTTAAGAAAAGAAAATAAGTACAGTGCTAAAGCTATAACTTCATTTACCACCCACTCTCAAGTGTTATTTGTCGAATTCCATTGTGTAAAGATAGCAAGGGAGAATATAAATAAGTAGAGCATATGATTTTACATAGATCCTAAAAATAAGTACCTGTGGATCTCAAGCCTACTTGACTTCATTCAAGATTTGTCTGACTCTTGGGTAGATCTGAGTAGGTCGGGATACTGCCAGACTGTGGGGACTCTTCCCTCTTGTTCTGTCTCTGTTAGAGACCTCTTCATTGGCATTTCCAACCTTAGAAATGGTCTTCCCCAGTGGAAATTAAGAAAGTAATTTCAACAGTGAAAATCAACAAGCAAAATTCATCAATCAGTAGCTCTTAAAGAGAGAGAGATCACCAAACATAGGCTGGAAAAATTGGGAAGTCAGACCCCTGCGGGCATTAGGAGTTTTACATAAAGACAATGACTTTGCAATAAGGACACACTTTGTACTAAACAATTCTAGATTGGCAATCATTGTCAATTCAAAGACGTCACTAGACATCTTACAATAAGATCACACAACACAAAGATATTCAAATCATGATGACTGATGAGCAAGAAATACAGTTTATTGCTAGATCTCCTCAAACGTTCTGAAGAACCCCTGAGGATGTTTACATTGGCTCATTAAACAGTTTACCTTGCTGTGCCAAGAAAACAGAAACTCCGATGTAATCACTTGTGCCCAACAGTGTAAATGCTGCCCTCTGAATAGCCCACTGGCTGGGCTGCATTCACAGCAGCCATGGTGCCATCAGTAACATGGAGGTCAGCTTTGACCATTGGACCTGAATTAAAAAACTGCTGCTGGCAACAACTGGGGCAGTCCCCTGGTACGCTGCTTTCACAAACAGTAAATGCAGGTTTCTTTTTGATTGACCCACACCCGGGTGACTTTTACTTCACCAAAGAGTGGATAAACCTTCAATGTTGAGCCCAGTCTGTGAAAAAACAGAGCAAAAGGTTCAAGACCATAAAGAGACCAAGTCGCAGGGAATAACTCTTAGAATTTACACACAACCCTTTTCCCAAAGGCAGAGCAACTGTGTGCAGGAGCAGGAGGAATAATTGGAATAATAAGAAAACTTGGACTGCATGCCCAGAATCTATTGTCCTCCAGGACAATAGATTAAGGTATAATAATTTCCTCACATCCAAAATGTCAGAAGGAATTTATCTCACTTCTTGCCAGTGGGTCTAGAACTCAGATGCATGTTTTGAAGTGGAGCGGGATGTTAACCTTGCCAAGAATCCCTGCTTTTCCAGACAACTGATGAAAATCACAGCCATTACTGCATATGCAAACACTATTGCCAGAAAAGGAAGGAAAGTGTTGCAGGGACTCAATGGTTTTGCTGGCTCTGTATGAACTGAAGCTACCCTCACCACCAAACCTACCCTAAAACTCCTCATCTTTCAGAATGAGGACTTAGAGAGGGAAGAAAGAGCCTTTCTCGTTCAGTCTCAAGTCTTTTTTTTTTTTTTTTTTTTTTTGCCTCAGGATAAACTATCAGCCAGATTGATTCCCAGTAGGAGTTTACATTCATTTTAAAGAAAAAAAAAACAACAACTCTACCTCACACATTAGGGATAGTTTTTCACACAGGGACTCAATAGATCATTGCAAAAATGTCAGTAGATTTATTATAGTGGTTAAGAGCCAGATTCTTTGGTCTGTATCTCAGCTCATTATTTATTATCTGTGTGACCTTGGGCAAGACGTTTACCTTCTCTGTGCCTTAGTATCTTAATCTGCGAGGAAAAAAAGGGGGTTTTTTTAGCAGTGTAGCACAGGGCTGTTATGAAGATAGAAAAAAAATAATAATGTATTAAAAATGTGAAAAATAGTGCCTGCATATAATAAATGCTCTATAAATAATTTTCTTACCTGGGCATAGGTTTGTTTCACAAGTCTGTCATATTCAACTATACATAGGGACACCTTGCAATAGTAGCTACTATAAGCATATCATACCACAAGGGATGAAAAGAGAAAGAAGAGAGTAGACAGGTATGCAGAAAAAAAAAAGTAGATAAAGTCTTGCCACTATTCCCAAGACAATCTGTGCCTAAATCTGGCACCTCTGGGTCATGAAAAGCATTTTTCCCCACAACACTGCTCACAATTCTCCATCCTTTCAAGGACAATGGTAAATTGTGGTATTTTTTTTTTTTTTTTTAAATTGTGGTATTTTAAACTAAAATTGTTGCACAGTAAAAGTATAAAATGTTATATGTTATGTGTGTTTTGGTTTGTTTGTTGGGTGATAGCTATTGCAGCCTTTCTGAGAAAACTGATGGAGACAAATGAATTTTGTTGGCTCAAGCCTTGCTGAAGGGCTGTTCTGTCCACTAAAAATCTCCAAAAATAACTCTCCGGCAGAAGACTTTCAGGGACTTTTACCTTTTCTTTGTACAAGGGAACTCTTCCCAATTATTCTTTTGCACTGTCATTTATAAACAGTGAATAGCTATGAAGTAAGAGCTTTTCAGCAAAGGGAAGCAGTGACATCCAACCCTTAGTTGCCATGTTCTATTTTCTGAATACCTTATTTGAGACAGTAATGAAAATGCCATGATTTAAATTGTGAGCATTGATGATGGTATTTCAATAGGTTTCAGGAAAAGTTTATGGGTACTTCTATTCAACTCTTTTATTGTATAAAAAAATGTTTTATCTTTATTGTACAAAATATAAAATGCAGAAGAGTATATAGAAGAATTAAAAGTCATCTGCAATCCAATAACCAGATGCAGCTACTTTAAAAAAATGTGTGTGTGAGAGACAGAACTGATTTTCACACTTCATGCACATGCAATACAATAGATAGGTAGATAGATAGATAGGTATAGAATGCATTATATATGTAATATAAATGGGGAAAAAAGCAATTGAGATCATGCTAAAAAAAAAAACATGCTCATATCATAGTAAATGAATGGTTTTCATTGGCATTATATCATGAGGACTTTTTCCTTTTCTGTCAACGTGCTCTGAACACATGACTTTTAGTGGTGGCAGAAAATGTTACCATATCAGGATACTATCATTTACTTACCTGAAATGTATTAAATTATTTTACTTATTAAACTATTCCTCTATTGCTGAATGTTAGGTTGTTTCTATTATTTTTCACTCTCAATCTATGCTTTGAAGACCTTTCTAGAACATAAAATGGTTTGATTCTTGATTATTTCCTTAGGATTTATTCTTTGAAGTAAAAATACTGATCAGAGAGCCAAATTTTCCTCTAAAAAATTTGAACCAATTTTCATTTCCACCACAGGTATATGAGAATACCTAATTGTGTTAATTACTCATTTTAGGCTTAGATAATTAGAAAGAGGGATATGTTATACTATTGTTCTTTTTAATCTACATTTAAAAATTATTGGTAAAGCTGAACTTTTTTTTCTGTTTTAGTCCTTTTAAAAATTGGAATGCCACTATACTTTACATTTGGAAGAATTCTTTAAACTTTTGAGAAAAATACAGATTCAAATATATTTTTATTAATCATTTGTCTATTGGTTTTATTTGTAATGACTTTTGAGTTATCAGCTTTAAAAACCAGGTAAAACATTATTCAAATTATTTCTGTGTGCATGGGATATTCACCTATATTTTTATAGTATTTGTATTATTTTGTTTATATAATTGTTATTTAACTTCTTTTAAACCTCTGGGACATTTTTGGGTATGTGTCGTAAGCAAATATTCCAACCTAAAAATTTCCAAATATCCACTATTTCCAACAACTTTTTAAGACTCACCCATCAGGAATGGTCAAATGGCAGTCACTTTCAAGGTGGAATATTCTGTTCCATTTACCTGTTCACTTTTATGCAAACTTACTTTTTACATTATTCTATTTTTCAAAGAATTTTTATTCTCACTGACAATGGTAATAGCCATAGTTCCCTGCTACCTCTCCTACAATGCTTCCTGGTTATGCTGAAGTTGGAATTATTTTGTCAAGTTCCAATAAAAATCCTTGTAGAGAAATGATACATATTTTGTTATGTCTATGAATTAATTTGGGAAATTTTGAAATTCTTACACTATTCAATTTTGCTTATTGTGTCTAATTGATTAAAATGCAGTTTTCATTTTTTTAGAATATATATTTATTGAGTACCTACTATGTGCCAGATACTGCTTTAAATTTTAGGAATACAGAAGTGGAAAAACAGATTAAAATCCCTGGCATCACGTGGTTTACATTCTAAAGAGAACAGAGAGACATTGAAAAAACAAACAAACCATAAGAACAAAAATTTAAAAATAATGTCATACATTTATCAAACCTATGGAAGAGAACAAAGCAAGGTAGGAGGGCAGGAAGTGTGTGTGTGTGTGTGTGTGTGTGTGTGTGTGCACTGGGTAATAAGGAAAGACCTCAGTGAGAAAGTAATGTTTTAGCAGGGGCCTGAAGCTGGGAAAGTCACAAGTCAGTCAAATATCTGGGGGAAGGGCATTCTAGGCAGAGGGAACAGCTATTTCAAAACATTTTAAAAACCATAAGATTCCTTCAAGTTTGTCTTCTGTAGATTGTCTCCACTCCTTTCTTGCAGAGTTGCTTTAATGCATTTTATATTTTATATTGCTAAAAAAGTAATTATTGTATAATTAGTATCATTATTATTATATCATGTGAGTTACTGCCATTTATAGAACAGAAATAAGTTTTTTTCCTACTTTCTATTTAATTTTTGATAAATTAAAATTTACTGATATTAAAACATCATTTCCAATAAATTTTCATGACATGGCAGTAAAAACAGTGGTCGTGCTTGGCCCTCCTTATGCACTATTTCATGTACCCCAGAAGTAGGAACTTACTACTGTTACCTATTTCTTTTAGTGGTTGCATCCATGTTTTGAAATAATATGTTTTTAGTGCTATTTATTGAACTTTTAGCTTTAGCTACTTACCCACCTTCTCCAATCACCACCCTCATACATACTAACAGTGTATCCTATATAGTTGTATTATGGTTTTTATTAAATCAATATTCTGTGGTTAGGTTATAACTAACTATTCAGATCTGTACAACATAGTTATGATGCTTAAATTTTCTCTCTTGAATGACATTTTTGTTTTTCTTAACCTATGAATAATCAATTCATTTATTTGTTTGTCCTTCTTTTTCTGTAATCATCATGATTCCTTCTCTCCAAGACTCCAACACACCTTTAAAGTTTTTCTCAATACAATGAACACACTGAGAAAATCTAACAGTTTTATTTGGTTTTGTTTCATTTTGTTTTCCTAGGTGAAATCTCTCTAGAGCCCTCTCCTGTCCTGCTTCAACCTGGACTGGTGGATCTTGAGATCTCGTGGCAGCCAGATCTCTGGTCCAGGATCACCCTTCACCTTCATCCTGCGGGTTCACTTTGCCCGTTTCCTGTGTTGGATCCTTTATACCCTTGAGTCTATAATTTCGTCTTTCTTGCTTAACTCTGTGTGGGGGAAGTTTACCTTCCAGTAGTCCAGGTGACAGCAAACTATGGGCCTGCAGGCCAGATCTGGTCCACTATCATTGGACAACTCGGAAGTTAAGAATGATTTTCCCGGCGTGCAGGGAACTGGTTGCCACTGGGGGCTCAGGCCGCTTCCCGGACCTCCTCCCTACCAGCAGCCTCGGCACCTTCACAGCACTGTTGCGGGTCCACACACATCCCTCTAGTGTCTCTGAAGCCAGACATACAAGTGGGCCCTGGGTTCCTCAGTAGTGTCCGCAGACCTAGCCTCTCAGCCCAAGGGCCGCCTTGCTACCTTTCCCACTCCAAACGTCTCCAGTAACCCTGCCTCAATGTCAGGAGATGAGGCAGTGGGAGTCCGAGGCTGGCTCTTGTCTCCGCATCTGTTTTAGCTTCCGTCCCTGTTCCCTTCTCCCGGCCTCAGTTTCTGCCTCTGTCCAACCGCTCCAGTGTAGACATGCTGGTGTCTCTTTACGATTTGGAATTGCGCCCTACCGGTGTCATATTTCCACTCCTAGCTTGTGTTTCCTTTGTCCTGGGAGATGAAAAACTTGCCTTTAAAGGAGGGGTGACAGACTTTGGTGTGTTTCAAATCACTCAGGAGGTTGTGCATATCCCTGGGCTCTATCACAGGAGCTTTGGATAAAGTGGGGCATGGGCACCTGCAATCCTCCCCAGGTGGTTCTGATTCAGGTGGTCCCGAAATCTTCACTTTGAAATTCTCTACTGCAGAAGGCAGGAAAAAATTAATTGAAATATGAGCTGCGTTTCAGGGCCTCGGGTGGGAGGGTAGAGGGGACTTCCTTTGCACTATAGGAGCTAGAAGGCTGTTTGATGCTTTAAAAATACATAATAATAAAAATATATATGACTCATATGTAAGACCAATTTTCTAATAATTGTTTTTAAATGCTTGGCCTCGAAAAAAATGATTTTTGTATTTTTAAATGGTTGAGAAAAAAATAATACTATTTCAAGGCACATATATGATATTTTATGAAATTCACATTTCAATATTCATAAGTAAAGCTAATTGGAACACAGTCACACTCATTTACATATTGTCTACCACTGTTTTTACACTGTCAGGGCAGATCTGAGTGGTTGCAACAAAGACATTATGGTCCACAGAGTGTAAAATATTTATTGTCTGAGTCTTTACAGGAAAAGGTTGTTGACCACTGCAACAGCCTATTGGTGGGGCATGAGATGGAATCATTTTGAAAGGTTTGTGGTTGAAGATGTCTTTATTCTACTCTTAGACCTAACTTACGGTTTAGCTAATTATGTATTTTTAGGTTGGAAATCACATTTTCTCAAATTTTCCTCAAAATTTTACTCAGGTGGGTGATGAAAGTATTATCCACTGTCTTCTAGTGCCCAGAGCTGTTGTTGAAAGGTCTAGTAGCATTTTAACTATCTCTCCTGGTTGTTTTCTTCTCTGTAAGTTAAGTTATTATATCTTCTCAAGAGCTCTGAAATTTCAAAATGATGTGTCTTGCTGTGGAACTTCTTAATTTACAGAGATCTCAGTTTTTTGTTGTTGTTGTTTTGTTTTCCAATCTGGTAATTTATGTCCTTCAATTTGGAGAAGCTTCTCTGAAATACTCCTTCGGTAATTTTTTCCCTTATGTTTCCTGTTATCCCTTGCTGCAATTCTTTTCTTTCAGAAATTGGGTCTTCTGGGCTGATATTTTCCTATCTCCTATTTTATAAATTATCTCCTATTATTCATTCCTTTATCTTTTTTTTGTCCCTAGGATATTGGTTCAATTTTATTTTCCAATTCTCCATTCCTTATATACACATACATACATAAAATATATATATAAGCATGTATACAGTATATATAATATACTTATTCAGTTTATATTATATATTAATATTCAATGTCATTGTTTTAAATGAATAATTGGTTTTTATATCATTCTGTTTGCTTTTTATGGCTTTACTCTCTTACCCTCTAAGGATAGTAATTATATATGTATTTTCAAGTTTTTGTCTTATTATTTTTTGCCTTTTTTTTTTCTCTTTTCATTATGACTTCTGTATATAACATGGACTTTTTTAACATATACTTTCTATTTAGTGCTATTTATATTTTAATTAGCATTTGCTAAGTCTAATAGTTTTCAATTACCATGTAACAAAGTACTCAAAACACAGTGACAAAATATATATATTTATTATCTCGTTTTTGTGGGTCAGAATTCCAGGAGCAGCTTAGCTAGATGCGTCTGGTTCTGAGTTTCTCAGGAGGCTACAAATAAGGTGTCAGCAGCAGCTTCGGTCACCTCCAGATTTCACTGGAGAAATATTCACTCTGAGCTCTCTCATGTGGTTGTTAGCAGGACTCAGGATCTTGCTGGCTGTAGGCTGATGATATCAGATATCAATTTCTCACTACTTGGGCCTCTCCCTAGGCTCGTGAGCTTTCCCCAGAGTGAGGAATGAGAAAGAGAGAGAGAGAGAGAAAGAGAGAGAGAGAGAGAGAGAGATAGGCTGAGAATCTAAGAGAGAAGCCATAGTGTTTATATAACCTAATCTCAGAAGTGACAACCTATCACTTCTGCTCTATCCTTTCCATTAGAAGTGAGTCACTAACCCATTAATCCAGCCCACCCTCAAGGGGAGGGATTAAACAAGGACATAAATTCCAGGAGATGACAATCATTGAAGACAATCTTAGACACTACCTGCCAGAGAAAGTACAGTTTAAGCTATACTTTTCTTTGTGGTTGCAATCTTTATCAAGTTATGATATGATGATTGTGCTTCACAGAAATGAATGTTGTAGTTTTCTCTTTTGTTCTATGCCAGGGAAAATTTTGCTTGCTGATTACATTTTACTGAAATGTTTGAAGCTTGTTTAGCGCTGAACTAATTTAGTAGGTTATTCCTTGACTTTTTTTCCCAGTTATTCAATGATTGCTTGCCTAATCAAGTTAAGTCCTGCTTTTTGAATCAGTATTTACCCCCAACCCAGGGTACCACCTGCCTCACTAAGATTTTAAAATGTATTTACATATATTAATACATATGATTATTTACAATGTTATTATAATCTAATTCTCCCACAAACATGACCCCAATTCCAAGCTAAGTAATTTAGCATGATTCTATGACCCTGCACTGTCCAGGATCGGACTTTATTTTTCTTTTTGTTCATTTGAAAATTATTCTTATGTATCTTAAAATTCAGGTTTAATTTATTTTTTCAGCTTTTATTGGGTTATAATTGACAAATAAAATTTTAAGATGTTTAAAGTATATGTCCTGGTGGTTTGATATACATATGCATTGTGAAAGGAAAGGACTCCCCGCCCCACCCCCCAGTCATGTTAATTAGCACATCCATCAGCTCCCATTTACCTTTTTTTTTTGGTGAGAACATTTAAGTTCTACTATCTTGGCAAATTTCAATTATACAGTACAGTGTTATCAATTCTAGTCACCAAGTTATATTTTAGATCCTCAGACCTTATTCATCTTATAGGTGAAAGTTGAGAAAGTGGCATAAAACTCTCAAGTCAGCTCTGCAGGTGGAGAACATGTTAAGCAGGGTCTTGCAAGACCTAAAAATCTTATCTTCTGAGAATAGTAAAACTGACCTCCTAGCCTTCATGGGAGATTTTCTGGATAAAGAGATGAAGAATGCAGACTATCTGGAATACCATCTTGACTATCAGAAGGAACTAGAAGAGGTGGTCCAGCAAAAAAGTCCTGTTTGAGAGGCCTGTTGAAGCATCAGGTGAAAACTTAACTCCTGAAGGCAGCACTGCAAGTGTTCCTCTGTAGTAAGTCTTAAAGTTAGCTACTTAAACGTCTTTGTCTTCTCCATTTGCCAGAAGACTACTTTCTTTTTTTCTAGTATCCTAATCCTCGTTGTGCATGCAAATAAATCTTCTTTGCATTGTAAAATATGTATGTATATATAAACATTAAAATATATGATATATGAAAAGATATGTAAATATATAGTTATATATGAATATATGTTTATAAATATATATGTAAATTCCCTGAGGGCATTATGCTAAATAAAATAAGCCAGACAGAGAAAGACAAATACTGCATAGTATCAGTTATACATGGAATCTAAAAAAACTGTCAAATTCATAGAAACAGAGAGTAGAAGGTGGTTGCCAGGGACTTGGCGGGGAGGGCTAGAGGAAATATGGAGAGACTGGTGAAAAGGTATAAATATTCTTACATATCTTAATTGTATATTATTTTATTTCTAAATTATATATTTCAATAGTTTTATTAAGATTGTATTGTTTTATAACCATATTTACAATTTTATTTTTTATAATTTACAGTGGCTTCCTAGTATCAGCACTCAGTGCTTGTAACTTGTAAAGGAGTTTCCCAATTTTTGAGTTCTTTCTCAAACTTGTCTTTTACAATGATATGGTGATCCAATAGATTAACTTTATTTTTTGCTGCCTCCATTAGAGATTTTTATTGTAAATTTATGTTTTTAGATTCCTTGAAATATATCTCTCAATAAACTCACATTTACTGTCAATCCTATACTTTCTGACATCCTGTTTCTGTTCACAGGAAATAGATCTTTTAAGAAGTCTAAATAATTGTTTTAAAATTCCCATGTACTTATTATACTGTTTTCAGAGTTATATTCTTCCTTTGAGTTTTTAGTATGACATTGTCTTTTTTTTTTTACTTGGAAGAATTTTTTATATGCCACATATTGATTTTTATTGTTAATCATTCTTTGATGAGAAGAGTTAAATCCAGGCATGATCTTTGCCAATTAAAAGGATATAGAGGCTTTCCTTATGTTACTTATTGCCCATAGAGTTGCTGTTAATTTCCAGAAATAATTCATAAGTTTTAAATTGCAGGCCATTCTGAGTAGCCTGATGAAATCTCTGGCCGACCTGCTCCTTGCCACCTAGGATGTGAATCATCACTCTGTCCAGTTTATTCTGCCCATTAGCTGCTTGGTAGCCATCTTTGTTATCAGATCGACTGTTGTGGTATCGCAGTGCCGTGTTCAAGTCACCCTTATTTACTTAATAAAGGTCCCAAAGCACAAGAATAGTGATGCTGGCAATTTGGATCTGCCAAAGAGAAGCCCTAAAATGCTCCTTTAAATGAAAATGTGAAAGTTTTTGACTTAATAAGGAAAGAAAAAAGCTGTGTGTTGAGGTGGCTAAGATCTACAATAAGAATGAAACTTCTATTCAAGAAATTGTGCAGAAGGAAAAAGAAAGTCATGCTAGTTTTACTGTCACACCTTGAACTGCAAAAGTTACTGCCACAGTAACTTTTGGTGCTAAGTGTTTAGTTAAGATGATAAAGGCACTAAATTTGTTCAATGAGATATTTTGAGAGAGACCATATTCACGTAACTTTTATTACAGTATATTGTTATAATCATTCTATTTTATTATTAGTTATTATTGTTAATCTCTTACTGTGCCCAATTTTAAGTTAAACTTTATCATAGGTATGTCTGTATAGGACAAAGCACAATGTTTATAGGGTTTGGTACTATTCGAGGATTTAGGCATCCACTGGGGGTCTTGGAACATATCCTGCATGGATAAGGGATAACTACTGTATGTCTAATTCTTCCCTTGGTCTATGTTTCATGACTGCTTTCAAACTTGTGCACTGCTCATATATATTTCATATTCTGGCAATGAGTTGTCAACAACTGTTAGTTTCCAAAGTTGTGAGTTTTTGTTTCTATGTCTTGATAACTATTTAGCATGAAGAGACAAAGTCAAATAGCTAATTAGACACTATTTTAAACTAAAATTTTAAGTTTATTATTATTTTCTTTTACAAAATAAGGAGGAAAGACTCATGATATAAAAGTTTAAGTTTAAATTGAAATAACTCTACCATAGTTCATGGAATACATAGATATATTTCTGATGCTGTTCATTTGGCTCCAATATTGATTTTCTTCAAGAATAGTAAAGTCTATTTTAGTGTGACTGCCTGTGTTTTATACATCCTTATCCAGATTGTAATTTAAAAGGTGGCATTGTTTCTTCTCAGTGTAGCAATTTCACCAATTTTTGTCCCACTAGAAATAGTAAAATGAATGCATCTAAATAGAAAATTGTTTGTTTTTTTCACCATAACACATTATCATGTTGATTCCTCAACCCCTTATCCCAATTTTTAACACTTAATTAGCACATCATGTTACTTGTGAAGAAGAAAACATTCTTTAGAATGGCAGGTGGCAGGGTCCAAAGTCATTGGAAATTTATACCATTTCTTTTGAAGAACAACATGTAACAGATAAAATATGTAAATGATAATGTCAATGATAATGTTAGTTTAGGATTCTGTTTTTGAATTTTTTTTTAAAATCAAAATGCACTTATAAAATGTAATCTTACAAAAAGATTGTCTAAATTTACCATTCAAATATTTAGCACGTTAGGCTGTAATTATTATTATGAGTATTATTTCAAATTTTGTGTGTTCACATTGGTCAAGAAAGTTAACAATCACATAGGTATGTTTTAAACCATATCCACAATCATTGACATTGATAATTTCCTGGTAATGTGCTTTAAAATAAAATGTATTATAAAGAAATTATAAAACAGCTGATCAAGGTAAAAAATTAGTTATTTGGGGATATAAAGTTATTGACACAATATGCAGTTCCACTGTCTTAAAATATACCTATGCCTGCAAGGTTCCTGCCAGTAACTTCCTGCAGTTGAGGAAACTGCCCTGATTTGCACTGACATGCAATAGCTTCCCCCAGGCAAATACCTGCAGACAGTCATCTGTTGATGCCTGTCTATAGGCAGAGGAAAGCCTTAGAACAGTAGCTCTGTAGAAACAATTATTCCCTTGACTGTTACAGGAAGGACATTAAAGAATACAGAAAAATATTAGCTCTCATTTATACAGTTCTTTTCATTCCAAAGACTTTGGCAAAGTCATCATTTGTTTTTAATATTATTTAAAAGACAATACAGTCAACATGTTGCTAAGCTGTAGGTTGAAAATCATACTAACTGATATATATGACCTGCTCAGTTCTGGTAAACCAAACTCCACTGATTACTCAGCATGCACTGAGCACTATGCTTGGTCCAATGGGTCTGCACAATATAAATTTTTATAAATAAGGTTTAAGAGGAATAGGTTTGAAGTTAAAAAGCATTACAATAGAATCCTGTCTTTGCCTTTTGGCTGCATTCTTTTTGTTGAACTACATAATCTCCTTAAAAGTTAGAGTTTTTAGTATAAAATGGAGGTGTATTGCCTAGTTCCTTGAGAGGTTATGATGATTAATTTTTATAATCTGTTTTAAGGTCTCAGCGCAGTAGCCCAGTTATCACTCTAGAAAAAACACTGAATGAATGTAAGTCATTACTATTATTGTACTATCAAAAATCTCTTAGTATCAACTGTGAAGACACGGTTATATAGGTGTTACTTTTCTTCCTGTCTGAGAAGTTCTTAACATGTTTAAAAGGAAAAATCCAGAGAAGTATATCTTAAAATATCCTTAGTAAAGATTAAAATAGATTATAAATGTGAACTGAAATTGAGGTGATTTATAAATATATTCTTGTATATTTATACAGGAAATACATTTATGTAGATGGAATTTGGATGCTATTGAAACATTTATGGAAAATTATGTTTAAAAAAGAATTAATTGAATGAGACAGGTAGCTATACCAAATTAAGTAAAAGATCAGGCATTTCCTTTATGGGAGAGAAATAGTAAAAACTAACAGTAATATTCACTCATGATATAAACCAGAAAAGAAGCCAGTGATCATAATTATTGAGTCATGAAATGGGCAGAAAGATATCACCAAAAACTAGTTTACATCACCAATAAAGACTCTACAAGGCAAAAGTGATACTATTAGCTAAGCAAGATACTTGTCTTATATGGTCTCCAGAAAGGAACTCACAGAAATTGTGTATTAAAAATTAACTGAAATACTAGATCAAGACTAGTAAAACTCATAATAAAAAGATACTATATGCTGCTTATCTTAATGTCTTTAAACTTTGTCTTCAATGTTATTTCCTCCAAAACTTAATATCTACATACATATACATTTTTAGTCAGAATTATGGACAAAAAATGACTTTAACATGCATAAAATATTTTAGTTTTGTAAAGTTCCCTGTGAATAATAAAAATAATGAGCCTAATCTACTGTAACGTTCAAAAATGTCTTGTCAAAATATTTCCACTAAGATAGACATTCTTACTTCAGAGTAGTTTAACCAGCCTGAGGAGACATGATTTACAAAACCATTTTTATTGGACACACAAGTAAAATTTAATACCTTTAGAATACAATATAAATAGTTAATGCTGGTGCGATTTTAGAAATTAATAATTAATATTTCTTTCATTCTCAGTTTAGAACAAAGTTAAAATTAAAACATATAGGACATCCAAAAGCAGGGATCAAAATGTCAGCTTTTAACTGATACATAGATTTGGAAGTGTAGCTTTAGATCTGTTGATCAAAAGTTGATAATGGCTTGATAACGAAAATGAATTTTACAGAAAACAGTCTTACCCATTTTTCTACTCCACCTGCTAATTATTTTTTAATAGCTTAACTCCATTAAGTCAAAAAATCTAGACCAATATGAAGCAGTCTTAGAAAGCTATATAGCCAAGGAAAGCCATATTTCCAAAATCTCATCTCAGTTGTTATCAAGAGAGATAATAAAAGGAAAAGAAACTCCCAGAGCCTGAGGTCAGAGGTAACAGAAAACAGTGGGCAAGCAGGTACTTTCCTGAGAGCAGAATTAAGGATTAATGAAAGTACCTAGTGCATCTACAAATCAAAGACCCGTGTAATGCTTCCCCAGTGGGATTTTAAAATTTCTATGGATCAATGACCGTGAAGTATTTTCACTTCTCCTTTCTGAATAGAAGTGTTCTTTGCAATTATTCCACCTTTTTTTACCACTGAATACTTGGTGAACAGAGGCTGATTACTTGATGGAGTCACATCTGACTTAATGTAGAGACTGCTGTGTATCACCAGAGATTCTGGACTTTTGATCTGGATGCAGTGATGGGTTGGAACTTTCATGCGGATGGGATGAGTGTTTTCTTTCACGGTAATAAGAAAGAAAGGAGATTTTTATGATCAAAATTGTGGCAACTTCTGGCAAACAGGTCATGGGTGAAAGTGACAAGTGTCATTTCTGGGCTGAAGTAATAAAAACACCCTGCATAATGGTCCATGTTCTCTTATTCTCTCTCTTGAAGTAACCTTAAAACACTCGTGTTGAGACTATGAAGGCACAAAATAAAGGCAGACAAGATTCTTAAATAGCGACTTACAAGGAGCTGTCATAGAGAGTTTCCCAAACTATTTCAGAATTTCTTTGAATGGAAAACAAACCTCTATGAAGTTAAAATCCTGAAATTTCGTAATTAAAAATTTGTTTTGACATCTTTATTGGAGTATAATTGCTTTATAATGTGTTAGTTTCTGCTGTAAACAAAGTGAATCAGCTATACGTATACATATATCCCCATATCCCCTCCCTCTCGTGTCTCCCTCCCACCCTCCCAACCTACCCCGCTAAGTGGTCACAAAGCACCAAGCCGATCTCCTTGTGCTATGTAGCTGCTTCCTACTAGCTATCTATTTTACATTTGGTAGTGTATATATGTCAATGCTACGCTATCACTTTGTCCCAGCTTACCCTTCCCCGTCTGTGTCCTCAAGTCCATTTTCTAACTCTGTGTCTTTATTCCTGTCCTGCCCTTAAGTTCATCAGAACCATTTTTTTTAATTCCATTTATATGTGTTAGCATACAGTACTTATTTTACTCTTTCTGACTTACTCCCACTCTGTATGACAGACTCTAGGTCCATCCACCTCACTACAAAAACCTCAATTTTGTTTTTTTTAATGGTTGAGTAATATGCCATTGTATATATATTGCCACATCTTCTTTACCCATTCATCTGTTGATGGACACAGGTTGCTTCTACATCCTGGCTATTGTAAATAGTGTTACAATGAACATTGGGGTGCATGTGTCTTTTCAAATTATTTTTTTTCAGAGTGCATGCCCAATAGTGGGATGGGTGGGTCATATGGTAGTTCTATTTTTAGTTTTTTAAGGAACCTCCATACTATCCTCCATAGTGACTGTGTCAATTTACATTCCCACCAACAGTGCAAGAGGGTTCCCTTTTCTCCACACCCTCTCCAGCATTTATTGTTTGTAGATTTTCTGATGATGCCCATTCTAACTGGTGTGAGGTGATACCTCATTGTAGTTTTGATTTGCATTTCTCTAATAATTAGTGATGTTGACCATCCTTTCATGTGTTTGTTGGAAATCTGTATATCTTCTTTGGAGAAATGTCTATTTAGATCTTCTGTCCATTTTTGGATTAGGTTTTTTCTTTTGCTGATATTGAGCTGCATGTGCTAATTGTGTATATTGGAGATTAATCCTTTGTCAGTTGCTTTGTTTGCAAATATTTTTTTTCCCATTCTGAGAGTTGTCTTTTCATCTTGTTTATGGTTTCATTTGCTGTGCAAAAGCTTTTAAATTTCATTAGAATCCATTTGTTTATTTTTGTTTTTATTTCCATTTCTTTGGGAGGTGGGTCAAAAAGGATCTTGCTGTGATTTATGTCAAAGAGTGTTCTTCCTATGTTTTCCTTGAAGAGTTTTATAGTGTCTGGCCTTACATTTAGGTTTTTAATCCATTTTGAGTTTATTTTTGTGTATGGTGTTAGGAAGTGTTCTATTACATGTAACTGTCCAGTTTTCCTAGCACCACTTATTGAAGAGACTATCTTTTCTCCATTGTATATTCTTGCTTCCTTTATCAAAGATAAGGTGATGATATGTGCATGGGTTTATCTCTGGGCTTTCTATCCTGTTCCATTGATCTATATTCCTATTTTTGTGCCAGTACCATACTGTCTTGATTACTGTAGGTTTTTGGTATTGTCTAAAGTATTGTCTGAAGTCAGGGAGTCTGACTTCCTCCAGCTCCATTTTTCTTTCTCAAGATTGCTTTGGCTATTCTGGGTCTTTTGTGTTTCCATACAAGTTGTGAAATTTTTGTTCTAGTTCTGTGAAAAATGCCATTGGTAGTTTGACAGGGATTGCATTGAATCTATAGATTGCTATGGGTAGTATAGTCATTTTCACAATGTTGATTCTTCTAATCCAAGAACCTGGTATATCTCTCCATCTGTTTGTATCATCTTTAATTTCTTTCATCCGTGTCTTATAGTTTTCTGCATACAGGTCTTTTGTCTCCTTAGGTAGGTTTATTCTTTTTGTTGCAATGATAAACGGGTGTGCTTCCTTAATTTCTCTTTCAGATTTTTCATCATTAGTGTATAGTAATGCAAGAGATTTCTGTGCATTAATTTTGTATCCTGCTACTTTACCACATTCATTGATTAGCTCTGGTAGTTTTCTGGTAGCACCTTTATGATTCTCTATGTATAGCATCATGTCATCTGCAAAGAGTGACAGCTTTACTTCTTCTTTTCCAATTTGGATTCTTTTTATTTCTTTTCCTTCTCTGATTGCTGTGGCTAAAACTTCCAAAACTATGTTGAATAATAGTGGTAAGAGTGGGCATCCTTGTCTTGTTCATGTTTTTAGTGGAAATGGTTCCATTTTTTCACCATTGAGAATGATATTGACTTTGTGTTTGCATATATGGCCTTTATTACGTGGAGGTATGTTCCCTCTATGCCTACTTTCTGGAGAGTTTTATCATAATTGGGTGTTGAATTTTGTTGAAAACTTTTTCTGCATCTATTGAGATGATGATATGCATTTTCTCCTTCAATCTGTTAACATGGTTTATCACATGGATTGATTTGTGTATATTAAAGAATCCTTGCATTCCTGGGATAAATCCCACTTAATCATGGTGTATGATCCTTTTAATGTTCAGTTGGGTTCTATTTGCTAGTGATTTGCTGAGGATTTTTGCATCTATGTTCATCAGTGATATTGGTCTGTGGTTTTGGTTTTTTGTGACATCTTTGTCTGGTTTTGGTATCAGGGTGATGGTGGCCTCCTAGAGTGAGTTTGGGAGTGTTCCTCCCTCTGCTATATTTTGGAAGACTTTGAGAAGGACAGGTTTTAGCTCTTCTCTAAATGTTTGATAGAATTCTCCTGTGAAGCCATCTGGTCCTGGGCTTTTGTTTGTTGGAAAATTTTTAATCACAGTTTCAATTTTAGTGCTTGTGATTGGTCTGCTTATATTTTCTATTTCTTCCTGATTCAGAATCAGAAGGTTGTGATTTTCTTAGAATTTGTCCATTTCTTCCAGGTTGTCCTTTTTACTGGCATAAAGTTGCTTGTAGTAATCTCTCAAGATCCTTTGTATTTCTGCAGTGTCAGTAGTTACTTCCTTTACATTTCTAATTCTGTTGATTTGAGTCTTCTATCTTTTTTTCTTGATGAGTCTGGCTAGTGGTTTATCGATTTTATTTATCTTCTCAAAGAGCCAGCTTTTAGTTTTATTGATCTTTGCTATTGTTTTCTTCATTTCATTTTCATTTATTTCTGATCTGATCTTTATGATTTCTTTCCTTCTGCCAACTTTGGGGATTTTTTGTTCTTCTTTTTCTAATTTCTTTAGGTGTAAGGTTAGGTTGTTTATTTGAGATTTCTCTTGTTTCTCGAGGTAGTATTGTATTGCTCTAAACTTCCCTCTTAGAACTGCTTTTGCTGCATCCCATAGGTTTTGGGTCATCGTGTTTTCATTGTCATTTGTTTCTAGGTATTTTTTTATTTCCTCTTTGATTTCTTCAGTGATCTCTTGGTTATTTAGTAGCATATTGTTTAGCCCCCATGTGTTTGTATTTTTTACAGATTTTTTCCCTGTAATTGATATCTAGTCTCATAGTGTTGTGGTCAGAAAAGACACTTGATATGATTTCAATTGTTTTAAATTTACCAGGGCTTGATTTGTGACCCAAGATATGATCTATCTGGAGAATGTTCCATGAGCACTTGAGAAGAAATTGTATTCTGTTGTTTTGGGATGGAATGTTCTGTAAATATCAGTTAAGTCCATCTTGTCTAATGTGTCATTTAAAGCTTGTGTTTCCTTATTTATTTTCATTTTGGATGATCTGTCCATTGGTGAAAGTTGGGTGTTAAAGTCCCCTACTATGATTGTGTTACTGTCGATTTCCCCTTTTATGGCTGTTAGCATTTGCCTTATGTACTGAGGTGCTCCTATGTTGGGTGCATAAATATTTATAATTGTTATATCTTCTTCTTGGATTGAACCCTTGATCATTATGTAGTGTCCTTCCTTGTCTCTTGTAACATCCTTTATTTTAAAGTCTCTTTTATCTGATATGAGAATTGCTACTCCAGCTTTCTTTTGATTTCCATTTGAGTAGAATATATTTTTCCATCCCCTCACTTTCAGTCTGTATGTGTCTCCCTAGGTCTGAAGTGGGTTTCTTGTAGACTGTATACATATGGATCTTGTTTTCATATACATTCAGCCAGTCTATGTCTTTTGGTTGGAGCATTTAATCCATTTACATTTAAGGTAATTATTGACATGTATGTTCCTATTACCGTTTTCCTAACTGTTTAGGGTTTGTTATTGTGGGTCTTTTCCTTCTCTTGTGTTTCCTGCCTAGAGAAGTTCCTTTAGCATTTGTTGTAAAGCTGGTTTGGTGGTGCTGAATTCTCTTAACTTTGGCTTGTGTGTTAAGTTTTTTATTTCTCTTTGAATCTGAATGAGATTCTTGCTGGGTAGTGTAATCTTGGTGGTAGGTTTTTCCATTTCATCACTTTAAATATGTCCTGCCACTCCCTTCTGGCTTGCAGAGTTTCTGCTGAAAGATCAGCTGTTAACCTTATGGGGATTTCCTTGTATGCTATTTGTTTCTTTTCTTTTGCTACTTTTAATAATTTTTCTTTGTATTTAATTTTTTATAGTTTGATTAATATATGTCTTGGTGTGTTTCTCCTTGGATTTATCCTGTATGGACTCTTTGTGCTTCCTGGACTTGACTGACTATTTCCTTTCCCATATTAGGGAAGTTTTCAACTATAATCTCTTCAAATATTTTCTCAGTCCCTTTCTTTTTCTCTTTTTCTGGGATCCATATAATTTGCATTTTGGTTCATTTAATGTTGTCAGAGGTCTCTGAGACTGTCCTCAATTCTTTTCATTCTTTTTTTCTTTCTTCTCCTCTGTGGTAGTTATTTCCACTATTTTATCTTCCATGTCACTTATCCATTCTTCTGCCTTAGTTATTCTGCTATTGATTTTTTCTAGGGAATTTTTAATTTAACTTATTGTGTTCTTCATCATTGTTTGTTTGCTCTTTAGTTCTTCTAGTTCCTTTTAAATGTTTATTTTATTTTCTCTATTCTATTTCCAAGATTTTGGATGATTTTTACTATCATTACTCTGAATTCTTTTTCAGGTAGACTGCTTATTTCCTCTTAATTTGTTTGGTCAGGTGGTTTTTTACCTTGCTCCTTCAGCTGCTGCATATTCCTCTGTCTTCCCATTTTGCTTAACTTACTGTTTTTGAGGTCTCCTTTTCTCAGGCTGAAAGTTCGTAATTCCCATTGATTTTTGGTGTCTGTCCCCAGTGTTTAAGTTTGGTTCAGTGGCTTGTGTAGGCTTCTTGGTGGAGGGGACTGGTGCCTGTGTTCTGGTGAGCTGAATCTTGTCTCTCTGGTGGGCAGGGCTGCGTCTGGTGGTGTGTTTTGGGGTGTCTGTTAACTTAATGTGATTTCAGGCAGTCTCTCTGCTAATGGTTGGGGTTGTGCTCCTGTCTTGCTCATTGTTTGCATGGGGTTTCCAGCACTGGAGCTTGCTGGTTGTTGGTTGGAGCTGAGTCTTAGTGTTGAGATGGAGATCTCTGGGAGAGCTCTCACTGATTGATATTATGTGGGGCTGGGACGTTTCTGGTGGTCTAATATCCTGAACTCAGCTGTCCCACCTCAGAGGCTCATGCCTGAAACCTGGCCAGAGCACCAAGATCCTGTTAGCCCCACAGCTCAGAATAAAAGGGAGAAAAAAAGAAAGAAAAATAGATAAATAAATAAAATATAATAATTAAAATAAAAAGTAAAAGAATTATTAAATTAAAAATAATAAAAAAAACAAAAGAAGAGAGGAACCAAACGAATAAACTAATCCACCAATGACAACAAGTGCTAAAAACTATACTAAGTTAAACATAAAAATCAGAAACAAGTCAGTTGCAGACAGCAAACCCCAAGTCTACAGTTGCTCCCAAAGTCCACCACCTCAATTCTGGGTTGATTCGTTGTCTATTCAGGTATTCCACAGATGCAGGTTACATCAAGTTGATTGTGGGCATTTAATCTGCTGCTCCTGAGGCTGCATGTAGAAATTTCCCTTTCTCTTCTTTGTTTGCACAGCTACTGGCATTCAGCTTTGGTTTTCACCCCGCCTCTGCATGTAGGTTGCCCTCAGTCTTCTGTTCCCGCCCAGACAGGATGGGGTTAAAGCTGTGGCTGATTTGGGGGCTCTGGCTCACTCAGGCCAGGGTGAGGGAGGGGTACTGTAGTTATAATTGGAAAGCAGGGTGAGCCTGTAGCGGCAGAGGCTGGCATGATGTTGCAACAGCCTGAGGCATGCCGTGTGTTTTCCCAGGGAAATTATCCCTGTATCACGGGACCCTGGCAGTGGAGGGCTGCACCAGTTCCCAAGCAGATGTGGATAGTGACCTGTGCTTGCATACAGAATTCTTGGTGGCTGCAGCAGCAGCATTAACGTTTCATGCCTGTCTCTGGTGTCCAAGCTGATAGCCATGACTTGTGCCCATCTCTGGAGCTCGTTTAGGTGGTGCTCTGTCTGCTGTGGGCAGAAAGAGAAGGAATCCCCTCTCCTGGTGCACCCTGAAACAGTGGTCTCTTGTCTCTTAGGCAGGTCGAGAGTTTTTCCCAGACTCCCTCTCAGCTAGCTGTGGTACACTAACCCCCTTCAGTCTGTGTTCATGCAGCCAACCCCAGTCCTCTCCCTGGGATCTGACCTCTGAAGCCTGAGCCTCAGCTCCCAGCCCCAACCTGTCCCAGCGGGTGAGCAGACAAGCCTCTCAGTCTGGTGAGTGCTGGTTGGCACCAATCCTCTGTGCAGGAATCTCTCCATTTTGCCCGCTGCACCCCTGTTGCTGTGCTCTCCTCTGTGGCTCCGAAGCTTCCCACTCCCCATTTCCCACCAGTGAAGGGGCTTCCTAGTGCATGGAAACTTCCTCCTTCACAGTTCCCTCCCAGAGGTGCAGGTCCTGTCCCTATTCTTTTGTCTCTGTTTTTTTTTTTTTTTTCTTTTGCCCTTCCCAGGTACATGGGGATTTTCTTGCCTTTTGGGAAGGCTGAGTTCTGCCAGCATTCAGGAGGTGTTCTATAGGAGCTGTTCCACATGTAGATGTATTTTTGATGTATTTGTGAGGAGTAAGGTGATCTCCACGTCTTACTCCTCCACCAACTTGAAGGTCCCCCCGTGATTTAATTTTTGTTATTGAGCTCTAACTTTTATGCTATCTGGTATATCTATATGTCATATATACAATGCCATGATTTAAATAAAGTTAAGCCTATACATATAAAAATATAGACCAGTGGAAAACACCTACAAATTGAGTGATTCACTTTTCCTTGCAGAGTTGAGAAATCAGGATATGTATTCTTATAGAAGTCTTGCTATATGGGAACAAGATGTCAGAGGGAAGGAAGTTTTCCCACAAACAAGCCTGGAAGGAATATGCATTACATATTAATTAGGACATTAGTTTTACAAATGTATCTATTACTTACTTATAAAATATTTTAAAATTTTTATGTGAAGTGTGTTTAAAATTTTTTTGTCTGAATGATCTATTAATTTTAGACATAAAATAAATATCAATAGATATGTTTCTGTAATTATCCTCCAAATCATGCCATTTTTTAAAGGTTAAATGGAACACAATTAATAATTATTCCAGAACAACTAATGTAAACTAGGACTCTTCTGGGAAAACTAGGAAATATGATCACCCTCCCTAGAAGTTTTTCAAAGCACTGGAAGGTACCTCCATCTTCCTTTCCTCTCTTCTTCCTCCTGAAAAATAAAGCCAAACAAAAACAAAAACAACCTGCCTTTCTTTGCTTAAAATGCATTTTATATAAATACAGACTTTCATACCACTATTGGAGTTTAGACTTAAAAATGAAAATATTCTTGGATAACACACTGATTAGCATGGACATGTTCATAGCAGGATTTAGCAGAAGGTGGTCACTGGTAGCATAAAGTGGAGGGGGCTGAGAGTAAGGGTATGAGGGTTTCCATAGTAAAATGAATGGTAATAAGTAATGACTGCATGCACCGAAGACAAACTTCACTTACTTTAGTCTTGCAAAGAGTCAGCAATATCTGAATATATAGTTCCTAAAAGTGAATTATCATTAACCTTGAGAGAAATTTCATGGTGCATGTTTTATTGTTCTCATTTTATTTCTAATTTCAGACTGAGGTCTACTACCAAGCAACTTTTCTTTCTCCTTCAATAATTACCTGAAATCCAAACTTCTACATGAAGTTTTCAGTGATTAAGTCATTTAAAGAAATTAAATAGTCTTGAGCAATAATCAGAGCAGTTAGCCATTTTAGATGAGTCATCTGAATAATAAATGCTTAAAAAAATCCTCTTCAATGGCACTTTTAGCCTGAATTTTTTTCTATAATTGCCTTAATTTCTCAGTACAATTACTAAATGTCCACACACTTCTTTTACAATTTTACTACTCAAATTACTTGCTCTTGCTCATCAGCTTTGCAAATTAATAGTATGTTAAATGCACCAGGGTAGCTTACTTGAAACGAATGCTAAAGTGAATTTTTCTAAATGGCTAATAAATGTGCTTTAAAAGACATTTAGTAAGTTTTAAGATTCTCATTCCAGAGTAAACCTGTATTTGAAAATACAGGTTTTCAATGTCTTCTCATGACATTGAAATTCATTAATGCCAACAATATTATTAATAAAGATAAGAATAACTACCAGTTCATTTAGTCCCCAAAATGAGGCAGGTGCTGTATTAGGTATTTTATGTACATTGTCTCACATTCATTCTTAAAATAAGTTTGTAAGCTATATTTATTCCTATTTTAATCTTTGGACCTTATGCACAAATCAGGCATCTCCTGTATGCATATACTTTTATATATTTTCTTCACCATCTGTATGTCTTCTTTGGAGAAATGTCTATTTAGGTCTTCTGCCCATTTTTTTACTGGGTTGTTTGTTTTTTTAATATTGAGCTGCATGAGCTGTTTATATAATTTGGAGATTAATCCTTTGGCCGTTGATTCATTTGCAAATATTTTCTCCCATTCTGAGGGTTGTCTTTTCATCTTGTTTATGGTTTCCTTTGCTGTGCGAAAGCTTTTGTTTCATTAGGTCCCATTTGTTTAGTTTTGGTTTTATTTCCATTACTCTAGGAAGTGGGTCATAAAAGATCTTGCTGTAATTTATGTCAAAGAGTGTTCTACCTATGTTTTCTTCTAAGAGTTTTATAATGTCCAGTCTTACATTTAGGTCTTTAATCCATTTTGAATTTATTTTTGTGTATGATGTTAGGGAGTGTTCTGATTTCATTCTTTTACATGTGGCTGTCCAGTTTTCCCACCACAACTTATTGAAGAGACTGTCTTTTCTCCATTGTATATCCTTGCGTCCTTTGTCATAGATTAGTTGACCATAGGTGTGTGGGTTTATCTCTGGGCTTTCTATCCTGTTCCATTCATCAATACTTCTGTTTTTGTGCCTGTACCATATTGTCTTGATTACTGTAGCTTTGTAGTATAGTCTGAAGTCAGGGAGTCTGATTCCTCCAGTTCAGTATTTTTCCCTCAAGACTGCTTTGGTTATTTAGGGGTTTTTGTGTCTCCATACAAATTTTAAGATTTTTCATTCTAGTTCTGTAAAATATGCCGCTGGTAATTTGATAGGGATCACATTGAATCTGTAGGTTGCTTTGGGTAGTATAGTCATTTTCACAATATTGATTCTTCCAATCCAAGAACATGGTATATCTCTCTATATGTTTGTGTCATCTTTGATTTCTTTCATCAGTGTTGTATAGTTTTCTGAGTACAGGTGTTTTACCTCCTTAGATAGATTTATTCCTAGGTGTTTTGTTCTTTTTATTGCAATGGTGAATGGGATTGTTTCCTTAATTTCTCTTTCTGAACTTTCATTGTTAGTGTATAGGAATGCAAGAGATTTCTGTGCATTAATTTTGTATCCTGCAACTTTACCAAATCCATTGATTAGCTCTAGTAGTTTTCTGGTGGCATCTTTAGGATTCTCTTTGTATAGTATCATGTCATCTGCAAACAGTGACAGTTTTACTTCTTCTTTTCCAATTTGTATTCCTTTTTATTTCTTTTTCTTCTCTGATTGCTGTTTCTAGGACTTCCAAAGCTATGTTGAATAAGAGTGGCAAGAGTGGACATCCTTGTCTTATTCCTGATCTTAGAGGAAATGCTTTCAGTTTTTCAGCATTGAGAATGATGTTTGCTGTGGGTTTGTCATATATGACCTTTATTATGTTGAGGTAGGTTCCCTCTATGCCCACTTAGGGGAATTATTTTTAACTGATAATATCAGACCTCATATTTTCTGTATGCTTGCTTCCTTTCAGCTTGGGATGCTATAAAGACATGACTCTGGGAGCTGTGAGAGCCATGCTGCTTCTATTATGTTGAAAAGCCAAAAGGTAGGAGAACAAGTTGTTGCAGGTTGGAAAATTTTTTTCTGTGTTCTTAGCAACATTTTTGAGCTATTGAATGAAACCTGGAAGTGCTTACTCTAGATTTTTTGTGATGTGAACAACATGTACCCTTATGATCTAAGACACCATTAGATGTTCTTTGTTTGTACTGTAACACATCAAACTGATTCAAAGGCCTATCATCACCCTTCACAAAAAATTTCTCCATCAGGGGAAACACAGGTATGTCTAATAGTGTTTTGAGTTTTAAACAAAAAGCAGGCTATGTGAGAGGAAAAATGCAAAAGTGTTTTTCAAGATGTACCATAAATTGGTTACCATACATGTTTTTAGAATATTTTGTTCTTTGTTTATATATATATGTATGTATTGTGTGTTCTCCTGGCATGCTATAACTATCGCTCTTATTTTTTTCATACACACTTGTGATATATATATATATATGTATAAAATCTCCAATGAACAGAAGATGTAACCTCTCCATTCTGTTTCTTGGAGGTAGATAGGTATAAATAAAGTTGTAGATATAGATATATACCATATATATTTTGTTTATTTCACATATGTATCTATATAAGTATCTATATCAATTAATATATATTTCATTTATCATATATATATGCATATTTAAGAACATTACATATGTATGTGTATATATATATATACACACACACATACATTTATGCTTGGATATATATATATATATATATATATATATATATGTATATTTATATATACATATATATAAAATCTCCAAAAGATTACGTATGTATATACAGATAGATATAGATATAGATATACATACACACATATATATATATATATATATATATACAAAAAGATGTGTTTTATGGCAAGCTAACACTCTACTAATTATTTGTTTTATTTTATTTCACATATGTATGTATGTGTCTTGTGTTAATAAAATATATAGTCAAAGTAGTGTTGGCTTACCTGAAGGAAATATGCCTTCTTTCCCTTTATCTTAGAACACAATATAGTACTTGATATAGTTAGTACTCAATTAAGGGCATATGTGAGTTATATTGTTGGATCTTTAAGGAAATGTTAAAGTCAATTTAGGCACAATTATTAAGAAAAGATAACAAAGACTTTGGATAAAAAATAAACTTATACAATTAAATTCAGAAAATAAACTATGAAGAAAAGTAATGTCAATTACCCCTAAAATGTATTAAACATTCAGCTTTTGTTACAAATAATACAGTGTAATACCTAAGACATAACATTGGAATAGTGACAGCTACTTCCACAAACAAGTAGCTATAACAGGTAGATGTCATCCTTGGTGAGACTCAAAGTGGTTTTCCAAATGTTCTCTCTACTTCTATTCAGTTTTGAAAATTGATCTGAAAATCTTTAAAGAAAATAGTAGAGTAGAATATAGCCACTTTTAATCTAAAATAGTTTAGTGATATCGGATGTACATAGATAAGATTTTTAAACTTTGTGTTAGAAGTTGATGCAATGATAAATTGCAAAGGAAATTAAATAAAGGACAGTAAATTATATGAGAAGAATGTGCTTTATGGAATACAGGAGACATTAGTCTATAGCTGAGTTATTGGTCAAGAATATGGAAGTTTATGATCCAATCATGGCACCAATTAAACATGAAACCTTGGTGTCTTTTCTTGTGTTTGCTTTCCAAGCAACTCTTCCTTTCTTCATTCTGTAACAGATGCAACTTTTCAAGCAACAGTGAACAGTCCAAGGTGGGCACCTGACCCTTGTTAGACCAATGGTAATCCATTTCATGATGGGAGGGACAGTATAAAGAAGCATTTAAAAGGGCTCTGGAGCCAAATTTTCCAGTTTCACATCCTGCTTATGATCCTTATTAGCTGTGTGACTTAGTTCAAGTAAGTGAACTTCTCTGTAGCTCAGTTTCTACAACTGGGAATTTTAAGTGAGCTAGTAAACAATAGGTATGGAATAGTATTCCTTTAAAAAGCGTTCAGTAAATATTAATAAACAAAGTAACATTTCTTACTTATCTCCTTGAAGTCAGAGTGACATTTAAAATTATATAAAGACAAAAATATAAATTATTTATGTTTCTGGGAAGGTGGAGAAAACAATAATTTTTTCTTATTTCTCCTGCTAAATACAATTAAAACCCTTCGATATTATATATAAAATGAACAAAAGAAGATTCTGAAAGATAGAGAGAAGAAGGCAGACCAGCTAGGGACCTTGGCATCTAAGAAATATCACAATGGTGAGTCTCCAAGATTTTCTATTTACCTCAGATACTGTGGAATAAACAATGGAGAAACTGGTAATTTAGAAATGCCTATGAAATTAGAAAAACAACTATTCTATCTAACCAAGGGAGAGGAAAGGAATAGCCTCAGAGGATGGAAAACTCAGATAGTAACTATTCTGCTGCAACCAACATCACAGAAAAAAATGTGGCCTTATCCTCATCCAAACCAGAAAAAATCCTAGTGGGAACCTTAGAATTCCACACTGGAGAGGCTGTAAGGAGGTACCCCAACACAACTGCCAGGGCAATGTCAAAAAAGGCTGAGTAGAGAGTCATGAAAATTTCATCCTCTCCAAATGGTAACAAGCCCCCTCCTCACCACCTAACATATGGATAGAGACCACATGGGAAGGGTGGACTTCCATCTCTGCCCACCAGTAATGAAGCAACCCTTCTCACGCTTGCAGATGTGGTGTCAGAGAAGAGAGAACTTTCCGCATTACCCAAAAGTAACCAGGCTACATCCCTCCCCTGGAGTCTGTGGTGATCATATGGGGAGCAATAACAGTGCCCTCTTACCCCTCAGAGCCTGAGGACTCAGAGACACCAAAATGCCTTGGTATTTCATACTCTTAAAGCAAATAATTATTTTAAAAAGTGCAAAATTATTATCTAAGGGAAATGTCAAGTGTAATAGGGTACTTCTTCTATTCTTCAGGGTTTTTTTTTTATCACTTCTTTCAATTCAGTGAGTTTTCTAATTATCTTGCCAGTAAATCCACTTTTGTTAAAGATTTTCTTAGTTTCTGTTGCTTGCCATTAAAACGTTTTAATTTATACAGCTAGGAAGTGTGCATAAATTATTTAAATAGCATTTTGTAATTGTTTTTTAATATTTGTGAGAGGAAAATGGAAATTTATGCCCTTTTAGTACATAGCAACTTGCTTACTCCATACCTACTTCAATTCCTAAATGCCTTCTTATAAATACTAGAATGCTCTATATTTCCTATATCCACTTATAGTTTGTTTTTTTTTTTTTCTCATGTGATCTAAGTTCCACCAACAGTCACCTACTCAAGATGTAAAAGGCAAAAAGGAGCAAGTTTTGAGCCTTCACTCAGGGAAATCAGGGTTTGAGGCAGAAACATTTAGTTCTTCTAAAGCAGGGGTTCTTAACTATTTTTGTGCCATTGACTTCTTTGGTAGTCTTATGTAGTGTTAATACTATTGCAGTTTGTAGTTTACATTCAAAACTTAATAAAACGCTAAATTTCAATTACAGAACAGGGAAACATTTCTATTCAAGTTCAAGAAATTATAGAATACCAGTGAAACAGGAGCCACTGTCAATTTCCTAGGGATATCCCTAGGTATAGACATCTATGTGGGCAAAGATGTCAGTATAGATGGGAAGATGTCTTTCAGACGGACGCAAAATTCCTTTCTTGACTAACAAGAAAAATCCTATATGTGTTTGGACATTTATCCTAGGTGTATTATCCTATGTATTATTAAAATTCTAAGGCACTCCTATAAATTCTGTACCCTACCTATTATTTTCTTTAAAAACCTAGCTTGAGGGAATTATATTGTCTGCAACTAACAACAGTGACGAATATAGTAATTGGTTAAAGAAATGGTTTCAGGAAAAAGTAAGCTAAAAGAAATGAGAATCTAAATTGTTTTTCTGACCTAGGGCTTGAAGGCAACGGAGATCTGCTTAACATAATTTGAAGAAACACTGGTAATCTCTAGCACACAATGGTGAAACATTATTGAAACTATTTAGCATGGGTACTTGGAATGAAATGCTTATTGAAAGCAAAATGTTGAGTGGCTGCTGCAGTGGACACTTTTGAAAGACTGATATGAGTTGACTGCTTCTAAGTTTAATGGAGAGCTTAAAGAAAACTATTCACTTAATTAAATTGTTAGATAAAAGCATGGATTAGAGAACCACTGGGTTTCTTCTCATGGTAACAAAGTTTATGTAGTTTAATATCAGATGTAGAATCTGAACTTGAGTGGTACTGAAATATACAATAAGATATATTCACAGCATGTCGAGAGTTTTTATGTGAAAATTGGGACATCATTGTTCAGGAATAGTGAGGAATTAAGAAATGCACTGGAGACATTCAGTTGCCTCTGAATACATGAAATGGACAAATTTACTGAGCTTCCCTTCTCAGTAGAAACAGTCCTTCTTGTAATATTGAATGATTCTCTTCCTAAAACTTCTGTAATGACCACTCTTGAGGATAGTTGTCTCTTAAAGGGATATAAATTTTCCTCAAGTCCCACTTATACCACATTATACCACATTGTCTCCAAGCCCAAAATCTTACCTTGCTACACATTAGAATTTATGTATAGAGGTTTAAAATACCCTGCTGTCTTGACCAATTAAACCAGATTTTCTGAGTATGGGGCTCAGCATCTGTCTCTTTTAAATGTTCCCCAGAAGAATCTTACTATCTCCTTACGACAAATTTTATATACAGGAGATATATATATATATAAAAAACATATATACACTTTCTTATATATGTATCATCTGCATGCAGCTGCCCAAAAAGCAAAACAAGGCAAACATGGAGGAAGACATAAAACACTTTATAACCAGGATAAGAAAGGTATACTTCACTTCCACCCACATTGCTGAACAGTGACAGTTCCCATCTTAAGTTCAAGGAAGGGTGGAAATGTAGTTATCATGTGTTTCCAAGAAGAAAAAGAGATTGATAAGATCTAAATAGTATGTGCTTCTGAGAGTAATCATGGAAAATACATGAGGAGGAGCTTCAAGATGACAGAGGGGTAAGATGTGGAGATCACCTTTCTCTCCACAAATACATCTACATGTAGAACAACTCCTACAGAACACCTACTGAATGCTGGCAGAAGACCTCAGACTTCCAAAAAGGCAAGAAATTCTCTACATAACTAGGTAGAGCAAAAGAAAAAAAAAAAGAGAGAGAGAGAGAGAGAGAAAAGAATAGAGACAGGACCTGTGCCTCTGGGAGGGAGCTGTGAAGGAGGAAAAGTTTTTGTGCCCTAGGAAGTCCCCTCACTGGCGGGGATGGGAGGGAGCTTGGGAGTCTCAAAGGAGAGGGCAGCAACAGGGCTATGGAGGGAAAGTGGAGAGAATCCTGCACAGAGGATTGGTGCCAACCAGCACTCCCCAGCCTTGAGATGCTTGTCAGCTCACTCACTGGGGCGGGTGGCAGCTGGTTGCTGATGCTTGGGCTTCCTCCCTCTAGGGAGAGGACTGGGGTTGGCATTGTGAAGACAGCCTGAGGGGGCTAGTATGCCACAGCTAGACAGGAAGGCATCTGGGAAAAAGCCTGGACCACCAGAGAAGCAAGAGACCATTGTTGTGGGCTGAGCGAGGAGAAAAGCTTCCTGCTCCAAGTACTCACAGACAACAGGGCACTGCCTACATGAGCTCCAGAGGTGAGTGCAAGCACCGGCTGTTATCTTGGACCTCAGGGGTGGGCGATGCTGCCACTGCTGCCACCAAGGGTTGTGTGCAAGCACAGGTCACTGCCTACACATTCCTAGGAGTCTGTCCAGCCCACCACTGCCGAGGGTCCCACTATCTGGGGCCAACTTCCCCAGGAGAATGCACTGCGTGCCTCGGTCTGTAGCAACTTCCTGCTGATGCTGCCTCCGCAGGCACTCCCTGCACATCACAATTGTGACTTCTGTATTCCCCCCACCTCTCCTCTGCTTGAGAGAGCAAGTGAGCCCTAATCAGCTGTTGCTTTCACCCCCTCTTGCCTGGGTGGGGAACAGACACCTGAGGGTAGCCAACAGGCAGAGGCAGGACCAAAATCAAAGCTGAACTCCTGGGGAAGTGCGACCAAAGGAAAATCTCTCTGTGCAGCCACAGGAACAGCAGATGAAATCCCCTCAATCGGCTTGGTAAACCCTGCATCTGTGAAATATATGAATAGACAATGAGTGTTCCCACAATCAAGGCTGTGGACGTTGGTGGCAACTATGGATTTTGGAGGCAAGTACACGTGGGAGTAAGGGCAGATTGGAGTTTGAGCTGCCCCACAGAGCTGACAGCAGGTCCAGAGACCTACCTAAAAGTATTGGAGGACTTCCTGGTTAGGCAGGGAATAGCAGTGGCTCACTTTGAGGCAAGGACAATGACAGCTGAGGCCATGGGAAAATACCAGCAGTATTACTATTATATATATATATATTTCATTTTTCTCTATTGTTGTTCTTTTTTTATTATTCTTTTAATTTTTTTTTACTTTTTTCTTTTTTATGCTTTTATTTTTAATACATTTTTTATCTTTTTTCCTATTTCTACTGTATTTTTTGTTATATTATGTTTTTTCCTTGTTTTTTTCTTTGTTTTTCTTAATTTTTGTCTTATTTTTAACTATATTTTATATTTTTCTACTTTTACTTTACTTCTTTGTTGTTTTGTACTTTTCCCTTTTGCGTCCATCTTTCTTTTGTTTTATTATTTTTAATCCTATTTGTGTGTTTGTTTTATGCTTTCTTTGCATTTTTTTAGTTTGCTCTCTGTGTTTCATTTTTGTTGTTGTTTTTCTTTCTTTTGGTGAGTTTAGTTTTTTGTGTTGGTTTTTGTTTTAGGGTTTATTGGTTTGGTTGCTCTCTTCTTTTTTTGTTTTCTCTTTTTTTCATTTTCTTTTTGTGAGTGTGTGTTTCTTTGTGTTTTTGTCTGTTCAGTTTTGCATTTATCATTTGTCTCAGGGTTTCGTTTGTTGGTTCTTCTTTTTTTTCTTTTTTTCTCTTTTCTTCCACACCATGTGGCTTGCAGAGTTTTGGAGCTCCGGCCAGTAGTTGGGCCTGTGCATCCGAGGTGGGAGAGCCAAGTCCAGGATGTTGGACCATGAGAGAAATCCTGGCCCCATGGAATATTAATTGGTAAGAGCTCTCCCAGAAGTCTCCATCTCAACATTAAGACCTGGCTCCGCCCAATGGCCAGCAAGCTCCAGTGCTGGATACCTCATGCCAAACAACTATCAAGACAGGAACACAACCTCACCATTAGCAGACAGACTGCTTAAAGTCATACTAAGCTGACAGATACCCCAAAACACACCATCAGGCATGGCATTGCCCATCAGAGGGACAAGATCCAGCTCCATGCACCAGAAAACAGGCATCAGTCTCCCCCAACAGGAACCCTACACAAGCCACTAGACCAACATCGCCCACTGGAGGTAGACATCATAAGTAAGAGGAACTACAACACTGCAGCCTGTGTAAAGGAGGTACCAAACACAGTAAGTTAAAATGAGAAGACAGAGAAATATGCAGCAGATGAAGGAGTAAGGTAAAAACCCACAAGACCAAAAAAATGAAGAGGAAATAGGCAGTCTAACTGAAAAACATTCAGAGTAAAGATAGTAAAGATGATCCAAAATCTTGGGAAAAGAATGGAGAAAATACAAGAAATGTTTAACAAGCACCTAGAAGAACTAAAGAGCAAACAAACAGTAATGAACAACACAATAACTGAAATTAAAAATACTCTAGAAGAAATCAATAGCAGAATACCTGAGGCAGAAGAACAGATAAGTGGGATGGAAGATAAAATGGTGGAAACATCTGCTGCAGAAGAGAATAAAGAAAAAAAGAATGAAAAGAATTGAGGACAGTCTCAGAGACCTCTGGGACAATATTAAATGCACCAACATTCAAATTATAGGGGGCCCAGAAAAAAAGAAGAGAAATAGAAAGGGTATGAGAAAATATTTGAAGAGATTATAGTTGAGAACTTGCCTAACATGGGAAAGGAAATAGTCAATGAAGTCCAGGAAGTGCAGAGATTCCCACACAGCTTGAACCCAAGGAGAAACACACTGAGACACATATTAATCTAACTATTAAAAATTAAGTACAAAGAAAAAAATATTAAAAGCAGCAAGGGAAAAGCAGCAAATAACATACAAGGGAATCCCCATGAGGTTATCAGCTGATTTCTAAGCAGAAACTCTGAAGACCAGAAGGGAGTGGCAGGATATATTTAAAGTGATGAAAGGGAAAAACCTACAGCCAATATTATCCTACCCAGCAATGATCTCATTTAGATTCAATGTATAAATCAGAAGCTTTACAGACAAGCAAAACCTAAGAGAATTCAACACCACCAAACCGACTCTAGAGCAAATGCTAAAGGAACTTCTCTAAGTGGGAAATATGAGAGAAGAAAATGAGCTACAAAAACAAACCCAAAACAATTAAGAAAATGGTAATACTAACATACATATCAATAATTACCTTAAATGTGAATGGATTCAATACTCCAACCAAAAGACACAGACTGGCTGAATGGATCCAAAAACATATATATGCTGTCTACAAGAGACCCACTTCAGACCTAGGGACACATACAGACTGAAAGCGAGGGGATGGAAAAAGATACTCCATGCAAACGGAAATCAAAAGAAAGCTGAAGTAACAATACTCATATCAGGTAAAATAGACTTTAAAATAAAGGATGTTACAAGAGACAAGGAAGGACACTACATAGTGATCAAGGGATCAATTCAAGAACA
Organism: Balaenoptera musculus; assembly: GCF_009873245.2. Taxonomy (NCBI): domain Eukaryota; kingdom Metazoa; phylum Chordata; class Mammalia; order Artiodactyla; family Balaenopteridae; genus Balaenoptera; species Balaenoptera musculus. Next base: position 39,801,788 of record NC_045802.1, read on the forward strand.
AGATATAACAATTATAAATATATATACACCCACCGTAGGATCACCTCAATACATAAGACAAAGACTAACAGCTATAAAAGGGGAAATCAACAGTAATACAATAATAGTGGGGGACTTTAACACCTCACTTATGCTAATGAACAGGTCATCCAGACAGAAAATTAATAAGGAAACACGAGCTTTAAATGACACAATAGACCAGATAGACTTAATTGATATTTCTAGGACATTCCATCCAAACACAGCAGATTACACTTTCTTTTCAAGTGCTCATGGAACATTCTCCAAGATAGATCACATTTGGGGTCACAAACAAGCTCAGTAAATTTAAGAAAATTGAAATCGTGTCAAGCATCTTTTCTGACCACAATGCTATGAGCTTAGAGATCAATTACAGGAAAAAAACTGTAAAAAATACAAACACATGGAGGCTAAACAATATGCTACTAATATATAGTAGCATAACTATAACGAAATAACAAAATAAATAATGAAAAGATAACTAAGAAATCAAAGAGGAAATAAAGAAATACCTAGAGACAAATGACAATGAAAACACTGTGACCCAAAACCTATGGGATGCAGCAAAAGCAGTTCTAAGAGGGAAGTTTATAGCAATACAATCATACTTCAAGTAACAAGAAAAATCTCAAATAAACAATCTAACCTTACACCTAAAGGAGCTAGAGAAAGAAGAACAAAGAAAACCCAAAGTTAGTAGAAAGAAAGAAATAATAAAGATCAGACCAGAAATAAATGACATAGAAACAAAGAAAACAATAGCAAATATCAATAAAACTAAAAGCTGGCTCTTTGAGAAGATAAACAAAATTGATAAACCTTTAGCTAGAATCATCAAGAAAAAGAGTGAGACGACTCAATAAAATTAGAAATGAAACAGGAGAAGTTACAACAGGCACCACAGAAATACAAAGCATCATAATAGAATACTACAAGCAACTATATGCCAATAAAATGGACAACCTCAAACAAATGGACAAATTCTTAGAAAGGTATAACCTTCCATGACTGAAAAAGGAACAAATAGAAAATATGAACAGACAAATCACAAGTAATGAAATTAAAACTATGACTAAAAATCTTCCAACAAACAAAAGTCCAGGACCAGAAGGCTTCACAGATTAATTCTATCAAACATTTTGTGAAGAGCTAATACCCATCCTCGTCAAACTCTTCAAAGTAGTTGCAGAGGAAGGAACACTGCCAAATTCATTCTATGAGGCCACAATCACCCTGATACAAAACCAGACAAAGATATTACAAAAAAAAAAGAATTACAGACCATAATCACTGATGAATATAGATGCAAAAATTCTCAACAAAATACTAGCAAACAGAATCCAACAATACATTAAAAAGATCATACACCATGATCAAGTGGGATTTATCCCAGGGATGCAAGGATTCTTCAATATCCACAAATCAATCACTATGATACACCACATTAACAAACTGAAGAATAAAAACCATATGATCATCTTAATAGAGGCAGAAACAGCTTTTGACAAAATTCAACACCTATTTATAATAAAAACTCTCCAGAAAGTAGGCATAGGGGGAACTTACATCAACATTAAAAAAGGCCATGTATGCAAACACAAACCCAACATCGTTCTCAATGGTGAAAAACTGAATGCATTTCCTCTAAGATCAGGAACAAGACAAGGATATCCACTTTCACCACTATTAGTCAACATAGTTTTGGAAGTCCTAGTCATGGCAATCAGAGAAGACAAAGAAATAAAAGAAATCCAAATTGGAAAAGAAGAAGTAAAACGGTCGCTTTTTGCAGATGACATGATACTATACATAGAAAATCTTAAAAATGCCACCAGAAAACTACTAGAGCTAATAAATGTATTTGGTGAAGTTGCAGGATACAAAATTAATGCACAGAAGTCTCTTGCATTCCTTTACACTAACAATGAAAGCTCAGAAAGATAAGTTAAGGAAACAATCCCATTCACCATTGCAACAACAAGAATAAAATACCTAGGAATAAACCTACCTAAGGAGACAAAAGAGCTGTACTCAGAAAAGTATAAGACACTGATGAAAGAAATCAAAGATGACACAAACAGATGGAGAGATATACCATGTTCTTGGACTGGAAGGGTCAATATTGTGAAAATGACTATAATACCCAAAGCATCTACAGACTGAATGCAATCCCTATCAAATTACCAATGGTGTTTTTCACAGAACTAGAACAAGAAATCTTAAAATGTATATGGAGGCACAAAAGACCCTGAATAGCCAAAGCAATCTTGAGAAAAAAAAATAAAAACTGAGCTGGAGGAATCAGGTGCCCTGACTTCAGACTATACTACAAAGCTACAGTAATCAAGACAATATGGTACTGGCACAAAAACAGAAATATAGATGAATGGAACAGGATAGAAACCCCAGAGATAAACCCACGCACCTATGGTCAACTAATTTATGAAAAAGGAGGCAAGGATATACAATGGACAAAAGACAGTCTCTTCAATAAGTGGTGCTGGGAAAACTGGACAGCTACATGTAAAAGAATGAAATTAGAACACTCTCTAACACCATACACAAAAATAAACTCAAAATAGATTAGAGACCTAAATGTAAGACCGGACACTATAAAACTCTTAGAGGAAAACTTAGGAAGAACACTCTTTGACATAAATCACTGCAAGATCTTTTTTGATCCACTGCCTAGAGTAATGGAAATAAACACAAAAATAAACAAATGGGACCTAATGAAACTTAAAAGCTTTTGCACAGCAAAGGAAACTACAAACAAGATGAAAAGACAACCCTCAGAATGGGAGAAAATATTTGTAAACAAATCGATGGACAAAAGATTAATCTCCAAAATATACAAGAAGCTCATGCAGCTCAATACCAAAAAAACAGACAACCCAATCAAAAAATGGGCAGAAGACCTAAGCCGATACTTCTCCAAAGAAGACATACAGATGGCCAAGAGGTATGTGAAAAGCTGCTCAATGTCACTAATTATTAGAGAAATGCAAATCAAAACCACAATGAGGTATCACATCACACTGGTTAGAATGGGCATCATCAAAAAATCTACAAACAATAAATGCTGGAGAGGGTGTGGAGAAAAGGGAACCCTCTTGCACTGTTGGTGGGAATGTAAATTCATACAGCTATTATGGAGAACAGTATGGAATTCTAAAAATAGAATTACCATATGACCCAGCAATCGCACTACTGGGCATATACCTAAAGAAAACCATATTCAAAAAGAGTCATGCACCCCAATGTTCACTGAAGCACCATTTACAATAGCCAGGTTATGGAAGCAACCTAAATGTCCATCGACAGAGGAATGGATAAAGAAGGTGGTACATATATATAATGGAATATTACTCAGTCATAAAAAAGAATGAAATTGGATCATTAGTAGAGATGTGGATGGACCTAGAAACTATCATACAGATTGAAGTAAGTCAGAAAGAGAAAAACAAATATTGTATATTAATGCATATTTGTAGAATCTAGAAAAATGGTACAGATGAACCAGTTTGCAAGGCAGAAATAGAGACACAGATGTAGAGAACAAACATATGGACACCAAGGGGGGAAAGGGGTGATGGATTGAATTGGGAGATTGGGACTAACATATATACACTAATATTTATAAAATAGATAACTAATGAGAACCTGCTGTATAGCACAGGGAACTCTATTTCACTTCACTGTACAGTAGAAACTAACACAACATTGTAAAACAACTATACCCCAATTAAAAAAAAGCAAAAATACAAGAAAAAATGGAAAATTGAATGTTAGATAACAGTATTCTATATAATAAGGCTCTCAATTCAATATCAAGTTTCATGAGCCCTTGTTCCCCATCATATTTCTGGGACCTTTTTCTTTTTTGCTTCTTCTCACTCCATACAACACCACAGCTGCTTCCAATATACACATAACCATGATTTTTGCATATTATTTTAACACTTATTTTTAGTTAAACTTTTCCCATCTATATTCTATTGTCACAACCATGGCATTGTTAGATAAATAGTCCCATTAATATTTTTCTGAAGCAAAAGAAGATTTTTTTTTCTATTCTTCTAAGCCAACCAGCTCAAATTGTAAATAGCTTTTAAAATAAACAAATTGTTTTGCTCTCATAGAATCTTTCAAAATCCCTATACTTTCTCTTCATAAAGCAAAAGTTGCCATCAATATTTAAAGATGGCCTGCCAAATGAGAGATACTATTGCCAGAAAGGCAAACTCAACACAGTGCATGTTCTATTCAGAGACACTCTGAATTATGTTAGATGGTATATATAAGTGCTCTGTCACAAACATGTATGTGCTCAGTAGTTTTTTTTTTGTTTTTTCCTCTTCTTTCTTCCCTTCTTCTCTTCTCTCTTAGAGCCTTTCCTCTTGGTTCCCCAACATGCACTTTTTTGGTTGGCTTTGTCAACTACAAATTGGCATTTTCCTTTGGCACTTGCCATCTACCTCTACAAGGATTAAATCATGAGCTGCAGCAGCTGCTGACTTTCAACGCCCCCTGAAAGGAGTTCAGGGTGGAGAGCTGAAATGAGGCACTCTGTGCTCTGGGAAAAACTGGCAGAACAGTTCTTCAGATAGATATTTTCAGGAGCCAATTTTATGAGCCTTGTATCTTCTCATATCTAGAAAAGCACTAAAATCCTTCATGGTGACGTCTGTTCCTCGTGACTAGCAGTAACCTGCACGAGACTAGCAGAAACGTTCTGTAAAAAACATGTGCTTGATTGCATGTATTCCGCTTTCACCAAAATCATGTATATACTGACCTTCCCCTCTGCCTCTTTGGAGCAGTTTCTCAGAGCTATCTGGGATGCTGTCTCCCGGGCAGCACTCCTCATCTTGCACCAAATAAAACCTAATTCACAACTCTCAACGTTGTGCACTTTTTTTAAGTCGACAGCTTCTTCAGTCTCACATTTATTACTTTTTCTAGGATATGAGGTCTTGATGCACGGAATCTGGAGTTCTAAGAACACTGCAAATAAGTGAGTAAGCACTGAAAATATACTTTTCCCAAATCTGCTCTATTTTAGTGAAAGGTGACTGATTTTTCAAAATCGATTCCATATAACTTCTTAAATACATTTGTTTCTATGACTTATCTTATTGTTGTTATTGTTCCTAGAGTAGTAGCAGGCACCAGAAATATATTCGCAAGATGTCTATTTACGTAGTGAAAACATTTCCTCAGGTTAATATGATAGGCAATGCTTCAGACAGGTGAGCAGCCTAATTGCTTTCCATCACTCCTCTATACCGGTCAAGAAACAAAGGTTTAATAATTTAAGGGTTTTTTTCTCTATTACTTATATTTTTAAATTATCTCCTTCAAATAAAGACCTCAATTTCCTTTTACCCAAGTGTGGCTTGAACAATTTACACAGTAGTGGCTGGAAATAATCACAAATGCCTTCTTTTCTCTCTCTCTCTCATGCTCGTTTAATAATATTTTTGTGAAAAGTAAAATACTGCTAAGTTATACTATAAAGTACATTGATAGAGGTTGATAATAGCGGATATATGTTTACAAAACTCTGCGTATGTCTATTTGTTATAGAAATTCCCTCAAATCCATATGAAGAATAGCTGAAATTGTGCACACTTGTAGGATTTTTCCCTGTATACAAAACCTTCCCCTTTCCTTAGCTTCACAAATGTTCCTACACTTTTCTTGAGAGACAATCTCCGTTTCTATTCAAAGACTAAAAATGACATATTAAGCCTGCTTAACCAACACTAAATTTCTAGAAAGAATAAAAAAAATTCAAAAGTGCACTGAAAACCAGAAAGGGAAAACTAGTATCTCATAAACTATTCATAATCCTTCAAACACAGACAGCAGACAAAATCTACATAAAGAAGGAATGCATAGCTTAAAATGTGTGCCATTGTATACTTTTCTTAGTAAGGGTTCATGGAGAGAAACAGACAGAAAAGACAGGAGGCAATGCAGTGGCTGCCAAAGAAAGGTGTTATTAGTTTGATTACTCCCACAGAGGCAACCAGGAAAATTTTCCCCTGTACATTGCTAACTTGTGTCAGGCAATATCCAAGGAGGCAGGTACCTACAGGCAAGATCACAGGGTTTAGGAACTGAGTTGGAGTGACAGGGAAATGCCCAAGGCAGCTGGCTACACACTGGAGGAAATGGGGTACTTACACCCAAATTTGCTTCTAAAGTACTATGCCTGCTTCCTCTCCCACCCGTCTGCCACTCTCCTGGAAAATAGATCAAACAAAAGCTGCAACACCTGCTGCCAGGTCTTTACCCACAAGCAGGCTGTGCATAGGATGCTATAGGCAGTCTAACATAAATCTCAGCTAGGAAAATAAGTACACTTGATAGCCAGCACTGAGAGACAACTCAGCTAACACAAGAACTAACACTTGAGGAATCAAAATTAATAGAGCAAGCAGAAAAGATGATGATTTCCTCTAATTACATACTTAGAGGAATTAATGACATTGGGTAATGTTCTAGCTATAGAAGAAACAGCCAGATCAGGATTTGGAAAAGTCAGAATATACAATCAATTGTATGGTAAATTTAAATGACCTCCCAGTTCATTAAAATAGGAAAAAAAGTAAAAAATATAGGACATACATGTGAAGTATAAATACATAGTTTACATATAAATATATAAGCTATATTTATTTAAATATATATGTTTACCGTATGTAGTAAATATGTATTTATAAATATATATAAATTTACCATACCATTTATAACATATAAATGTATTATTTAAAAGAAATTTGTTAGCAAGAATAAAACTTAAGTACCTTTTTGTTACAACATATTAAAACATGTTGTTTTCTCAGTAAAAAAAAGTTTTATAAATTTAACATGTTTCAATTTTTTCCAAATTATAGATAGATGGCCAAGTCCAAGAGAGAGTCAGTGTTTAGAGTAAGATCCTCACAATTGTCATCAGACATCCAGAGGAGCCCTCACACCAGTACTGGAGCCACCCCCCTGCCTAGCACAATAGCCCCTTTGCACATCTGTCTACATCTCCATTAGCAGAAGTAAAGTGGAAACCTGGATCTCTTCCTTATACTGGTAAGACCCTTCCCCAACTCAGCATTATCTTCTTACTCCCTTCATCACTATCTGTCTGGTGTTTTTTTTTTTTTTTTTTTTTTCTGGAGTAAAGCTATCATGCTGCTCTTACTTGTCCATGACAATCATACAAGTAGCCCAAGCCCCTCAGATCATCCCTCATTCCCCAAATCCTAACTATCCTACTATTTCTGAACAAACCCCCTCCCAACTCTTAAATATCTCACTGTATCCTCTGAAATTCAAGGTAAATCATCACCAAATTCTTTTCTCCCCACTGTTTCTTAATTAGCTGAAGCCTGGCTTTCTCTGATCACACTGCTTCTCCTGAAGCCATTTCAAGGAAGAACTGAGTGCTTTCCCCAAAGTCCTCATACTGCTGGGTTTGGAGGTGGGGTAACTGCTGTTCTCATATTTCATTAAAGTACCTATAATATTTTTCCTCTCTCCTCCTTATAATATCTAGCTTTGAACCCCACATAATCAAATGATACCTCCCATTACAGTTCCTTGAATTTCAGTCATCTAAGAGGGACTAGTTACTCCCTCTTATTCCTTGAAGATTTTAGCTATAGGCTTAGTGTCATGTTCTCCAACACTATTCTTATTGTAATTTTTGGTGATTTCAATATCCACATACATGTTCCTTTTTGAAATCTTGGTATCTTGATTTACTGACCTCTCTTTCAGTTATTCTGTCTTCCATTCTATCTTAGCCATACCTTTCTGTGATCCTACATCTAACTCCATCATACGGTACATAATTCCATCACCTTTCTAATTACAATTTAAAATATTCAGCTCTTCTATTGCCATTTCCTGTCTTTCTAGCTTACTTCCACTAACACTCCAACACCAACAATTTTTTCAACCCACTTTCAGTTTATCTAACTTATTCATGATCCAAGTTTATATGACTGACTTATTCATGATCCCTCATTCTCCACATCCTCTCTTCCGACCTTACCCAACTTAAGTTCTATGGTAAATCTTTTTTGCCTATACCATCCACTACATCTCCTCTCTCTGTTTTTGCCATACTCTTTTGGTCAAACCACAACCTTGGCTAAATCCATCTTTCTCCCTACTGTGGAAAGTGGTTGAGGAAAAGTCACAATTTGGTGACTGGTCTCACTGTAAATGTAGCATATTCTTAGTTTCTTCCAATAGTCATACTCTATTACCTAAGTCCAATTTCACATCTACCCTCTTAGATAACTATTTCATTCTTTCTTCTCTCTCCTCAATTTCCAATATCTTCTCTCTCATTTTCACTTTCAATCAATGGTTATATTTAACAATGTCATTATCCTCTGAGAAACATTCTGATCTCTTTTTAGTTTTTATTTGTTTTTGTTGTTGTTGTTGTTTAGCCCTTGGCTTCAAGAATGTTTTTACCTCAAATAGCTAGCACCTGGGTTGTTTTTTTTTTGTTTTTTTGTTTTTTTGTTTTTTTTTTGTCAGAGGACTATCTCAGGGTAATGGATTCTGTTTGTAAGAATAGTTCTGAGAATTTGCCACCCCTGGGAAACATTTAAACAATGACTGATACATATTGTTGTGTGAAAGTCTAGCTCACTTGTCTTTGGTCAGTACAACTCTTAGGTACAATTTACATTCAGAATTCCCCTCCAAGATCAGGCTAAAGATTTACTGTGCCTGAAAATGCCTTCCTTCTTGACTTCCTCTCCTTCTTTATCATTCTCCTGCCCTTTCTCTTAATGGTCTCTTCTGAGAGTACTTTCTTAATAAATTGCTTGCAGAAAAATCCTCAGCTCAAGTCCTCTTCTGGAAAGAAAAAAAAATTACCTAAAGTAATGTATTTGTGTCTTGCCTGAGAAAATTGAATAAATCAGAAGAGTTCTATAAACTATCATTTCATCTACTCATCTGTCTACCCCTATATCTTAGGATTTTTCCAGTTACAATAGGAGGACTATCATGTACTCAACTCATTCACTAATTCCCATCTCATTACTTTCTCATGAATATTGATTTAGCAAATCTCTACTTCTCTTCCACATGATCAGTTTTTTCCTCTCTAATGTATCATTTCATCAGTATCAGTAGTGGGTTGAATGATGCCCCCCAGATATGTCTGTACCCTGGAACCCAGACCCTGTGAATGTTACTTTATTTTGAAAAAGAGTCTGTGCAGACATAACTAAGGACCTTGAGATGAGATCATCATGGATTACCCAGGTGTGCCCTAATTCCAATGACAAGTATCTTTAAAAGAGACTGACGAGAAGATAGAGACAAAGGAATAAGAAGAGGAAATGTGACCAAAGAAACAGAAATTGGAGTGACAAAGCCAGGGAAACCAAGGAATGCCTGGACCCACCAGAAGCTGGAAAAGGCAAAGAAGAATTGTCCCCAGAACATCCAGAGGTGGTGTAGTCCTGCTGAGACCTTGATTTTAGACTTCTGCTCTCCAGAACCATGAGGGGATAAATTTCTATAGTTTTAAGACAACCAGTTTGTGGTAATTTGTTGCAGCAGCCATAGGAAACTAATAAAGTATCCAAACACGATATTACTCTCCCATATTAAAAAAAATACAAAAATGACAAATTTTATCTTACCCCAGTTACTGTCTCTTTTTCTCTTTCCTTTTACTATGAATGTCCTTGAAATAATTGTCTTTCCCTGCTGCTTCCAATTTTTTTTCTTCTCCTTTTTTCATGAACACATTCCAATCAGGTTTTTCTTTTTCCCACATCGCTACAAGAAACTGCTCTTACTGAAGTTACCAAAGACCTCAACAAATAGATTCTAAATCCAATTTTCATTTCTCAGTCCTTATCTTACTTGACCTATGGACAGCCTTTGACACAGGGGATCACTCTCTCCTCCCTTAAATAATTTCTCCACTTAGCTTCCAGGGCATCTCACTCACCAATTTTCCATCAACCCTATTTTTACTGCTTACTTTCTATCTCCTCAATTTCTATAATTTAGATTTCTCTATGACTTGCTCTTTGAATTTCATCTTAAATATTTATATTAACTAGGGTAATGCATTCAACCTTGTGGTTTTAAATAATATCTATATACTGATAAATTCATAATTTCTATTTCTATTCTAGTCCCTACTATGCATTTCAAATACAAATATTCAACTATCTACTTATTACCTGCACTTAAATGTGTAATAATTTTGACAAATGTAACGTATAGCCTTAACATTCCTTCCTAACTCCTTCTTCTCCCATGATATTTATATCTTAGTCAATAGCAACCTTCTTTTTATAGTTATGTAAGCAAAAATATTTGAGTATTTTTGACTCACCTTTGACTTGCTCCTCCAACCCATTAGGATATCCATTAGGTTCTTCTTCAAAATCACTTCAAGATTAGACCACTTTTCACACCACAACTGCCGATACTCTGAGCCAAGCCAACAACTTCTCTTATGTGGACTATTGAAAGAGCCTTCTAGATAGTCTTTCTTCTTCTGCCTTTTTTAGTTTCCTCTCTACATAGCAGTCACTGTGATCCTATTAAAATATAAGGCAGCTGATATTTTGCTCACTGCTCAAAACCATCTAATATCTTTCCACATCACTCAAAGGAAAAACCAGATTTCTTACAATGATCTTGAAGTACCTACATGATTTACCCCTCTCATTGCATCTGGGATCTCATCTCTCACTGTCCCCATCATTTACTCCCTTTAACCATAATTATGACTATCTTACAGTTTATCCCAAAAGCAAGGAATAGTCCAATCACTGGGCCTTTCTTTTTATTTTTCTTCTTTTATTTTTTTAATCTTTTCTCTTCCTAAATTGTTCCCCTCCAGATTAGTTCTTTACAAAAGGCACTTTCTCATACATAACTTCTCTGGGCTCCTTGTCTAAAATTTAAATTTTTCTTCCTACATTATTTTTCCTCATTAGCACATATCAGTATCTGACATTCTATATATTTTACTTTTTTAATATTGTGTATTGTTTGTCTCCCTCATAGAATTTAAGAGCCATAAGGTCAGTGATATCTGCCAGTTATTTTCACTTTTTTATCCTCAGTACCTGGCACATAGTAGGGGCATAATTAATATTTGTTGAATGACTAAATAAAATGATAAGAAAACATTAACTGTGAGAGGTGGAACACCACAATATCAAAACATCATCAAAAAAAAAAAAATACCTGATTTATACCCTATTTGTAATTTTTAACAATAAGAAAAATTTCTCAGGTAACACAAATCATCAGAGCTCAAGTTTGGGTAATTCAACCAATATTTTGGATTAAGCGTTTAATGTCATAAACAGTTTAGATTCCAGTATTCACTTATAACAATCTACTTCTTTTTGAAACATGATTTTTTATTTTTCTAAAATCATTAGTATTAACTCAATGTCAGAACACACCACATTATACATAGAGAAATGAAACAATCCTAAAGATTTTTTTTAAAATGTATTATTGCTTTTATGAATGGCTAAAATTATTGTTTCATATAAGTATATAATATTTATTTCTCTTTAACAAGAAAAAGTAGAACCAATGAATCATTGTGCATGATTTTTACCTAAACCATGACTCAAAAATGGACTAAAAATATCCTTTCTTTAAAGATTTTAGTGAAAAAAAATACTCCTATAGCCTTCCTGGTTACTCATTATGTTTTAGTTTTAGCACAGTTTCTTATGTCCATTAACAACTTCCTCTAGTGTTAATTGAGGTCTATTTCTAAGAGCTATACCTGTATTGCTTTATCTAACAATAATTTATATCAAAATATTTCATTAGATATCACCAGGTTCTTATTATATAACTAATTCTAAAGAATAAGGACTGTTACATAATAGGAAAAAAATCTCTGAATGCCAATATACTAGTTTGTATTCTTTCAGTAAGTAGCTATGAAACTTTGAGGGAATCCATTAACCTCTTTTGGCTTCTTTGCCCTCATTTGTTTAAAACAATTATTTTTTAACATATATACTGATTAAGTTTTTAGAAATGGTAGGACTGTTGAGAAAGAGTAGGAAAAAAAACCCACAAATATCTAAAGACAAATAAAATTATCTGGAGAGAATATTAATTTTTATAGATGCATTGCACTTATTGTAGGTAGTCACCCTTAATATTCTTTATTAATCACTTAATTTTTTCATGAAACAAATATATGATGAAGGCTTGGGTACTTGCCATGCAGAAGGCATTCTTCTAGGCCTTGAATTTACAACAGTGAAAGAGACAGATATGGTCACTTTTTGGGATCTTTCAGTCTCTCAACAACATGAAATTTATTTTTCATACAAAAAAAGGAAAGAAGATAAAGAAAGAAAGAAAGAAAGAAAGAAAGAAAGAAAGAAAGAAAGAAAGAAAGAAAGAAAGAAAGAAATGGAAAGAAAAAAAAAAAGAAAGGAAGAAAGAAAAAGAAAGGAAGGAAAGAAGGAAGAAAAGGAACTACTCTTTAGTCTCCCTTACTCTCTTGCTACTGGAATTTTCTTAGAAAAAAGAGAAAATGAACTTTCCACTATTAAAGAGTTAAGGACTTAAATCTATGTATAAATGAAACAGTTCATTCTGGAAAACAATATTATTATGGTCTCTGGACCACTTATATATGACTTCTGTTCCTGATGTTTCTTCAATTTTTTAAATATAATTTTCATTTTAGAATAGTTGTTGGCCTACAGAAAATTGCAAATATGGTACAAAGTTTCAAATACCCCTCACTCAGTTTCCCTGTTATCAACATTTGTATTAGTATGGTACATTTCTCACAATTAACAAACCAGCATTGACTATTTATATTAACTAAAGCCTGTGCTTAATTCATATTTCCTTAGTTTTAACCTAACTTCCTTTTTTATTTCTAGGATCCCATCAAGAATACAACATTACATTTAGTCTTCATGTCTATTAAGGCAACACAGAGTAGGCCTTTGTTATAGAGAGGACTAGGTGTATTTCACAATGATTACTTTTGCCGTCCTGAACGTCAATGAGCTTCAGTTTTCTCACCTGTAAAATGGAGATAAAAGCATTTTTCTTATATAGTTATAGTGAAGAATGTTTTTTTTTTTTTAAATCTGTAGATAATCTACACACATTAAATTGTGACCACTATTATTATTCAATTAAAACAAAGCAGCTTTCTTCACTCTCTTTTATCCTTACTATTGCTAAGAATAACAATGTAATTCTACTATTCTCTTACAGTGTAATGAAGAAGAATGTGGTCTTAAAGCAGCAGTTCCAATTCTAGATGCCTACAGAGGCATGCAATATAAATAGGTGAATCTGAAGTACAAAATAATATAAAAAGGGATGGAGAATGTGTAAACTGGAAAGTGTGTGCCCACTAGGAATCTTTTCATATTGAAAAAGTTTTAAATACTATTTTGACCAAACAAATAGAACTCATCGGATTAATCTGGCCCCTTTGGTCTCATAATAAGTGGCTTAACGTAGTGCATGTTAAGGGAGTGAGGGCGTGAAACAAGTATCTTTGTTCTCTGTAGAATGTTTTTTGGCCCAGAGAAAATGCTTCCATGTGTTAGTATTTAGATTGTATATTCTTCAAAGATGTGTGGCCCTGGAGTTTGAAAAATAATTTCAGAAATCACACATCTAATGATTCTAAATCCATATAATAACTTTTGGAAGAACTATTGTTAGTAGGTGATTTATACCTTTTTTTTTTTTTTTGCAGTAGGAGTTACATACAAACATACAAACTTATATACTTGTCACTTCAAAGAATTATTTTATGTTCCTCTGAGGCCAATCTTAATTCAAGACTAAAGAAAAAGCATGGAAAGCAGCAAAAATGTATGCTTGCCCTAACATGATGAGGACATGTACTGTCCATGTATTACTCAAATATCAAAAGTGTACATGTATTAGAAAACAATTTTTGATGTTGCCTTTATTACAGGAAAATGAGTTCGCTCTTAGTGTTTGTTTAAACTCATATAAATCTAATCTAGTCAACCCATAGGCAATTTCTCCTTCTATTAGATAAACCTGGAAAATTTTTAATCCTTACTCAAGCAATCTTTTGTTGTGTACCTCTGGTTTGCTGAGAGCTGTTGCTAGAAAATTTCACAACTAGAAAACTAGGCCCTCAGTGTGGCCCATCCAACCTTCTCTACTTCCAAAGTCAGTTTCTTTCCCATTATCTACAACAGCCTTTTCAAACCTTCTTTCATCATATCTCTAAACCCATCTCTCTACTCTGAGCTAAAGATTTCACCGTCTACTTCTCAAAGACAGAAGAAGCTCTCAGACAAGAATAGTCAACTCCATTCACTTTCATAAGGCAAATAAATCAAGCCCCCTGTTTCTCACACAACACAGTCCTTCTAACCCACCTTAAAACATAAGGAAACACACAAAAACAACTGAAGATAAAGAAAGGCTATGGCTTCTGAATAAACTGGTTATAACAAAACTTCTTTTTCAGTTGCAAGTTTAGTAGCTGCTGCTTAAATAGAAGTTACCATTATCCTATCTGTTCCTTGAGCTAGACAGAAATTTCATTTTAATTCTCTAATATCTTCTGTGTCTCTTACAATAGTCACACCTCATAGTGGTTTGACTAAATAGATTACTGTACAGGTATAAGCACCAGAAATACTTAGATACATTTTGAAAGCCTAAAATAAACAAGGGTCTTTCATTGATATATAATTCTCTGAAAATAATTTGAAAAAAATTCTGAAATTTGAATCTAAATTTGGTAGCTTGGAAATAAAGTAGATGCAATAGCTACTCAATTTTAGAAGAGAAGGTACTAAAGATGAAAAAATCGAATTACATCATCTTTTTCTAATTGAATTGTTACTTTTTTAATATTCTTACTTTTCCCAAGTCGTATTGAGAGCTACATGAAGTATTTAACAGAGTCTTCTTTTCCACAAGTTGATTTTAAGTTTCACCATTTTTGCTACACATAAATGAGGAGAAACGCAAGGCAATTTTCACAATGGGAAATGACTTCTTTGATATTTATCCATTCAAACGGGGACAGGAGGGTGAGAGAGAGAGAGGAGAAAAGATATACGATAAGGAAAATGGAAAAGGAAATTCAAATTAAGACCAGAAAATAGGGATACATAAAAATACCAGAAGGGTGTAAGTAAAGGCAGCCTGTAAATTGGGGAAGGGAGATATTTATCTTTATATTTGTTTTCAAATAGAAGGTGTGCTTCTTGACAAATGGCAGCAGGCCATCTCCTTTTTCTACTCCACATAGTCTCAGCTCTGCTCTGTTTAGTGTGGTCACTGAAAAATTATATTTACTCACCAGCTAAGTAATCCAGCAGCATACATAGAGGTCTTCTCTCTCTGAATTGCCTTAAGATATGAATTAAAATGTAAACCTGTAAAATATCAATAAAGCTGACACAAAAGTTTTTGTTCCCAAAGATAGAAAGCATAAAGAGCATGGCCTTAGGGTAATATACTATGCCTGAAGGCTAACCAAGCCTCCTGCCACACATTATATTGGAGTGTTATTACATTTTGTCTATTAGAGGCATAGTGCCCTTGGGATTTTACAGGGTTTTGAACATAAATCCTTCAGCAGCTCAAATTTTATTTGATGCAGAAGTATATACCATGGCTTTAATTCTCATGAGTGGGACAAAATACCTAATAATTTCTTGAGATGCCTAATGTGAGTGTCAAATTACCAGCCTCCACCAAGCAAAAGGGAATGCTAATTAAAAGGCTAGGACATGTTCCAGTTGTTCTAATCAAAGGGAGCTTAATCCTTCCATAAGCTGGCTCGCTTTGTTGGAGGAAATTCTGAACAACCTTGTTACTTTGGATAACTGTAAGCCACTGACTCACGGCCCCTTGACAGCTAGCTGAGCATGTAATAACATTTCTCTGTATTTGGGGACTGGCTTAGCTGGCTTTATAATAGATTATTGTGGATGTTAAAGTGAAATGTTAGTCTTTCTTTAAAGCTCTGTATTCCCCAGTAATTAAGGTTATAAAAAGGGCACTGAGCACAATACTGTTTCAAGGTCACCAAACACAGATACAACAGCCTTCAGTTTGTGTAAATAAGGTATTAACCATGGTTTATTCTTCAACTGTGTCATGAAAAATAGTTTTTTTTCAAGAGCAGTTTGATAGGAAAGTATTTTGAGGAGAATTTTAAAGCATCTTTTTTTTTTCCTTTTAGTTCAAAAAAAAAAAAAAAAAGTGAATAGAAGCAAAAGCAAGTGACATTACAGAAAGGCAGGAAAAAGGAAAATATATACAATAAAAGAAGTTGAATGGTATCAGTTAAAGAGAAAAACCAGATACCAGAGCAGAGTGTCATCCAAAAAACATTTGAGGTTATTGGGTATAACAAGAACTTTGGAGAAATCACAACCTTCGGCATGAAGATGTCTACAGAGACCACACAAACAAGAATTTCACCTTGACTTTCAAGGCAGTGAGAGTTATTGACTGTTTGTGTTTCCAATTCATTGTAAATGGAAAAAGTTAAAGAAAAAGTTCACCCATGAGAGCCATATAACTACTTATTTTGAGGGAAGAAATTGATATAATTTCATTCAACTTTGGAGTTTTGATATTCACTTACCATTTGAATCATATCCTTATATTTGTCATTACAGTAGGGAGAAATGTTACATAGTGTGTTTCATAAAAAATACTCCTTTCTGATGTTCAATTGCCATATAATTTGAGGTGAAAAAAAGAGATGAAGATTTTCTATGTTAGTATTGTAAAGGTAAAACAACTTCCTATAGCATGAAAGAGTCACACTAATGGTGTAGATTTCTGTTGCAGAAGGGTGCTAGAGTTGGGAAAGTGTAATTTATAGTGTCAGGAAGGCAATCATATTTTCATTCTACTAGATAAGATCAGGGCAGGTACTACCCAAGGAGCCAACCTCTTTGTTTCAATTTTAAACTGATGAAAGGGAGGATGTGCAGTGCTTTATAGTGCAGACAAAAATGTCACACCAGTAATTGCTATGCAGGTGCTTAAGTACATGCCAAATAAAACCATAAATTATATTTCTCATGCATTAAGCATTAATTGTGTCAGTAGTTAAAAGAACAATTACCACATAATATGTACCTTTTTAAAAGATAGAAATAATCAGGAAAATCATTCAGATAACCTTTGTGAAGGATTAAGACTTTCTTTCATGGTATTTTACAACTTTGTGCCCATCCATCTTCTACACAGAAATATTCATTTTAGTCAAATTCGTTCCATCAGATGTCATATATAATATATAGAAGTCTTCCAAAATGTATCAAATAAAACTATAATTAGTGATATAATGAATTCATTTAAAGTTACGTGATAGGATAAAATGAAGTTTATATGGTTTTCAGTATATGAAAGCTATCCTAGACATCATCAGCCCTTTTCTCTCTTCCTACACAAATGTACTTGGTTATCCTTTGTAAGACACAAATTTTAATAGCTATGTACCTCAACACCCATAAGCCCAGTAACCTTGCTTGGGTTTCTCCTCCCACCTGCTCTTTTCTAAGCGTAATTTCCACTGCACATTAGCCCAATCTTGGACAGCCCTTCCTAGGTATTGTTCACATAGAACTTGGGGAAAATAAGTGTATTTTTCCTGTCTGGCCACAAGGCAATAATACTGCAAGCACCCGGCTGATGCTGGCTGAGTTTCAAGTATCCCTGAGAAATGAACACATAGAGGGAAGCAGAGGTAAGAGCAAGAGATGGGAATCTGATGGTATTCAAGTTTCAAGTTATCCCCAAGGCTTTCCAGAGTTAGATGCACTAATTATCAACTCCTTCTAGTCTATGATACTTTAGGTATTTATACTCATAAACAAAGGAAATGTGGTAAATGCATCTGTGTTC
Organism: Balaenoptera musculus; assembly: GCF_009873245.2. Classification (NCBI taxonomy): domain Eukaryota; kingdom Metazoa; phylum Chordata; class Mammalia; order Artiodactyla; family Balaenopteridae; genus Balaenoptera; species Balaenoptera musculus. Next base: position 39,819,743 of record NC_045802.1, read on the forward strand.
CCACTATTTTTTTTAAATTTGCCCTTGACCCACTATTCTTTTTTTTTTTTTTGAGCATCTTTATTGGAGTATAATTGCTTTACAATGGTGTGTTAGTTTCTGCTGTATAACACAGTGAATCAGCTATACATATACATATATCACCATATCTCCTCCCTCTTGTTTCTCCCTCCCACCCTCCTTATCCCACCCCACCAGGTGGACACAAAGCACCGAGCTGATCTCCCTGTGCTATGCAGCTGCTTCCCACTAGCTATCTGTTTTACATTTGGTAGTGTATATATGTCCATGCTACTCTCTCACTTCGTCCCAGCTTACCCTTCCCCCTCCCCGTGTCCTCATGTCCATTCTCTACGTCTGCGTCTTTATTCCTGTCCTGCCCCTAGGTTCTTCAGAACCTTTTTTCTTTTTTCTTATATTCTATATATATGTGTTAGCATATGGTATTTGTTTTTCTCTTTCTGACTTACTTCACTCTGTAGGACAGTCTCTAGGTCCATCCACCTCAAATAACTCAGTTTCGTTTCTTTTTATGTCTGAGTAATATTCCATTATATATATGTGCTACATCTTCTTTACCCATTCATCTGTTGATGGACACTTAGGTTTCTTCCATGTCCTGGCTATTGTAAATAGAGCTGCAATGAACATTGTGGTACATGACTCCATTTGAATTATGGTTTTCTCAGGGTGTATGCCCAGTAGTGGGATTGCTGGGTTGTATGGTAGTTCTATTTTTAGTTTTTTAAAGAATCTCCATACTGTTCTCCATAGTGGCTGTATCAATTTACATTCCCACCAACAGTGCAAGAGGGTTCCCTTTTCTCCACACCCTCTCCACTATTTTTTTTTACTTTGTTAAGCTACTATGTATTGATATTAATTGGCCAAGATGCCTAGAACTTGCATTTGAAAATGAACTCAACCATTTCTTTGGTAGAGTATCTTGGTCAAGTGTCTAAATCTCTGTGATTCAGCCCCTTTATATAAATTAGGTAATAAGTATACCTACCTTATGGAATACAGTGAAGGTTAAATGAATTCGTGTATGTACTAGTCCCTGACACAGGATAATAACAACAACAATAATAAAATAATATTAGCCTTTATCAAGGCCACTTAAATTGCTTACTATCTTTAATCATAACAAAAATCCATATCAAGTTACCTTTATTCTTCTCATTTCACCAATAAGGAAAATGAACGGAAGAAGTTGTAGTTCCAGCACTGATTTCCAGGTTTGTTTGCATCTGATACTTATGTTCTTTTCTTTTTATCAGGCTACCTCTCATAATGTTAATATGAAACATATCTCACTATATTATTGTTTATTATATAAGGATCTGTGTCCTCTGCTAGTTATAAATTTTGTGAGGGTAGTAACCATATTAAATTCTTTTGGCTAAACTGAGTGCTTGGCAGTGTACATGTTCCTCCTTCCTCTCCTTCAACTCTTCCCAGGTCAAATACCCATGTGCAAGAGCCATGCAGTCTACCTGAAATGATTCAGTCTGTGTCTCTTGGCTACCCAAATTTCCCTGCCTCCACAGAGTATTGTTACCTAAGGAAGAACCATATTTGCTGTTTTTTTCCCTATGGCCTGAGAAGTCCTCCTCACTTTATTCTTGCAGGTTCTATTTCATGCAGGTGATATTGTATCTGTTCTCATTGGTTTGGATTTTGTATAGAGTTTCTGATATAACTCAGCTTCATATCTATAGCTCACACCTCTCCAATCTTCATTGCCCTTGAAATGTTCCTCAAAGATTGCCCATGGGCCCATATTGTCCATGATTCTAAATTTCCAGCGTAGAACTGGTATGGATCTCTCTACTTTGGGCCTATTAAACTTGATTACTCATGACTGGTCACTTCTATTGTCAATCCATATTCCTTCTTGCTAGTGCCAAGATAACTCTTCCTGCTCCAGAGAGCCACACCTGTCCCCAGCACACACCACGTACACATACCTCAGGTCGTGCTATCAACACAAAGCCATGAGTTTATAGTACATATAAAGCTAGAAGTGTTAAGGGCAAATGTGGCTAGGCAATATAAACCTACCTTGTGTCTCAGGGGCTGAGGTAAAGCCTAGAAAGTTGCCAGTGACAAGTTATGTCAGTTGAAGTCAGTTATGATCTAAGTTCATTGAAGAATGGTTTATATTGTAGGAGATTCTCCTTTGGTTTTAGTCACAGAAAAGTTTTCATCAGCAAACCAACCTCCTAAGTGTTGGCAACGTATTTTTAGTTAGCACGTATACTAAGTCAAAACATCCATTATCTGAAATAATACTGTTTCTTCTAGTCATTTAATATATTTATTTATAAAACTATATTACAATTAATAAACTAAAATATATCTGTATAGTCAATAACAGACTGTATTAAATAATCTTGGAGTGTCAAGAAAATTATCTAATTCATTTTTACTTATGAAATTTAGAAATGTCTCTGTGGTTAAGAGTTTAATACTTTTTTTTCAGTGAAACACAGTGAGTATCATCACAGATAAATACCTCAAAAGTGGCAGGTTAGAAACACACCAGATAGAAATTATAGACATTTTTCTCATTAAGTTTTAAGTAATAGGAAGTAAACACAGATAATATTTGAGTTAGTTAACTTCCTATAGGCATTTCAGGATAAACAGTCAAACAAGGGACTTAGAGACTGCTGGTAGGAGGCTAAGTTGGCATAACCACTTTGAAACACTACTTGGCATTACTACCAAAGATAGACTTTTTTATATCCCAGGAACCAGCAATTTCTCTTCTAGCTATACAGCAAAAAAGAAATAAACAATTATGCCAAAGTGGCGGTACTTTGCAGTACTAGAGTTATAATAGCTCCCAACTGGAAACAACCACAATGGTTTAATCAGAGTAAAATTTAAAAAATAAATTGGGACACACTATGCTAGAAAATACTATAAATAATGACAATGAAAAAATAAATACAACATGCAAAAACATAAATTAGATTCACTTACATAATATTGAGGGAAAAAACTCAGATCTAAAAAATATGTGTACAGTATAGCTCTATTTATATAAGGTTCAGACAAAACCAATCTATTTTGTTAAAAACTAGGATAATGGTTATCCTTCAGTGACATGTAGAAATTGTAGAGTACTACAGTACCCTTCTAGAGTACTGATAATGGTTACATGGGTATATTTACTTTCTGATAGTTCATTGAGCTGGCCAATGATGATATGTGTATTTTTCAGGTCTTATGTTATCTTTCAATAAATAGTTTACCTAAACCTGAAAAAGAGTCATAAAGTGGAGTATTAAAAATGGCAACTTCTGCATGAGTTCACAGAAGGGTTCACTCAATCCCAGAGTGGTTGAGCCTGGGCTTGTGGAAAACATGAAGATTAAATGGAGTCTTGAACGAAGTATAAGAGTAATTCCTCATAACTCACCTTGGTAGAATGTTAGAATGAAGTTTAGCTAAAAATAACAGACAAAAAAAAAAAAAAAAGAACAAATAAATCAGGATAGCTTAAACAAGATAGAAATGTATTTCTCTCTCACTAAAAAAGAAGTTTAGAGATATGTCCAGGTAAGTTATGGTAGATCCAAAGTATTCACCAGACACCCAGGCTCCCATCTTTTCGCTGCATCATGTTGGTGTATGGCTATATTTTCAGGTTCATCCTGGTCCGTTAAGACTACTGGAGATGTAGCTATCAGAGCCAAGTTATTGACTGGAAGAAAGAAGCAAAGTGAAAGGCAAAAAAAAAAAAAGAGGATTTTTAGGTTTAGTCAGCTCCCTTCAAAACATTGTCTAACAGGAGGGACAGTCCCATTTATATATCATTAGTCATGTGTTCACACTTATCCTGTGATGAAGCTGGAAAATGCAGTCTTTCCCTCTGATAGGTAACATACTGAGTTAAAAATGAGAGTCTGTTAGTAATTGAAACAGGATTAAAAAAGTTTGTTTTAGGCAGTTAAATTTCTCTGCCACAGTGGAAAACAGACTGGTTATCACTAAGGATCTACCTTTGTGAGACACCAGTTTGGAAGAGTAGAACTGATTTTGGATTAAAGGAATAAATGTATCTGTAACCATAGAAGACAGTAAAATATGGTATGTGTCTTTGTGGAACACATGTTTAAGTGGCCATATTTTCAAGTCTTATTTCAATTTTTATTTTCTTTTATGTACCCATGTCCAAAGAAAAGGAGAAATAACTAGACCAAAACACATTTTATTTGATAGTTGCTATCTGAACACTTGAATGTCACTTTTATACATGCTTTGAAATACCTTAGAATCCAAAGTTGCCCCTTTAAGGAGGGAACCACTATTTATGATAAGAGTCTTGTTTTTAGACATTCTTGCCACATCTTTCCCTTAGAGATACTGATTAGGGCAATTTTGCCATATAGGATTTCCTTAAAATTAAATGTGCTTAAGGATAACTATAAATGATACTGCCTTAGTTAGCTTGGACTGCTATTAAAAAAAATACAGACTGGGTGACATCTAAACAACAGAAATTTATTTCTCACAGTGCTGGAGGCTGGAAGTCCATGCTAGCATGGTCTGGTAAGAAATAGCTCTGCAAAAAAATCTTTTCCAGGTTGCAGATTGCTGATTTCTCTTGGTAACTTCACATGGCAAAGAGCAGAGAGAGGAAGCAAGCTCTCTCTGTCTCTTAAGAGGACACAAATCCCATCCATGTGGGATCCACCCACATGACCTCATTTGATCCTAATTACCTTCCAAATGCCCCACCTCCTAATGCTATCATATCTGAGGGAAAGATTTCAACTTAAGAATTTTGCAGGGAACATAAACATTCAGTCTATAAAAGGCACTGAGAAAATGTTTACACTAAGCAAGGTATAGAAATGTTTCAGGGTGTTCTGCTGAGTTTCTTCAAATACAGGGTTTCAGTTCAGAGGAATTACCTCTGAGATGATTAAAGGCCCTTTCTAGATTGTACATCCCTGGTAGACAAGAAAATTCATTTTTTTGTGTGTGTCTCTAGAATCTGGTAGAGTGCTCAGCAATTAATAGGCTTTTAAAATTTGAGAATGGAATACAGGAATTGGATTCTAGTAGTGAAAGTCAGCTGTATAAAAAATTATTCTCTCCTTTGCATAAAATAAAACTAATGATATATGAAGTGCAACATGGCTGCTCAGTAATTCTTAAATCCAGGTGTGGTTAGGTCACCATTTCTCATCAATGGAACATGAACAGAAATGATGCGTAAATTCCTAGGCAAGGGCTTTTGAAAAGCAAGAGGATTGTGCTCTCTCCTGAATATATGAAGTAGATATTCTGAGATCGTAGAGATGGTGCAGCCATACAATGGAACAGACCTAGGTCACTGGATCACCACATGGAGTAAATTTACTTCTAAGTAGAACTGCCACATTTGTCTCTTGGCTGAGCAGGAAACGATTTATTGGATTAGGCCATTGAGATTTTGGAGTTTATTTGTTAAAACGGCTAACATAACCACAACAAAGGCAAAGATCACTCCCAAAATATAGAATATGTAAGTTAGTTTTCTAAGATAATGTGATCTTTCAGTAGGGGAAAGTCAGTGAGTACTTATCGAATATGGACTGAAATCCCTTCATGTACTAGCATCTGCAGTTGTACGAGCCATTCTGGATTTTTCTCACATAGATATACATATATGGAAATACTCTTGTTTAGTCACTGCATCAGTAATTATGAAAGAGAATTATTAAGGCTCTACTATTAGATACCAGTTCTTACATGCCTACTTTGAGATCCCAAATTGTGTGAATACCTCTTCTAACTCACAGTTTCTAAGCTTCAGTATCATTGACATTTTGGTTCAGATAATTCTTTGTTGTAGGAGATTGTCTTACATATTGCAGGATGTTTATCAGCATTCCTGGTCTGTACTGCAAAAATGCCCATAACATCCTGCCATTTGTGAGAACCAAAAATGTCTTCAGACGTGAGATACTGCCAAATGCCCTCTGGGGGTCAAAATGCCTCCTGATTGAGAACCACTGAGATCTGAACCCTTATACATCATTTAATTACTTGCATTTACTTCCAAACTGTAAGTATGAGTTACCAAAAAAGGATGCCTGCTGGATTATTATGCAGCCTGTCTCATTCATTCAAATTGAGTAACCCCATATTAAAACATCTTTGTTCCTTTGCACTTAAAAAACTACTAAATTAAAAAAAAAATCAATAATAGTGGATCAGTTTACTCTATTTGGGGGTTGATTAGAAAATACATTTAAGTTATATCAGTGTGTGGCATGTAGTATGCATTCAAAAAAACCTGTTGATAATTTTCTAACTCTCTCCTGAGCTAATAATTCCACCAAAATATATATTTCATATAAAGAGACATGGTTCATTCAGTTATTCAAGAAATACTAAGTTACAAAAGACAGGTTTTATGCTATGTGCTAGAGCCACAAAAGAGAGGAAATCTGATAATCACAATAGTCTCTTGAAACATTTTCCAGAAAGATTTTATTGTTCCATCCAAGTCCTACAAGGCTAGTGCTATCATAGCCACAAATTTAGATCTGTAAAAATAAATGTTTGCAATTGATTCTGCTTAAAAGCCTATACAAATATTATTCAACAAAAAACTTTGAGTTTTGCATTTTATACCCTTAATATTTCATTAGGAATGTAAACAAGAGTATTAATAAAATTTCTGAAATATACACATTTGCATAGACAATGGTTTAGCTATCACAAAGTATGTAATGGAGATATGAAATATGAAACTTTTTATAGATGTTCATATTGTATGTTTATTGCTTAAATCATATCTGTATTTTGAGAATCCTTCTCCACTTCCAGTGTCCTCCATACAGGACCCAGTGCCAGGATAAACAGCAACAATGGAGGAGAAGCTGTTAAACTCACATGATGAAATCAGGTTGAGGTAACAGCTTAGGAGGTATCTCTGTGAGTGATAGCAGTGACTAGCATTTAGTAGGCCTTCAATGCACATTTGCTGATTAAAGAAGGAATGCTTGACTATCAGAATGGTGCCTGCCTAAAGAGGATTCTGTGGACTCTGTTAGTACCTAGCCCTGCTGCCTGTGTTTTGATACAGACAGATAATTTGGTAGCTTCACAGCATGCTTTGCTTATGAGTGATGTCTGGAGAATGTAGGACTACCACTGCCTTTAGAAATCATACTGCTAGTGGGAAAATATAAAAGGACAAGTTAGAAAATCAGCTCTTAATTGTTACTAGAAATAGAGCTTTCCCTTTAGAGCAACATATTCTGAAACAGATTTTGAAACATTTACCTAAAACATGACCAAATAAATAGATTTTTCAACCTCTGGGACATTTTCAGTCCATTTATATTTTTAGCCATTCTTTTCTCATTTAGAATAAGAACACTAGCTCCCACCATTCCATAACTGCAATATTTACTCTGGGACTTAGAGTTGCAAACAGTCCCTTTAGCTGCTGGCAGTTTCGTTGATAGATAACCTCTGGTGTTTCAGGACTTGGAAGCTTCACTATTCCTGCACTTGAGGGCTTGGTAAGACTCTGCGTCCTTCCATTACACACGAAATTGTTAATTAGCTGATTATCCTAACACCTTAGCTAACACTCTTATCTGAGAATACCTTCTGCTTACACTGGCATGATACAAGGGACAGTACCTTACTCGTGGCTTCTCCCTGCCAAACCTTGATCCCTCAATCCTTCTCCTTCCAGACTAAGCAAAAATGATGTGGGCTGGGGTTGGGGAGGGATGGGGTGGGGAGGGGTTGTAGAAAAGATGCAAGGTCTCCTTACTCTATAGTTTATGTAAGCTTGATCCAGCTTTATGATATTTCCTGAGTAATCACGATCAGATTATAATATCAATAGTATGAGAAAGAGCCTTTTCATGAGCTTTCGAACCTGTTTGTTTCTCTCCCTTTTGTTGGGGTGGGTAATGGTAGTAAGCATATCTCTTCATTACAGGAGGTAATTTCAATCAATGTTATTTTGATTCCTTTCCTCTTCTAATGTGATGCTTTCCCACTAATCTTTTCAAATCTATTTCTAACACACACACACACATACTTGTGTATATATATACATAGCAGTACATAGATATGTACACATACAGACAAATCTTGAACAGTTAATGGTAAAGTTTTCTCAGTTTTCTCTTTAGGCATCTCTAACCCACAACTTCTCTTTCTCAGATATGCCTAAGGCATTAACATGACATTAAAGAAGTAATAACATGGCATTTACTATATAAATATTAATCTGGGGAAATAAGGAACTATTAGAGTCTATATTCAGGACCTTCAAGCTTTCACTTTATCAAATTAATATGTAAGCACTTTAAAGGAATGATGTATGTTTTTATTGGGCAATTTAGCATTCATTTTGAAGGGGAAAATTTATTTTACTTAACATATCTATACTAGCTAAAGTTCAGGTCAACTTTATCTAGCTTGTCAAGGTCAATTTTTTGATAAGTAGTGATCACTTCATCCTTGAAAATCCTGCTTTTGATAAATAATCTCCAAGTAATAATAATTACTTCTACCACTTCATAAAGATGGTTTGAGCGTGGGGTCAAGCTAACTCTTCATTAAAGCAAAGCAGTGAACCAGATGCTTAGAATAAGGATGGTAATTAATCCATGGCCTTGTAGAAGAACAAAGACTCATTTGAAGAAGACATTTATATGCTGGAGCCATTTCTTTTGTTCTTGTTTTGTTTTCCATCTCATGGTAATTTAATTCATAAGATATTTGAGAAATATATTGATAATACTTATTATGTGACAGAATATCAGCATTTCAGAAAATCCCCTTGTACCTGAGGGATCGAATTTACCTTTGTTTCTAGTTTTGTGGTAAAATTAAATATACTTACTTTTTTTAAAAAATTATTTATTTATTTTTGGCTCTGTTGGGTCTTCGTTGCTGTGTGCGGGCTTTCTCTAGTTGCAGCAAGCGGGGGCTACTCTTTGTTGCGCTGCGCAGGCTTCTCACTGCGATGGTTTCTTTTGTTGTGGAACATGGGCTCTAGGTGCACAGGCTCAGTAGTTGTGGCTCGTGGGCTCTAGAGCACAGGCTCAGTGGTTGTGGCACACAGGCTTAGTTGCTCTGTGGCATCTGGGATCTTCTCGGACCAGGGATCGAACCCGTGTCCCCTGCATTGACAGGCGGATTCTTAACCACTGCATCACCAGGGAAGTCCCACACATATATTTTTTAATCTCATCAAAAGATGGATAATGAATTCTACATTGGTTTCATGGATTTGGTCCTTATAAATGTTCACTAACAGATGTCTCCCTATAAAGATATTAAAGAAAATAGATTCAATTGAGTTTAGATAAATGTGATTTGGTCAAAATATAAAATCCATGCACTCATTTATTTACATGTTAACAAAGTCAAGTTCTAATACTCATTTAATATTTTTGTATAATTTTTTATGTATAAGAAATAATTTTTTGTGATACTTATATTCCTTTTTTTCCTACTGGACAAAAGGAGAAAATAAAGCAGAAAATATCAAAGTAGTCTGAGAAACAGTTTCTCATATACTCTAATGAAAAAAACTCATCTCCAAACTATAACTTTAAGCATTAGAAATTTTCTGAACTAGATTAACATTGCACACAGCAACTCCTACCAGACAAAAATATCTTTCATTCATTTATTCAACAAATATTTACCATGCACTTCCCATATGCCAGGCACTGTGCTATATGATGTGAATGTAGCAGTAAACATTATATGTTGAAAATTAAAAACATCAATGAAAATTCCAAAAAGAGGTCCTTAGAATCATTTACAGAATGCACAGAATGAAGAGCTGACAGAGGAAATTGGGAAATAATCAGAAAGAAATGTAGAAGGAAGGCAAATAATTCATCATAGAAAAAGTATCCAGCAATTTCAAATACTGCTAGTAGGTCAGGTAAAAAGAATATTAATTTGTCTCTAGTGGTAGTAAGACAATGTGGGGGAACTTTACTGGAAGAAGTTTTACTGCAATGGTGAGGCAACTATCAAGCTGCTGTCATCTGAGTGAGGGCTGTGAGGAAATGGAGAAAGCCATGGTGTTGAAAACTTTTGAGGTGTTTTGAAGAGAAGAAAGCTATGATAGAGGCTAGAGAGCCAACAGATTGAGGGGGTTTAATGGGACAACTCGGTAACTTGATGTTTATACACTAAAGGAAAGGGGTCAGCAGGGAGGGCAAGAAAGAAAATACAAAGGATAGATAGAGGGGAAAGAAGACATAAAACTGAGAAGTTGGTAGAGGAGGGCTAAAGAACAGTCTAGATGTAGATTAGAATATTGGTCAGGTGGCAGAAGTAGAGCCTGATCTATTAAATAATTTCTGTTTTAATTCAAAGATTTATTAATTCAGTGAATATGTTATCTACACTATTGAAGATATTACTGAATGTGGGAGAAAAGGGAAGAGGGGAATTTAAGGAGAGTTTAGGAAGATTTATGCAAAATATTTAAATAGCTGTTTTAAAGAACAGGAGCAAGAACTGAAGAAGGAATGGTGAAAAGAAGACAAGTCATGACTAAGGTTCCAGGTGAGGCTGGGTGTCATAAATCCATAGTGTCACAAATTCACATCGTTTTCAGGCATCTCCAGCAGTGCATAGTAGCCAGATGTGTCCATAGAGAAGATAGGGAAATATTTCTCAGGTAGTGTGATTAAAAAACAATAAAAAAAGGAATTAGTAAAAAGAAGAATCAGAGAATGTTTGAAACGATAGATCAAGAATCTTAGAGATGAGGAAGAAAAAGAGCATGAGAAGGGGAATAAAGAGAGAAAATAGAGGGTTCAAGGAACAGGAGGACTGTATGAAGCTGAAGAAAATGTATCTTGATATTAACTGAGATAAATATAAGCTGTTTTTTTGATTTGGAAAAGGAATGTTTCAACTCATTTTAATTGGTTAAGAGTTTCCTAGTGATGATAAGATCCAGTGTAGGAGAATGTTGATAAAAAGACATTAAAGGTGAAACAAAATCACAAAACTGAAAGGCTAGGGGACTGAATCTTGAAGTCATCCAAAAAGAATTAAGATTGTTTCTCAGTGTGAGAAGTGCTCCAAGTAAAATGGATAACCAAGAGAGGTATTATAGCCCATCTGACAGAAGTGACAGCCAAGAAAATGGCCCTTAGTAGAAAATAATTGAATAACTCTTCAAAGTGGATAAAAAGAAAAGAGAAAGGAAATATTTCATAATGGAAAGTTCATGGGATTTGGAAATCTGATAGACCTGCATTCTTATTCCAACTCTACCATTTATTGAATACTAGTTCTGTGGCATCATCTGAGTCTTGGCTTTATCAATAGTAAAATGGAGAGTCATTTAGTATATACTTATTGAGCTATTTCTCTATGCCAGAGAGTGGGTTAAATGTTAAAATACTTATGTCTTGTTTTTAAGATTTTTATCACGATGAAATAAATGAATGTACAGACTTGGATGTGTAAATAAATATATGTTGTTATTGTCCCATTATTGCTCTCATTTCTAAGATCTTATTAGGATCCTATTAGAAGTTATGTTCCAGTAATAATATACATATACATATACATACTATTGCCATGTGAAGACACTCAGAAGTTACTAAAATATATCTAAATATTTTCACATTTGAATAAAGTATATGTTTCTAATTCTGTTGAGTGTTTTTGACAATTAAATTCTTACCTACTCTTTGGAGGGTAACATGCCCTAAGATTTTGCTTAATTAAGTTTTTATTTGCAGCTAATTAGTTTGCAGTTATGTACTGTAGAGTTATAGCATGTCTGTCTCTTTATTACTGAAGAATGCTATGTGTTCTACTTTATGATTTAAAAAAATGATTAATTACATGTTATTATATACTTTGTTAATATAAATTTTATCTTAATAGAAACTGTTTTATGTTCATATAACTATTAAGTTTAAAAGTTACTTATGAAATTCTTTGCAAAGATTGTTATTTCAGAATAGGAAGTAGCTCTGATGTATTTATAAAAATGTTTTCTAGTCTCTTTGAAATTTAAAATAACTCATGGTTTATGTGAGAAAATATACAGGTTCTTAATATTTATTGAAATTAAACATAATTCAAATGGTTTCATCATCTATTTTCAAAATAATTATCATTGTCATGGTGGTGACTATAATATTGCTGAATCCTACGATATCCCAGTGGTACCTCGTAATGAAAAATATTTCTTCTGGCTGGATAGATTGCCTCCTGAAAAAAAGAAAAACATAAGAATTAAAATACTTCTGAGAATAATCTGCTTCCTGCTAAAGTATTTTTCAATTATTGCTAACCTCAAGAAAACTATTCTTGCTTTTCCAGGTTTACTTGGAGTTATAAGAATTCCCTTTCAGTACTGTGAAAAGTCCTTTAATTATAATTGATCCTGTGACCTCTGGTCTAGACCTGCACTGTGTGGGACTGATCACTTCCTTCCCTGAAGGCTTTTTGATTGCTCAGGGAAGAGGGCTGGGACTCACAGCCCTTGGTTCCTACATTATAGGTTGGCCACAGAACTTACAATAATGCCCTTTCTTCCTTTAACCAGCTACTGACTTCTAATCACACCTTTCCACACTTGTTTAAACTGCTATTTCCTGAAATTTGGAGACTATGCATCTACTATGAGAATAGATGATCACACTTTTGGTATGTTCTCCTTAATTATTTTCAAATTTCCTTCTTAAATCACCCACTTTAGGGTTTACTAAGAGTTACAAAATTCAGAGTGTGGATTAGCATTTTAATTTTACTGAAAAGTACCGGCAGTTTAACACTTGGATTCATTATGCTCTTCCTTCTCACAAAGAGCCTGTTTTTAAACCTAACATCAATCTGCAAAACATAACAAGCAGGATTATACGAAAACACACATGCAGAACATTCTCATCATAACAGATGAGTGGCTCTCAGAGCAGACAGGAACCCATAGCGTATTCACTGCCACGACTCATCTCTTCAAAATCCTGTCTCTGCTCTACATGTGCAATTTCAGATCTCACTGCTTCCCAGCATGAGCTGAGATAGAGCCTCTTGCTCCTTCTGAATATATTATGCTCATTTTCAACTCTAAGCTCTTTTTCTGTGTTATTGCCCTAAATTTATGTACTACATTTTCCTTCCCTCTCCCTTTTCATATCTTAACTATTGTTTTTTAAATTTCAGCTTTATTGAGGTATAATTGACAAATTAAATTTTAAACTACTTTAAGTATGTGTCGTGGCAATTTCATATACACATACGTTGTGAAAGGACTCCCCTCACTGCGTTAATTAATACATCCATCACCTCAAATATTTATTTATTTATTTTTTGGGGGTGAGAACATTTAAGTTCTACTCTCTTGGCAAATTTCAATTATGAAGTATAGTGTTATCAACTACACTCATTGTGTTTTACATTAGATCCACTCCCACCTCAGCCTCTGGCGACTACTTTTCTACTCTCTGTATCTAGGAGTTTGACTTTTATTTCCTCAGATTCTACATATAAGTTATACCACACAGTATTTTTCTTTCTTTGTCAGCCTTATTTCACTAAGCATAATGCCTTCAAGTTCCATCCATGCTGTTGCAAATAGCATGATTTCCTTATTTCTCATGGTTTAATAATATTCCGTTTATCTATTCATCCATTAAGAAACACTTGGGTTGTTTCCATATCTTGGTTATTTTTAAAAATCTAGTTGAGGTACCACTTCCACTATACTTTGTCAATCTTGCCTACCATTGTTTCTTAAGTATTTGTTTCACCAACTAGATACAGTGTTTTTGTTTTGTTTTTTTTTTTTTTTCTTTAGGAATAGATATTATCTTACAGCGTTGTGGTGGGGGGTTGGGAAACTTTGACTAACTCAGAGACCTAGGCACATAATATGTCCTAAGTTTTAAGAAGAGGGTGGATATTTCTACTCCTGTATTCTAATTTCCAACACAGCTAGCAGGGTTGACATGCATCCATTCAAGTTTTTTATCTTTCTTTACCTCCATTTCAGTGCTATCACAGAGAGTTGCAATTCTAAGTCTCAGCATGCCAACTGTTAGGTCTCACTTTCAGTAAGAAGAAATTCTGCATTTAAGAATGATACTGTTCTTTGAGTGGGCTCATTTCCATTTTATGTGGCAAAGAGTATGAAATATTCTGCCTTCACTGGACAAACATAGGCCATACACAAACTTTTCTTTTCCTGGTCACAGAGGCAGAGGCTTTTGTCTTCCATGATGTAAGCAGTCCCTGGACTGTGCATGGTCTCATTGACCTGATCTGTCAGTTTCAGTTCCTCACCTATGTTCTTTCTTGCTTAGGTGAACTGAAGTCTGCTTTCAAGGGAGCAAGGTAGAATGTGAAGGAGCAATAAACAACTCATGTAGGTTTCTATCCTAAGCTCAAACTCAACATCAAAAGTCAGAGAAACTCTAGGTTCAATGAATGTTATTGGGTCTTCATTAACAAATGAATAATTTCTTTCCCTATTGTTCTTTTTTGCACTGATGTCTCTTTAGGGGACTCTGAAAAGGAAAAGTGAGAATTTGTAGGGTAGAACAAGTAATATTTCAAAGGGACTAATAGCTTAACTTCTTAAAACTACAAGTCTAAATAGGAAAATGAAAAAGGTTTAAAGTAATTTTTAAATGTTGAGTTAAAAATTAATTCAAGCCATAAAGACAACCATTATGGTAAAGACCAAATAATGCTTAAATATATACATTTATACAAGGAAAAAGCCCAGTTAAGAATTTTTAGCAATTATTGTCTGCTTTTATTACCTCCGTTTACCTAATTTCTTTTCTTGTTTTACTAATTTATACCAAAATTTTAGACACACATGGAGGAAAAATCAAATAATAAAAGTTTGTAATGAAAAACAACTCATTTTATATAGTGCCCTACACCCTGTCTAGTGCCCTAAACACTGTCTGTTTACATGCTTTTTACATATTTAGAGGTAGATAAGGTCCTAGCTCTAAAAACATTACTATGGCAATGATTCCGGATTTAACTATTGGTGCTCTATAAGGAAAAAATGTTTAACCTCTAATCTACCCAAATAATAGTCCTCATTCATCTCACATTTAAAGTGTTTTAACATTATACTGTGGTATGATTTTTTAATTGTTTTATTGATTACTCTTGTAACAATACACAATACTATTAAAATTTGGTTTCTCATTCCATAAAGTTTATATAAATCTTTATTTAAAGACCTCTATAGAAGGATAAGATTGCCTGTCATTTTCTTAGTCAATAAATATGTATTGAGTATCTACTATATGCCAAGCACTGTTTAGTCAAAGAGGGTTCAGCAGAGAAAAAACAGGTAAACAAAGAAACAAAAATGCCCCTGTCCTCAGGGGGCTTTCAGGCTAATATAATTTAATAGCTTCAAATTTCATGTCATAAATACTGTGTACTTGAATAATATTTCAAGCATCAAGGTCAAATGTAATATATTTTCCTATTCTCCATCAATTGCTCAAAAATTTGCCATACTCCAGTTTACTAAATGTTGAATGTTTTTCTTCAGTTGTTTGCTTTTGTAGAAGTGTCTAATTATTTTTTATTGTTGATTTTAAAAAATGCCTTCAACAAATCCTACTATTAGCCACATCACAGTTATAATTTATACAAAATGGAAAACTCCCCACCCCTTTCCCCAACTGCCTTTAAACAGCTTTTTAAAGTATGGACTTATTATTGTGCAGGATTGTTGCTTGGATATATTTTTAGAATCAATGTTTCCTGAATTCCCATATCTAAAGACTCAGTTTTGCCTGATTCCTCCTTGGAGAGGATTATGGTAAATGGAAGGAAGCATGCAGGGTCTTTGAAGATGTTGTGTTATATTTCTCCATCTTGTTGCTGATGACGTGTGTGTGTGTCCAGTTTGGGAAAAGATTGCTCTAGACACTTTTAGGAAAATATAAATAAAGAAAAAAATCTTATCCCAACCCAGAAATTGTCTCCACTTTTATTGCTGAATAAGCATTAAAACAGAATGTGATGCACATTACAGGAAATTCACTAAAGAGATTGTAAACACAGAAATTTCACCCTTTTATGTAGCCAAGGAGACACAACCCATTACAAACATATTTTCAAGATAAACAATAAGTAGTCCTCGAGTATGAAATCTTGACAGCACTCTATGTAACACATAGTTCACCCTAAATTTACCCAGTAATTGGGGTCGTCATCTATGTTAGCTAAGGGAATTTATTCAGAGAACAAATAAATTTCTCATCTTCATGACAGGATGTTGTATTGAGACTTGGAACAAGGGAATCAGGAAGTTAGGCTCCTAATCTTACACAGATACTGGGAGATAGGGGTGTTGTCTTCTTTACACTTGAAAGAGATGTCTCTCAGGTCCTTGAGAAAGACATTCCTGGATCATAAAGCTGGCAAAAGGCCTATCTAGTACTCAAAAGGTTATATAGACTTTTTTTTAACATCTTTATTGGAGTATAATTGCGTTACAATGGTGTGTTAGTTTCTGCTTTATAACAAAGTGAATCAGCTATACATATATCTCCACATATCCTCCCTCTTGCGTCTCCCTCCCACCTCCCTATCCCAACCCTCTAGGTGGTCACCAAGCACCAAGCTGATCTCCCGGTGCTATGTGGCTGCTTCCCACTAGCTATTTATTTTACATTTGGTAGTGTACATATGTCCATGCCACTCTCTCACTTTGTCCCAGTTTACCCTTCCCCTTCCCCATGCCCTAAAAGTCCATTCTCTTTGTCTGTGTCTTTATTGCTGTCCTGACCCTAGGGTCTTCAGAACCATTTTTTTTTTTTTTTCTTTTTGATTCCATATATACGTGTTAGCATATGGTATCTATTTTTCTCTTTCTGAATTACTTCACTCTGTATGACAGATTCTAGGTCCATCCACCTCACAAATAACTCAATTTCATTTCTTTTTATAGCTGAGTAATAGTCCATTGTGTATATGGCCACATCTTCTTTACCCATTCATCTGTTGATGGACACTTAGTTTGCTTCCATGTCCTGGCTATTGTAAATAGAGCTGCAATGAACATTGTGGTATGTGACTCTTTCTGAATTATGGTTTTCTCAGGGTATATGCCCAGTAGTCGGATGCTGGGTTGTACAGTAGTCCTATTTTTAGTTTTTTAAAGAACCTCCATACTGTTCTCCATAGTGGCTGTATCAATTTACATTCCCACCAACAGTGGAAGAGGGTTCCCTTTTCTCCACACCCTCTCCAGCATTTATTGTTTGTAGATGTTTTAATGATGGCCATTCTGACCGGTGTGAGGTGATACCTCATTGTAGTTTTGATTTGCATTTCTCTAATGATTAGTGATGTTGAGCATCCTTTCATAAGTTTGTTGGTAATCTTCTTTGGAGAAATGTCTGTTTAGGTCTTCTGTCCATTTTTTGGTTGGGTTGTTTGTTTTTTTGATATTGAGCTGCATGAGCTGCTTGTAAATTTTAGAGATTAATCCTTTGTCAGTTGCTTCATTTGCAAATATTTTCTCCCATTCTGAGGGTTGTCTTTTCATCTGGGCTATGTTCTCCTTTGCTGTGAAAAAGCTTTTAAGTTTCATTAGGTCCCATTTCTTTATTTTTGTTTTTATTGCCATTACTCTAGGAGGTGGATCAAAAAGGATCTTGCTGTGATTTATGTCATAGAATGTTCTGCCTATGTTTTCCTCTAAGAGTTTTATAATGTCTAGCCTTACACTTAGGTCTTGAATCCATTTTGGGTTTATTTTTATGTATGGTATTAGGGAGTGTTCTAATTTCATTATTTTACATGTAGCTGTCCAGTTTTCCCAGCACCACATAGTGAAGTGGCTGTCTTCTCTCCATTGTATATTCTTGCCTCCTTTATCAAAAATAAGGTGACCATATGTGCGTGGGTTTATCTCTGGGCTTTCTATCCTGTTCCATTCATCTATATTTCTGTTTTTGTGTCAGTACCATAGTGTCTTGATTACTGTAGCTTTTTAGTATAATCTGAAATCTAGGAGCCTGATTCCTCCAGCTCGTTTTTGTTTCTCAAGATTGCTTTGGCTATTTTGGGTCTTTTGTGTTTCTGTACAAATTGTGAAGTTTCTTTTTTCTAGTTCTGTAAAAAATGCCATTGGTAGTTTGATAGAGATTGCAATGAATCTGTAGATTGCTTTGGGTAGTATAGTCATTTTCACAATGTTGATTCTTCCAATCCAAGAACATGGTACATCTCTCCATCTGTTTGTATCATCTTTAATTTCTTTCATCAGTATCTTATAGTTTTCTGCATACAGGTCTTTTGTCTCCTTAGATAGCTTTATTCCTATGTGTTTTATTATTTTTGTTGAAATGGTAAATGGGAGTGTTTCCTTAATTTCTCTTTCAGATCTTTCATCATTAGTGTATAGGAATGCAAGAGATTCCTGTGCACTGATTTTGTATCATGCCACTTTACCAAATTCATTGATTAGCTCTAGTAGTTTTCTGGTAACATCTTTAGGATTCTCTATGTGTAGTATCATGTCATCTGCAAACAGTGACAGCTTTACTTCTTTTCTGATTTGGATTCCTTTATTTCTTTTTCATCTCTGATTGCTGTGGTTAAAACTTCCAAAACTATGTTGAATAATAGTGGTGAGAATGGACAACCTTGTCTTCTATCTGATCTTAGAGGAAATGCATTCAATTTTTCACCATTGAGAACGATGTTGCCTGTGGGTTTGTCATACATGGTCTTTATTATGTTGAGGTAAGTTCCCTCTATGCCTACTTTCTGGAGGGTTTTTATCATAAATCGGTGTTGAATTTTGTCAAAGTCTTTTTCTGCATCTATTGAGATGATTATATCTTTTTTATTCTTCAGTGTGTTAATATGGTTTATCACTCTGATTGATTTGCGTATATTGAAGAATCCTTGCATTCCTGGGATAAACCCCACTTGATCATGTTGTATGATCCCTTTAATGTGCTGTTGGATTCTGTTTGCTAGTATTTTGTTGAGGATTTTTGCATCTATGTTCATCAGTGATAATAGGCCATAGTTTTCTTTCTTTGTGACATCTTTGTCTGGTTTTGGTATCAGGGTGATGATGGCCTTGCAGAATGACTTTGGGAGTGTTCCTCCCTCTGCTATATTTTGGAAGAGTTTGAGAAGGGTTGGTGTTAGCTCTTCTCTAAATGATTGATAGAATTTGCCTGTGAAGTCATCTGGTCCTGGGCTTTTGTTTGTTGGAAAATTTTTAATCACAGTCTTAATTTCAGTGCTTGTGATTGGCCAATTTATATTCTATATTTCTTCCTGGTTCAGTCTCAACAGGTTGTGCTTTTCTAAGAATTTGTCCATTTCTTCCAGGTTGTCAATTTTATTGGCATATAGTTTTTTGTAGTAATTGCTCATGATCCTTTGTATTTCTGCAGTGTCAGTTGTTACTTCTCCTTTTTCATTTCTAATTCTGTTGATTTGAGTCATCTCCCTTTTTGTCTTTATGAGTCTGGCTAATGGTTTATTGATTTTGTTTATCTTCTCAAAGAACCAGCTTTTAGTTTTATTGATGTTTACTATAGTTTCCTTCATTTCTTTTTCATTTATTTCTGATCTGATCTTTATGATTTCTTTCCTTCTGCTAACTTTGGGGTTTTCTGTTCTTCTTTCTGTAATTGCTTTAGGCATAAGGTTAGGTTGTTTATTTGAGATGTTTCTTGTTTCTTGAGGTAGGATTATATTGCTATAAACTTCCCTCTTAGAACTGCTTTTGCTGAATCCCATAGGTTTTGGGTCGTTTTATTTTCATTGTTATTTGTTTCTAAGTATTTTTTTATTTCCTCTTTGATTTCTTCAGTGATCTTTTGGTTATTTAGCAGCATATTGTTTTGCCCCCATGTGTTGTATTTTTTTAGAGATTTTTTCCTGTAATTGATATCTAGTCTCAAAGCATTGCGGTCGGAAAAGTTACTTGATATGATTTCAATTTTCTTAAATTTACCAAGGCTTGATTTGTGACTCAAGATATGATCTATCCTGGAAAATGTTCCATGAGCACTTGAGAAGAAAGTGTATTTTTTTGTTTTTGGATGGAATGTCCTATAAATATCAATTAAGTCCATCTTGTTTAATGTATCATTTAAAGCTTGTGTTTCCTTATTTATTTTCATTTTGGATGATCTGTCCATGGGTGAAAGTGGGGTGTTAAAGTCCCCTACTATGATTGTGTCACTGTAGATTTCCTCTTTTATGGCTGTTAGCATTTGCCTTATGTATTGAAGTGCTCCTATGTTGGGTGCATAAATATTTACAATTGTTATATCTTCTTCTTGTATTGATCCCTTGATCTTTATGTAGTGTCCCTCTTTGTCTTTTGTAATAGTCTTTATTTTAAAGACTATTTTGTCTGATATGAGAATTGTTACTCCGGATTTCTTTTGATTTCCATTTGCATGGAATATCTTTTTCCATTACCTCACTTTCAGTCTGTATGTGTCCCTAGGTCTGAAGTGCATCTCTTGTAGACAGCATATAAACACTTCTTGTTTTTGTATCCATTCAGCCAGTCTATGTCTTTTGGTTGGAGCCTTTTATCCATTTACATTTAAGGTAGTTATTTATATGTATGTTCCTATGACCATTTTCTTAATTTTGGGGGGGTTTGTTATTATAGGTCTTTTCCTTCTCCTGTGTTTCCTGCCTAGGGACGTTTCTTTAGCATTTGTTCTAAAACTGGTTTGCTAGTGATGAATTCTCTTAGCTTTTGCTTGTCTGTAAAGGTTTTAATTTCTCCATCATATCTGAATGAGATCTTTGTGAGGTAGAGAAATCTTTATTGTAGGTTTTTCCCTTTCAGCACTTTAAATATGTCCTGCCACTCCCTTCTGGCTTGTTGAGTTTCTGCTTAATGATCAGTTGTTTACCTTATGGGGATTCCCTTGTATGTTTTTTGTTGCTTTTCCCTTGCTGCTTTTAATATTTTTTCTTTGTATTTAATTTTTGATAGTTTGTTTAATATGTATCTTGGCATGTTTCTCATGGATTTATCCTTTATGGGACTCTCAGCACTTCCTGGACTTGACTATTTCTTATCCCATATTAAGGAAGTTTTCAACTATAATATCTTCAAATATTTTCTCAGTCCCTTTCTTTTTCTCTTCTTCTTCTGGAACCCCTATAATTCGAACGTTGGTGTGTTTAATGTTGTCCCAGAGGTCTCTGAGACTGTCCTCAATTCTTTTCATTCTGCTTTCTTTATTCTGCTCTGTGGTAGTTATTTCCACTATTTTATCTTCCAGGTCACTTATCCGTTTTTCTGCCTCAGTTATTCTGCTATTGATTCCTTCTAGAGAATTTTTAATTTCATTTATTGTGTTCTTCATCATTGTTTGCTTGCTCTTTAGTTCTTCTAGTTTCTTTTTAAATGTTTCTTGTATTTTCTGCATTCTATTTTCAAGATTTTGGATCATCTTTACTATCATTACTCTGAATCCTTTTTCAGGTAGACTGCCTATTTCCTCTTTATTTGTTTGGTATGGTGGGTTTTTTCCTTGCTCCTTCATCTGTTGTGTGCTTCTCAGTCTTCTCATTTTGCTTAACTTACTGGGTTTGTTGTCTTCTTTTCGCAGGCTGCAGGTTCGTAGTTCCCATTGATTTTGGTGTGCACCCCCAGTGGGTAAGGTGGTTCAGTGGGTTGTGTAGGCTTCCTTGTGGCAGGGACTGGTGCCTGTGTTCTGGTGTATGCAGCTGGATCTTTTCTTTCTGGCAGGCAGGACTGCACCCAGTGGTGTGTTTTGAGGTGTCTGTGACCTTATTATGATTTTAGGCAGTCTCTCTACTAATGGGTGGAGTACTGTGTTCCTGTCTTTCTTGCTAGTTGTTTGGCATAGGGTGTCCAGCACTGTAGCTTGCTGGTTATTTAGTGGAGCTGAGTCTTAGCATTGAGATGGAGATCTCTGGGAGACGTTTCACCATTTGATATTACATGGAGTTGGGAGGTCTCTGGGGGACAAATGTCCTGAACTTGGCTCTCCCACCTCAGAGGCACAGGCCTGACACCTGGTCAGAGCATGAAGACCCTGTCAGCCACACGGCTGCTGGTCTGGGAGAGTCCCTGAAGAGGCGGAACTCCCTGGGGACTAGGCACTGGTGGCAGTGCGTTTGGGATCTCTTTATATGCAGAAGCCGCTGGTAGCAACCTATATAGACATTTTAAAGAGAGTGGAAAATACTAACATGTTTTCTAAAATAAAGGCCCTAAGAAAAAAGGGGGGGGGGAGGAGTTTCTTTCCTCAGTTTCAACAAGGAGAATTAATCCTCTCTTAGTTTTTATTTTTACTTGTCCTTATGACACACATACAATTTCTGTTAGTTTTCTTAAAAAGGCCTCCCCAGATTGTATAAACTTGAGGCAACTCACAAACTGAGTCTATCCTCAGATTTTTCCCATTGTTTCCTTTTATTCAATAGATAAAGGAATAGCTGAAGTGATCATAGAGAATATCTTTTATTAAGTGATTAGAAAGGAAGCATAGTTTCCACCTGTTTTAATATCTTTATTGCAATAGAGCCTTGAGGAAAATTTTTTATAAAATTGTTACTAAAATGTTAGCCATAAGTGTTCTCTCAAGGTTTTTTCCAGGATGTGTGAAAGTCAGTAGAAAGAAAACAAATGGTTTAAACAGTTTAGGAACTAAAGCACTGATTACCAATGAGAAACCCTGTAAATGAAAATGGAAGGTTTAATGATTTTTGCCTTAGTTGCTAAATCCTTTATAATGCATGTCATTAGAAAACGATTTAAATATCTGGTGAAGACACACAAGGGGGCAAATTCCAAAAGTGGTTTTGGACCTTTATTAAAAATGCAGTGAAATAGCAACTCCACATTACAGTAATAATTAACTATGGTTAAAGGCACCCTGAAGAGATGCAATTACCTTTAAAGTAATTCTGCAATTTAAGATGTATATTTAATGCATTTTTTTCAGTTAATTGATAACTTGCCAGTTAAATTAAATGTGAAATCCCCCACTATAAGACATAGTGAACATTTTTCATACATTTGGAAGTATTATATTGCTATTTCTTATAAATAATACTTATGATGACCGTTTTCCTCATTACAGCTAAATATAATATTCTTAAAAAGTTGATGAGAAAAAAGTGGTTACTACAGGGCATGTTCATTTATTGAGTCATTTAAATTTACAATAGTTCATAAGAGCAATAATAATTCTCTTTGAAACAAAATAATTATTTCCCCATTTTTTAAATAAATTTACTATAGTTATTTTATATGTGTTAGAAAGTCAGGAAATAGAAATTTATGATAAATATTAAACATAGTCATATCTCTAAGTGGCTTTCTCCAAGTTCTATTAAGATATTAGAAACATTTTCATGATTGTTTAATGGAGGGTGGATTTCTATTAATCAAATCCTGCTTTATACCAATTTCCATCATTAAAAGTGAGACACATTTTATCAAAAGTAAAAACTGCTACTGGAAAATTTAAATGATAAAATTAAGGGTAGAAAATTTAAATATGTATTAGAGAGAAAATGATAATTATACGGATACTTAAAAATCTTAATAGCAAAACCATTTACAAAATAAATCTCAAGGTAAGCATATGCTTCAAGATTTGAATTATTTACAGCAGGATTACTCATTTTTGCTGATTTGAAAATTGTACAGCATGTAATCCCTAACACTTTACCCACTTGGGTAAGTTTTTCACTAACCTCAAATTGTTTTATTACTTCTACCTTTGTACCTTGAGTGATAATATTGTTCTTTTTCTTTCCTTCTCTGTCATTCGACCTTACTGACCTCTTTTGAAACTACTTCAGCTAATAATATCCATAGAGTCTGTCACAGTATTATTGAAGAGAAAATCCTAAAATAGAGTACAAAACATTTCAATTATTTAACAGTGGAGGGAAGGTTGATGGCTCATGTTTACCTGAATCACATAGGAGAACACTGGGGTCTGTATTTGATGACATTAGTAAAATAAAGAATCAAAGACCATGAGAAGAACTATAATTTCTTAGTGTGAAGGGATAGTTACTTAAGACAAACACCTGATTTAATTCTTTAACTGCTTAAACATAAACTTTTTAAATCCGGTATTTCAACTTCTTAAGTAGACGGAACCAGAGAGATTCTGGGTTGCAAACATTACTCTCTACTCCCCCCAAAGGTTCTGAGAGCTACAAGATATTCTTTTTAAAAATTATTTTTTTGCAGGTATTGTCAAAGGAGGCACAACAGAGGGAGGAGGTTTAGGGAATAAAAGCATGATTAGATAGTGGAAGTCTGCTTAGTCGATGATGAGACCCACCCACAAACCCAATGTCAATTCTCAAACTGAGACTTAAATCAAAGGCTATCCAAACAAAACCTGAACACTTTATTTGTGGAATTAAACAAATTGTAAGATTTATATGGAATTCCAAACAATCAAGAAGAGTCAAGACCCATTATAGAAGAAGAAAGGGATGAAAAGTCTTGTTCTATCAGATATTAAGATATAAAACTATTTAGGCAAGACCCTATAATATTGGTACAGGGATAGTATAGTAAACCAATGAAATAAAATAAAGAGAAACTAGAAACAGGCTTACCGAGATATGGATGCTAGGCTTATGATAAACTTGTCTTTACAGAGCAAAAGGAAATAAATTAACTAATAAATGAAAATAACTTCATGACATCTGTGTAGTGAAAGATTCCTAAACTGACAGAAAAAGCAGAAACTTTAAAGAAAATGATTGATAAATTTGAATGCATTAAACTAAGAACTTCTCATTAAAAAAAGCCATTAAGAGAATGTAAACTTAACAACAGAGAGGCTGAGATGACATTCCCAACCACTGACAAGGGACTCATATCCACACAGAAACCCTCAAAAATCATTAAATAAAAGACACACAAAGCAATAGGTAAAAACTTATATACACACTTTATAAAAATGAAAATCCAAAAGGCCTATAAACATATAGAAATGTGACACCCCTCTTTAGTAATCAAGAAAAAGAAAAAGAAAAAGAAAATCAGTGATTTTAGATCCCCACAAGTATGGCTAACATTGAGAAGTCCAATTGTTAACAAGTTTGTTGAGCAAAATAAATTCTCATGCACTTCTGTAGAGGAGTCTTAATTGGTACCTTTACTTTGGAAAAGAGTTTGGCATTATCTGGTGATAACAAATCTTTCCTTGACCAAACTCTAGTCAGGCTCCTCTGAGCCCTCTTCTGGACTAAGCCTTGAACTGGCCTGCCTCAAGCAAAAATCCTGCTAAATCATTAGAGTGAGACTCCCTCACCCTTGATATCTGATCGTCATCCTCCACTCTTGATGTCTAAATCCCTGGTCTGCCTTTATTACGAATTCTTTTAGGTCAGGTTAGCTAGAATCCCCTTATGCTTAATGTCTCCTCTTAGTAATTTTCCATCCACTCATTCCTCCACTCCACTCCTTGACTATCAATACCCCGTGTCCTTGCTGTCTTCGAAGTTAAGCTGAATCTCTCTTCCTTACTGCAATAGATTTGACTTGTATTACAACAGTCCCTGGATAAATTGTATTGTAACAAGTGTCAAAGTAATTTTTCTTTAACTGGGTCAGGTAAAAGATCTGCATACCCTATGACCTGGTGATTCGTTTCTAGATATGTATGGTGCAGAGATGTATTCTTTTGTGTATCAAGATACTAATATTGAAGAATACTCATAGAAGCATTGTTTATGATTACCCCAAATGGAAAATTACCCAAATATACATTCATAGAACAAATAATTGTGTCATGGTTTACTAAAAAAAAAAAGAAAAACAACTACAAGCAGCAACATGGAAGACTTTTGAAGAATAATATTGAGCAGGAGTAGATAAACAGAAAAGAATATATTCTGCAAAAATAAATTCAAATAAAGTTAAAAAGTAGGTAAAACTAATTCATGCATACATAGGCTTACATGCTGTGATGACCTTTTCATATGTCAGCTTGCTCAAGCAATAGTCCCCAGTTATTCAATCAAGCACTATTCCAGCTATTGTTGTGAAGGCATTTTGTAGATGTGGTTAGCATCCGTAATTTGTTGACTTTACGTAAGGGAGAGTGTCCTAGATAATCTGAACGCCCTGACTCAATCAGTTGGGCAGCCTTAAAAGCAGCAGAACTGAGGCTTCCCTGATGAGGAAGAAGTTATGCTTGTTGTTAGCAACTTAAATTCATCCAGCCTGCCCTTCCTCACGGCCGGCCCTATGGATTTTAGACTTGCCTATTCATCTCCCACAATTGCATATGCCAATTTCTTGCAATAAAACTCTTAATATACATCTCATTTTGCTTCTGGTTCTGTGACTGAACCCTGACTGATGCATACATATATCATGCAGGCGTAATTAGATAATAAAACTATAGAGAAGAGCACAGAATTAATAACAATAAAAGTCAAGATATGGGATTATTGTGATCAAGAAGAGAACCACATAGGGGCCTCTGAGTACTGGAAATATTTATTTTTTTGACTTGAATGGCAGTTTCATGGATTCTCATTACATTCATTTGCTAACCTGTACATTTAGGTTTATCTATTTTTTCTAAGTTCCCCCCCAAAAAGTTTTAAAAATCCAAATTTTGCATCATGAAAATGTACCTAATTAATCCTGATATAATATGGGAACCTATATATATTTCACATTAAATTTAGTACTGGGGAAATGTTTTATAGGATAATATTTTACTTATTTTTTTTCCTTAGATTTTCCACTGTTTTCTACAGGGTGCATTATGGAGCATTTTTTTAAATCTATTATGCAAACTAATCATTACAACATAAATATATGCTGTAGACTGAGCTATTATATCTCTATAGTGTATTTGGAATTTGGTTAGCAAATGTTCTATTTTAGTATTCTGAAATGCACTGACCAGTTTGTCAGCTTAGGTTGCTATATTCATCATTTAAAAAATATGTTAAGCTTTTTCTCAAAGAAAAAAAAATCATTGAATGAAAAAATTGCTACTTTTACTCTTATTGCCCCGCATTTTCCAAAGATGATCTAGGTTTGGGTGTTCTTTGAATTTAACATTTATTTCTGTCATATATTATGTCCTGGGAGAGGGAGAGATAAACCCTTAAATGGTGAGCCTATAGATTTTTTAAAATAATATGAGGTTTAAAAGAATATTTTAAACAGTTCTAAAACAGCCTGATTTGTTTAAATATATTTTGAAATAAATAACAATAAATACAATAAAATATAGAATATAAATTTGTGTGTTGCTTTTAACATAGACTAAAGGAATAATCTCACACATATTCAAAATACGTTTATGAAAATGTCAATTTGAAAAGTTTCAGAAATTCACTCCCTATACACCAAAATAATGTTTATATTAATTTAGTATTAGAACTAATACATTTATTAACATTTATATTCAGATTCCAAACATTCAGGAAATCATTCAAATTCCAGGTGTATATCTCACATCTATCACTAGATTCTTAGTGTCATACTGTCAAATTCAGAAAGGGAGTCCTTGAATTAAATACTCCAGTTCAAACTTTAACATAGGATGAAAGTTGATATAACTTGACAGTTCTCTAGAAATAATCATTCTGGCATGTCAAAGATGGTACATGCCTGGATCTCTACATTATTCAAAAATGATGGAATCTAGGGAAAGGGAAAGAAATGACAAAAAGTCCTACACCCAAGAATTAAATACTTCAAAGGTATAAAATGGTATAATTCTTATGGGGTTGGATTGTGTATGGAAGATAAGAATATAGCAGTACACATCATTTTATCTGTTCAATCTTTTTCTCAACATTTTCCCACATTTAATGAACTTCTCAAATTTGGGAAATTATGGAAAAAGATGTATAAGGCAAACTTTTGACATTTAGCTTCCATAGTCAGTGATATTTTTTGATATGAAGTTTTTGGTAATTAGTAAACCACCAGTGGTACAAATATATTAGGAAATGTTAATCAACCTGAGTCTAAGATTTTGAAGTAATTGTCCTTTTTTAATAATTTTATCTTAGTAATTTGGTCCAAAATATTTTCAGCAAGTACTGATTATGCTCTAGTTGTCTATCTGGCTTGTTTGATTGGTTTTTTATATCACAGATTGATTGGAACTATTGGCTATTTCTCCCATTTTTTCCCCATTTATAACAGCAGTGACTAAATTCATTTTGGAGTTTGCTGCTAGAAATTTTCATTTCTATACACAATTTGAATTCATGATTTTTCCAACTACACCATTTAAATTAAGAACTATGCTGCAAAAATCACCTATAGATTGACATGGTAGTTCAGATACCTTTGCCCAACTGAGCCTTAGACATCTGTGACCCATCTATCATAATAACACTGCAGTCAGCATATGAATAACAAACTAGCTGAGCTGAGTCAGCTGGGTCATCTACTGCTTCCTGCTCACAGAGGAGAACTGGAAGTGATAGATAGCTCCATTAATTCTGCCCAACTAATGCACACTTGGGGAACACCAAATTGGGAACATTTTTTTATCTTCCTGACACAAACTGCAATGATGCAGTTGGTTCATTCTCCACTTGTAATAAAGATTATATTTGAGAGAATGAATAATAGCAACAGAAAGCAGTGAGAATAATATTTTATATCATGAGTAGTATCTGGTTTCTAATGAACACATTTCAGTCCAGACTGTCAAAATATTTTCTCAGCATTATTTACAAATATCTGAGAAAACGTTGACATTCAAGGTCTCAATTCAAACATTAAATAGTTTTAGTTTAAGTATAATGTCAATTCTCATGATATTAATATGTATATACCTGGCATATTATAGGTCTCATTTTATAATGGTGAGGTATTTATATTGTTTTTTTCTAATTCAGGGATTAAATAAAAGTTTACAATAGTATCACAATTATTTTCTAATTTGTATTATTAAACATACAAAGGTATCATAATTTGTTTTTAAGTTCAAAGAGAGAATTTAAATTTGAAGATTAGATACACTAATTCCTCAATTTTTATAAAAATTTTATTAGAGATTGGTGTTAATTAATAGGCTCAGGAGAACACAAGGCAATGCTGCTTCTCTACCATTTGTCAGCTTGAAAATGAGTTATTTACAAGAGTCAGATACCAGAAATAAGAGTCTTTCTGTATAGTGATTCCTTCTTTTAGTCACCTCAACAGCCCTATGTAAGTTATTTAAATTACTTCAGAAATTAAAAATGGTAATGGAAAATAAACCAAAGTATAATGCACTTGTAGAAACAAATGGAAAAAGGAGCTATTTCAAATTCAGTGATGTTCTATTAGATGTCATTGTAATTATAAGAAACAATATCTTCTGAAGGATTTACAATAACTATCTCATTTCCTTAATATATTCTTCCCCTTACATTTCCAACCAACCTTAATGAAAAAGTGGTTTTTTTCTTAGTAGATGTGAGGAACTGTTTATTCAAAGATGAATAATTTCAACATCTCTGAGTTTAAAGGAGGAAGAAAGAAAGAAGTAGAAATTTAAAATTTCAAAATAATACTCATGCAACAAATATAATTGATTACCTACTATATTTCAAATGCTATGCTTGGCTCTTGCACTTGGCAAAGAAGAGAAGAAAGGTATACATATTCCATGCCTTCCTGGAGTTTAGGGTATATATAAAGGAATAGATAGAAATTAAATGATTACACAGAAAAATATAAAATGTCAAAGGTGATAAAAGTCATGAAGAGAAGAGACAAACTTTTAAAGAGACTTGGTAATCTGAGTCAGGAAAAACTTTCATGAAGGCAAAACAGTTGAATTGATATGTGTGAGATGAGTAGGGATTTACTGAATATAAGGTAGAAGAGATATGTTCTAGACATGTAGTAGGAGGAGACATGGTATATTTAATGAACAGAGAGAGTCCAGTGTGACTAGAGCTCTGACAAATTGGAGAATAGTGGTTCAAGATGAAGCTGCAGAGATCAGGATAAGACAAGCTCAAACAAAACGGTGTTGTACACTTAAAAACTTGTTAAGAGGATAGATCTCATATTGTGTTCTTACCACACACACACACAAGAAAAAAAAAAGGGAACACAAGAAATCTTTTGGACATGATGGATATGTTTATTACCTTGGTTGTGGTGACTGTATCATGAGTGTATGCATATGTCCAAATTCCATAAAAGGTACACATTAAATATGTAGAGTTTTTTGTATATTAAATATACCTCAATAAAGCTAGAAAAAAAGACAAGATTAATAAAATAAAAACAAAAACATAGCTCAAACAAGGCAGAATACACCAGTTGACAAATATTGGACTTTCTCCTGGGTCACAGAAAGCAGAAAGATTTTAAGTATGGACTAACATGGTTAGTTTAACAGGCTTTAAAAAATATCATTGTGTCTGAAATGTGGAGATAAAATTATAAAAATGAAAGTCAGTAAGCATGATATCTTCAGCTTTGTTACTTTTTCCTCAAAATTGCTTTGGCAATTTAGGGTTTTTGTGGTTCCATATAAATTATAGCATCATTTGTTCTAGTTCTGTGAAAAATGTCATGGGTACTTTGATAGGAATTGAATTAAATCAGTAGATTGCTTTGGGTGGTACAGACATTTAAAAAATACTAATTCTTCCAATCTAAGAACATGATATATCTTTTCATTTCTTTGTATCATTTCAAATTCCTTCATCAATGTTTTATAGTTTTCATTGTATAGGTTTTTGACTTTCTTGGGTAAGTTTATTTCTAGACATTTTATTCTTTTTGATATGATTTTAAATGGGATTGGATTGCTTTCTTTCTTAGTCTTTCTGATAGCTCATTTTTAGGGTATAGAAAAGCAACAGATTTCTGTATATTAGCCTTGTATCCTGAACTTTTACTGAATTCATTTATTAGTTCTAATAGTATTTTGGTGGAGACTTTAAGTTTACTATACTACAAAGCTACAGTAATCAAAACAGCATGGAACAGGCACAAAAACAGACACATGGATCAATGGAAGAGAATAGAGAGCCCAGAAATAAACCAATGAACCTGTGGTCAATTAATCTATGACAAGAAAGCAAGAATATACAAAAGAGAAAAAGTCTCTTCAATAAGTAGTGCTGGGAAAACTGGACAGCTACATATAACAGAATGAGATTAGAACATTTCCTCACATTATATACAAAAATAGACTCAAAATGGATTAAATACCTAAATGTAAGGACTGAAACCATAAAACTCCTAGAAGAAAACATAGGCAGAACAATCTTTGACATAACCATAGCTTTTTTTTTTTTTTTTTGGTATATGCCTCCTAAGGCAAAAGAAATAAAAGCAAAAATAAACAAATGGGACCTAATTAAACTTGAAAGCTTTTCAAGGCAAAGGAAACCATCAACAAAATGAAAAAACAACCTACCGAATGGATGAAAGTATTTGCAAATGATAGAACTGCCAAAGGGTTAATATCCAATATATATGAATAGCGCATAGAACTTAAAAAACAAAACAAAACAAAAAAAAAACAGTTAAAAAATGGGCTGAAGACCTGCATAGACTTTTCTCCGAAGAAGACATACAGATGGCTAACATGAAAAGATGCTCAACATCATTAATCATCAGGGAAATGCAAATTAAAACCACAATGAGATATCACCTCACACCTGTCAGAAAGGCTATCATCAAAAACTCTACAAATAACAAATCTTGGATAGGATGTGGAGAAAAGGGAACCCTTGTACACTGTTTTTGGGAATGTGAATGTGTGCATCCACTATGAAAAACAGTATGAAGATTCCTCAAAAACTAAAATTAGAACTATCACATTATCCAGCAATTCCACTCCTGGGTATATAGCTGAAGAAAATGAAAACATTAAATCAAAAAGATATATGTACCCCAAGGTTTGTAGCAGCATTATTTACAATAGCCAAGGTATGGAAGCAACCAAAGTGTCCATCAACAGATAAATGGATAAAGAAGATGTGATATATATATATATATATATATATATATATATATATATATATATATACACATACACACACACGTATATATGTATACATATATATATAGGAATACTGCTCAGCCATAAAAAAGAATGAAATTCTGCCATTTGCAAGTATGTTGATGGACCTAGAGTATTATGCTTAGTGAAATAAGTCAGACAGAGAAAGACAAATACTCTATCTTATCACCTACATGTAGAATCTAAACAATGAAACTCTCTCATATAGAGAACAAACTAGTGGTTATCAGTGGGGAAAGGGAGTGTGATGGCATTGCCATAGAAGCCAAAAGGACATCTTTCAAGATAAAGGAATGTTCAAAAATACTGAATACTCTTCAGAGGTCAATTAATAAAGAGAAAAAATATGTATGTGAACATAGTGGTTGGCATAAATGGTATCTGTGAAACAGCATATTTAAGTTATGATAAAAATGATCAAGGTAAGAGGCAGAGTTGAATTCCCACAGGAGGAAAATAAGTAAGTGATAGTATAGGTTACTGAGAGTAGGTGGATCTGAGGTGCAGGTACAGATTGACCTTTCTATAGAGGTCAAAGGAAAGGACCTCAGATTTACAAAAGGCAGGGAAAAGAGGATGAATCAGTGTGTAGACAGGTTGTTTTATCTGATTGCAGGAAAATTATAGTACTCTTATTAGACAACAACTAATTTCTCTGTGAAATATGTGTTAAGGCACCTTCAGGGGGAAGTGGAGTCAAAGGATAATTCATTTGTTTGGTGGGGAGCAGGGAGATTCATAGGTTTAAATTAGGTAAAGAGGAGTTTACATTGCATAGCACGGAAGAGTAAGTTTAGCAGAGTAAGGTAATAAACACAGTAGTGAAAAGAGTCTGAGCAAAGGGCTGTGGAAACATAGTAGCAGACACATTTAACTCAGCTAAAAATTAGTGAAAGCCTCATAGAAATGATTTATGAGATGAGTCTAGAAAGACAAATAGGAGATTATCAGATAGGGAAGGAAGAAATATTAGCATAGGAAGCATCATTTAGAGAAGCAAGCATAAGAGTACCTTTCAAGGATTTCAGTGTGGCTAGAGTCATCTGTGTGCCCTACTGATTCTGTCAAGCTTTCACCTAAGGTGTGCAGCTGGTCAGTGGCTCTATGTTAGGTGTGCTGACAGTGGTTGCTCTTTTCTACCTCCCCGCAACACCCCTCCAGCGCCCCAAAAAAGTGTCTAGGCACAGACCAACATTTAGTTGAGAATATCAGTAAGGAAAATGTAGTTACCATAATTTTCTTGCAGTTTGGGTAACTTTTACTATCATTTCAAAAGAAAAAATAAGTTAGTTACTCTTACAGAACAGTTAATTAGCTAGCTGGACTTTCTCATGGTTGTTCATGATAATCTATTCAAAGTGAGAATAAAATATGCATATTATTTTGCATCACTTTTTTGTAATTCTCATTTTTACTACTGTGATTGTGAGTGATGACTTCTAAGGTAAAAAATTCAATTTATTTTAGCACTGCGGTTAATGAAGTTAGAAAATTGATATTAATTACTAAAGTGAATAATACTAATAATAAGCTAATATTCTCATATGTAATATCCAATGAAAGGATTAATGACTATGGTTTAAATCATTCTTTTGCTATTAAGCTTAATGCTTTTATGTCAAGTTTTATTACTTTGTTTATTATTCTTAGGTGTTTTAATATATCAACAATGTATTTATGGGTATGATCTACAGCATATATTTTGCGATGATCTGAGTAAGTGATTTTGAAAAACACAATTCAGTGCTATCATTATTCATAGCATAAGTGTTTTGCTGTATTCCATAGTTACAGATATGTATCATGTTGACATTGTGTGTGTTCAAACATTGAATTGCATAATGATACAAAGTCTGAAATAGTATTAACACTCTATCAAATATTTGATGCAATAATAATGAAATAAGGCTCACTATAATAGCAGCTATAATATTTAAAATTACTAAAACCATATGATGCCTAGATATTTAAAAGATGACTTTTTTTGGTTTTCTTTTGATTTTCTACAGTACTTGATTTTACTGCTGTGTTTTGTTCTTTTAATATGTTAGTGTATATGTTATTTAAGTATATTTTCTATACACTGTGTATCACTACCTAAATATATACATTTTTTTAACTTGATTTTTGTCTCTTGGGTACAATGTGTCCAGTAAACAAAGAAGAGCTTGGCTCAAAGTACGTACTTCATGGATATGTATACTTAAATGTGTAATTTGTCAATGGTTTTTAATTACCTTAAGATAAATTTCATACTTTTCATTTTAAATTATTTTATGTTGTCTTCCTCCCAACACTGCATTTTAGACTATTTTCAAGATATTTTTCCATAAGAGTCCCACAAACCCTTAATTTCAAATAATACGCAAATATAATTATTATGTATTTTATCTGGAACATTTGGCTACACACAGGAACTACAAAATTAAAATTGGCTAAAATCATAAAAACACTTATTTGCTTAATTTTCAAATTAATGGCCCTGTTGTTCATTCTACAACTGAAAGAAACTGCTAATAGTCCAATATTCTCCCATCCTTCCAATACATGTAATGAGCTTGTGGGTGTTGTCCCTCACAGTTGCTAGCTGGTTGCTGCAACTCTTAGCATCTTACTCACTCTTACCTCTCTAAGCAAGGGAAGCAGCAGCAAATTTAAAAAAAAAAGTGTGTGTGGTGGTGTGGAGGAGGGGAGTGGACGTTGATGTAGTTTTGAGTGGGATAGTCTAATAAGAGTACATTTAACTTAATTTTTTTACAATGTTTATTCATGGAGTACCCACCATATATTTCAAACATTCTTTCCTGGCTTCTTACTAATCAACTTGTGTCTTTCCACTCCATATTCTTTGAAATAATTCTTTGACTTCGTTATTTTCTTCCTCTCTCTATATATATTTCACTCTCAGAATTCTTTCATGCTTTCCTCAAATTCCAAGATCTTAAAAGCCAAACCTCAAAACCCAAGCCAATAATTTTAGGGGTTATCAGGAAGTCAGATTACAGTTATTTTCAGTATGCACAGACATAAAAATAAAAGCTTTCTTTGCACTACTCATGAAATATTAATTTTAGAAGATATTTGAGCTCAAATAAATTTTTATTTTTAACTCTCTCCTTGGACATCAGCTTCTCCATAGGGAACTTTTTCTTGGACATTTAAAAATGCCTAGGGCTTCCCTGGTGGCAAAGTGGTTAAGAATATGCCTGCCAATGCAGGGGACATGGGTTCAAGCTCTGGTCTGGGAAGATCCCACATGCCAAGGAGCAACTAAGCCCATGCTCCACAACTACTGAGCTCTCATGAGCCACAACTACTGAGCCTGCGTGCTGCAACTACTGAAGCCTGTGCACCTAGAGGCTGTGCTCTGCAACAAGAGAAGCCACCACAATGAGAAGCCCGTGCACTGCAATGAAGAGTAGCTCCTGCTCACTGCAACTAGAGAAAGCCTGCATGCAACAACAAAGACCCAACGCAGCCATAAATAAATAAATAAATAAATAAATAAATAAATAAATAAACAAACAAACAAACAAACAAATAAATAAATTTATTTTTTAAAAAATGCCTAACATTCCATATTATTACCCCCTCAAAAATATTTAATCACCTAATGCCACTAGTTTCTTACTCTTCTTTTTTTTACTTCTAATTTCCTAATGAGCTTTTTTATTAATAATTCTGTCATTATCTATTTCTATTTTCTCCCACAAAATATCTAACTCTCCTTCTTATAGTTCTGAGCATGGTCATCTCTGATTTCTACCATATATAAATACCTCAGTTATCTTTTGTTACAATAGCTTTACTCATTCACTCATCCATCATCTACTGTACATCAACCATATGTTAATTGCTGAGCTAAGGACTGGTGATATGTGATATGCAATGCATTTTTTCTAATTACTATACTTTTTAAATGCACACACTTTCAGTTTACTCTCTTTTTGGCATCTATACTCTTATAGTATCTTGATCTAGTGCCATACTTCTTTCATTTGAGATTTGTTTGTATTTTTCAATTTCTGTTTGCCTAAAGTAAAGAAATCCTTAATTTATCTATGAATTTTATTTTTATATAATTTATATTTAATTTCAGCAATATATGCATGGCTTGTTTTCTCCTTAGCAATACATATAGTACAGTTATTTAAGTGGATTTTTTTTCCAATTTACATGTGGAAAATTAATATTCATAACATTTTGTCAAGTGTGAGAATTAGCTTCAGTTAATAATGTGAGTTTAGGTCAAAGTTGGATAATATTTTAATTCTCAAAAAATGAAATTTGGTACACAAAAGTCTAAATTTATTTTTACATATGCTATATTTTACTCTTTAATTGGAATATCTCTGACATTCTATTTTATTTTATAGCATTAAACATATATTGCCATCTTGCAAACTTTACCTGTGACTTCATAAAATATATGAGCTCCAACAGACTTGTTTGAGTTTAAAGTTTAATAGTGTTAAACTAATGGGTTTTACACTTTACAATTGTTATTCAACATATCAAAGCAATAATATTTATTAAATGTAATGCATCTATATAAACATATGTGCACAAACATATATGTAATGTTAATATAATATTTTCTTGAAACATATCCAGTACTTTACGGTCTGTCAGGCTTAAATTTAGAATCTAGTGATATCATTAAATAAATGATTTGGTCTTTTAATTGAATATCACACTTTACTAATTGGCACCCCAAATTCAAGAATACCATACATATTTTAGCATTTCACTTTGAGGTGCTTTGTAATGGAAACTTGGAGGAAAAAACTACTGACAATTAGAATCCATTCAATCTTTTATTTGTTGATTTATTTATTTTTGTAGAGAGGTGTATGGAAGGGATGGCAGTTAATGAAATATCCAAAGGGATCAAGTCAAATTCCTCTCTGCACCAAAGTATAATCTCATTATAAGAGGGTCCCTTATCAAAGATAGAAATATCATTTTTCTAGTTTTTAAATTTTATTTCATAATTACACAGTATACAATAGTATGAGATAGATGCTATTACTTCTGATCCTGCAACAGGATAAGAAGAAAAGCACAGCAATTTATATAGATGATAGATGTTTTATATATCTGGTATGACTAGCTCCATTAATCTGGGGTAAAATACAGTCACATTTCTTGTTTTTCCAAATAATCACATTTGCCATTACCTGTCTTATTAGCAGGAAATGTAGTATTTCCCTCATCAAAGCTGTCCCAGCTCAATTGTCTAAAAAATCTAGATTGAGTTATTTAATCTACAATGAGTCTATTCTGCCTTAATTCACCAAGAAGAGAGACATTTGATGCCTGGTAAATCCACTTCCATTGTTTCATTTCCCTATCCCATAGTATTGAGGTTGAGTGACATACCTTCATGGATGTTTTGTCTACTATTAGGTATGGCACAGCTAGTCAATTTCCTTGGGCAGAACTATTGGAAACTATTCTTAGTCTGCAAAATTGGAATTCTCTTATTTCTTACATGTATCATTACTTTTCCCTAAAACTCAAATACCATCAAGCTGGCAGGTGTTTTCAGCATCACTCAAGTTGTAGAACTAGTCAAATTTTTATTTAAATAATACTATACCAAAATTACTTAAAATATTTTAAAAACTAACTCACCAACTTAGA
Source organism: Balaenoptera musculus (assembly GCF_009873245.2). Taxonomy (NCBI): domain Eukaryota; kingdom Metazoa; phylum Chordata; class Mammalia; order Artiodactyla; family Balaenopteridae; genus Balaenoptera; species Balaenoptera musculus. The sequence goes on from NC_045802.1 coordinate 39,857,422, forward strand.
CTTATTTGTTCTTCAATAAAATTTTATTTCACTGTACTCCTATGCCTTTCCTGGCATTAGATTTTGCATAGGGTTGCCAAAATCCCATCAGTTTCTCTAACTTTGAATATGAGGATGTTTGGTGATTCTATTCCACATTTCCTATAAGATCTTGGGCTCTATATGGAAAAATAGCCACCATTTCCCAAAAGCAAATTTGCATTCCAAAGGGTTGGCAACTTTTGTGACGGTAACCAGTGTCTCAAAATTTCTTATAACACTTTTACCTGCCAGTATTCTAACTGCATAAATAAAAGAGCCATTCTAATCCTACTATATAGACTTAGAAGACTAATAAATAATAATAATAATAATAATAATAATAATAATAATAAGAAGAAGAAGAAGAAGAAGAAGAAGAAGAAGAAGAAGAAGAAGAAGAAGAAGAAGGAGGAGAAGAAGAAGTAGAAGAAGAGGAAGAAGAGAGAAGAAGAAAAGACAAATGAGGGGGAGGAGAGGAAAAGGAAGAAGAAGAGGAAGAAGGAAAAGAATATAACAAATAAAAACACTATCAACAGTCTTAGTTCACCAGCTACTGTTACTTATGAGACAAATGGAAAGGGAAAATATATATACAAACTTTTCTTAAAAACAGATGACATTATGGCTTTAATGTTTTCCATAACCCAATTTGATCTATTAGACAAAATACCTCTCAGGTGATAACTTTGGGAGGATGGGGGAATCCACAGGAAGATGCATGAAAAGTGCACCATGACTCTTCCTAAAGCATTCTTGCATTTTCTTGAGTTATTCTTGAACTGTCAATGGTTTTGCCATCAGAGACAATTTTAAACCCTTTTTTTTGGATCTTGAGGTGAACAGAATATGAGGTTGGAAATAGACATGAGAATGTTAAGAAATTTTGAAAAATCTCTGGATAGATGCTTTAGTCTATTTGCAGGGTTATAGAATTCAATTGTGGGGGTGGGGGTCAAGATGGTGGAGGAGTAGGACATGGAGTTCACCTTCTCCCACAAAACATTAAAAATACATCTACAAGTGGAATGATTCACACAGAACAGCAACTGAACACTGACAGAAGACCTCAGACTTCTGAAAAGACAAGAAAACCTTCTTGTAACTGAGTAGGAAAAAAAAAAAGAAAAGGAAGCAATCAAGATGGGGCTTACACCACAGGGAGGGAGATGTGAAGGAGGAAATGTTCCTGCACCCAGGGACGTCTGCCCACTGTCAGGGAGATCAGACTGGATGGAGGAAGAGCTTTGGAGCCTAGGAGGAGATCATGGCAACTGGCTTGTGGAAGGCAAAATGGAGAGTTACCTGCATAGAAGGTTGTCACTCCTGCCCTGTGCTCCCCAGCCTGAGACACTCATCTGTCGGAATGGGTGTGGGCTGGGTGCTGAAGCTCAGGCTTCAGAGAGGGCGAGGGTTGGCTGTGCAGAAACTGCTTGATGAGGCTGGGCTGTGGCAGCTGAAGTTGTACTCAGTAGAAGACTGAGCCCACCAAAGAGGCAAGGCGCCATTATTTGTGAGCACACAGGAGGGGAGCAGGACCACCATAAGAACTTCTTTCCCTGTGAGAACTCTCAGGCAACAGGACACCACCTACAGGAGCTCCAGAGGTGGGTGCAAGTTGCCATCACCATCGTGGGCTCCAGAGGTGGGAATTGGCCACCCTTACGAGACCCATGGGCAGGGAGTAGTCTCTGCTCTCGCTGTTCTGGGAGGGTGTGGAGAGTGCCAGCCACTAGGAAATTCAAGAGCAGGTGGCAGAACCTGTACCCACTGTCCTGGGAGGGGGTGGCTCACATCCACCCCTAGGAAATCCATGAACAGGTGCCAGGACCTGCACCCACTGTTCCCAGAGGGCACAGAGAGGAGCTGCCCATAGAAGACCCTAGAGCAGGCAACAGGCCCTGCTCCCACTGTCCTGGGAGTGTGCAAGGTCCATTTTACCTGCACCTCCCATATCAAGGGGATAACAGCCATGAAAGAGGCAGCAAACATCCAAACTAAAAGCAACCCTGCGGTTCTGGAAAAGTGGAGTAGAAGGGCCTGAGCTCACCTCCTCTCATAAAAACACCAAAATCACAACTAACTGCTGAACAACCATTGATAAGAAAGACTGGAACCTACCAAGAAAGATATTTTACATTCAAAGACAAAGAAGATGCCACAACAAGTTGGCAGGAGGGGCACTTTTGTGGCATAATTAAATCCCATACCTGCAGGGTGGGCAATCTACAAACTGGAAAATAATTATATGACAGAGGTTTTCCCACAAGAGTGAGAGTCCAGAGCCCCACGTCAGGCTCCCCAGCCTGAGGGTCTGGCATCAGGATGAGAAATCCCCAAAGCATTTGGGTTTCAAGGCCAGCAGACTTGAGTACAGGAGATCCACAGGACTGGGGGAAACAGAGACTCCATTCCAGGAGGGCGCACATAAGGTTTCACATACACAGTGACCAAGCACAAAACAGTAACTGTATAGAAGGCAGAGCTGGACATAACTATGAGTCTTGGAGGGTCTCCTGGAGAGGTGGGCATTGACTGTGGCTCACTATGGGGTTGGGGGGAAGGACCCTGGGGGCAGAGGCCCCAGAGAATATTGATCACCGTGAGGTCTCCCAGAGGTTGCCATTTGGCATCAAGACCTAGCCCTACCCAACAGCCTACAGGTTCCAGTGCTAGAAAGCTTCAGGCCAAACAACCAGCAGGATAAGAATACAGACCCACCCATCAGCAGACAGGGTGACTAAAGCTATACTAAGCTCACAGCCACCTATAAACACACCCCATGACACAGCCCTGACCACCAGAGGGAAAAGACACAGATCCACCTAACAGTGGGCGGGCACCAGTCCCTCCTACAAGGAAGCCTCTACAAGTCTCAGGACCAAACTCACCCACCAAAGGGTAGACACCAGAAGCAAGAGGAGCTACGATCCTCCAGCCAGTGGAAAGGAGTCAACAAACACAGAAAGTAAGACAAAATGAGATGGCAGAGAAATATGTTTCAGACAAAGGAACAAGATAAAAACCCACAAGAACAACTAAATGCAGAGGAGATAAGCAACCTAACTGGAAAACATTTTAGAGTAATGAGAGTAAAGATGATCCAAGATCTTGGAAAAAGAACGAGGCACAGACTGAGAAGTTACAAGAGATGTTTAACAAAGAGCTAAAAGATTTAAAGAACAAATAGATGAACAATACAAAACTAGAATGAAAAATACACTAAAAGGATTCAATACTAAAATAACTAAGGCAGAAGAAAAGATAAGTGAGCTGGAAGACAGAATGGTGGAAATCACTGCCATGGAAAAGAACAAAAAATAAAAACAAATGAGCTCAGTCTCGAAGACTTCTGAGACAATGTTAAATGCACCAACATTGGCATTACAGGGGTTCCAGAAAGGGAAGAGAGAGAGAAAGGGCCTGAGAAAATATTTGAAGAGGTTATATCCAAAAATTTCTCTAACATGAGACAGGAAACAATCATTCGAGTCCAGGAAGCACAGAGAGTCCCATACAACATAATCCCAAGAAGGAACACACTGAGACACATATTAATCTAACTAACAAAAATTAAAGACGAAGAAAAAGTATTAAAAGCAACTAAGGAAAAGCAACAAATAACATGCAAGGGAACCCCCATAATGTTATCAGCTGATTTTTGAGCAGAAACTCTACAGGCCAGAAGGGAATGGCATGATATATTTAAAGTGTTGAAAGGGAAATACCTACATCCAAGAATACTCTACCCAGCAAGGCTCTCATTCAGACTTGAGGGAGAAATCAAAAGCTTTACAGACAAGCAAAAGCTAAGAGAATTCAACAACACCAAACCAGCATTACAACAAATCATAAAGGAAATTCTCTAGGCAGAAAAGAAGAGGCCACAACTAGAATCAAGAAAATTACAAATGGGGAAGCTCAACTCTAAAGACAAACATAAAGTAAAATCTTCCACACACAAACATGATTATCAAAACCAGCAATCATGAAAAGAGGAAAATACAAATGTAGGATATTGGAAATGCACTTGAAATTAAGAGATCAGCTTTTTAAAACAATCCTGTACATATATAGACTGCTATATCAAAACCTCATGAGAATCACAAACAAAAAGTCTAGAATAGATAGACACAAAAAAGAAAAAGCAATCCAAACTCATCAGTAAAGATAGATATCAAATCACAGGAGAAGAGAAAAAAAGAGGAAGGGAAGAAAAAATACCTTCAAAAATGAATACAAAACAATTAACAAAATAGCAATAAGGACATTCATATCAATAATTACCTTAAATGTAAATGGATTAAATGCTTCAACCAAAAGGCATAGACTGGCAGAATGGATGCCAAAACAAAACCTGTATATATGCTGTCTACAAGAGACCCACTTCAGATCTAGGGACACATAAAGACTGGAAGTGAGAGGATAGATAAAGACATTCCATGCAAATGGAAATCAAAAGAAACCTGGAGTAGCAGTACTCATATCAGACAAAATAGACTTCAAAATAAAGAATGTTATAAGAGACAAAGAAGAACAAAAGAAGTGGAGATAAGTAACAAAGAAGAAGAACAAAGAACACTACATAATGATCAAAGGATCAATACAAGAAGAAGATATAACAATTGTAAATATATATGAACCCAACATAGGAGCACCTCAATATATAAGGCAAATGCTAACAGCCATAAAAGGAGAAATCGACAGTAACACAATAATAGTGGGGGATTTTAATACCTCACTCTCATTAATGGACAGATGATCCAGACAGATAATCAATAAGGAAATATGGGCCTTAAATGACACATTAGACCAGATGTCCTTAATTGATATTTATAGAACATTCCATCTGAAAGCAGCCAAATACAATTTCTTCTCAAGTACACATGGAACATTCTCCAGAAGAGATCATATCTTGGGCCACAAATCAAGACACAGTAAATTTAAGAAAATAGAAATCATATCAAGCATCTTTTCCAATGGGATTAGAAATCAATTACAGGAGAAAAACCTGTTAAAAACACAAAGGACCAACAAAAACAAACCAAAAACAATTAAGAAAATGGTAATAGAAACATACATATCGATAATTACCTTAAATGTGAAAGGATTATGTGCTCCAACCAAAAGACACAGGCTCACTGAATGGACACAAAAACAAGACCCATATATATGCTGTCTACAAGAGACCCACTTCAGACCTAGAGACACATACAGACTGAAAGTGAGGGGATGGAAAAAGATATTCCATGCAAATGGAAATCAAAAGAAAACTGGAGAAGCAATACTCATATGAGATAAAATAGACTTTAAAATAAAGAATGTTACAAGAGATAAGGAAGGACACTACATAATGACCAAGGGATCAATCCAAGAAGAAGATATGACAATTATAAATATATATGTTCCCAACACAGGAGCAACTCAATACCTAAGGCAACTGCTGCGAACTATAAAAGAGGAAATCGACAGTAACACAAATAATATTGGGGAACTTTAACACCTCACTTACACCAATGGAAAGATAATACAAAACAGAAAATTACTAAGGAAACACAAGCTTTAAATGACACAATAGACCAGGTAGATTTAGTTGATATTTATAGGACAATCATCCAAAAACAGCAGACTACACTTTATTCTCAAGTATGCACAGAACATTCTCCAGGATAGATCACATCTTGGGTCACAAACCAAGCCTCAGTAAAGTTAAGAAAACTGAAATCAGATCAAGCATCCTTTCAGACCACAACGTTATGAGATTAGAAATCAGTCACAGGGAAAAAAACGTAAAAAACACAAACACATGGAAGCTAAACAATACTTTACTAAATAACCAGGAGATCACTGAAGAAATAAAAGAGGAAATGAAAAAATACCTAGAGACAAGGGACAATGAAAACACAATGGCCCAAGAACTACAGGCTGCAGGAAAAGCAATTCTAAGAGGGAAGTATATAGCAATTAATCATACCTCAAGAAACAAGAAACATCTCATATAAAAAATGTAACATTACACTTAAAGCAATTTGAGAAAGAAGAACAAAACACACCAAAGTTAGCAGAAGGAAAGAAATCATAAATATCAGAACAGAAATAAATGAAAAAGAAATGAAGGAAACTATAGTAAACATCAATAAAACTAAAAGCTGGTTCTTTGAGAAGATAAACAAAATTGATAAACCTCAACCCAGACTCATCAAGAAAAAAAGGGAGAAGACTCAAGTCAACAAATTTAGAAATGAAAAAGGAGAAGTAACAACTGACACTGTAGAAATACAAAGGATCATGAGAGGTTACTACAAACAACTATATGCCAATAAAATGGACAAACTGGAAGAAATGGCCAAATTCCTAGAAAAACACAACCTTCTGACATTGAACCAGGAAGAAATAGAAAATATAAACAGAGAAATCACAAGCACTGAAATTGAAACTATGATTAAAAATCTTCGAAGAAACCAAAGCCCAAGACCAGATGGCTACACAAGCAAGTTCTATAAAACATTTGGAGAAGAGCTAACACCTATCCTCTCAAACTCATCCAAAATATAGCACAGGGAGGAACACTCCCAAACTCATTCTACAAGGCCACCATCACCCTGATACCCAAACCAGAAAAAGGTGTCACAAAGAAAGAAAACTACAGGTCAATATCACTGATGAACATAGATGCAAAAATCCTCAACAAAATACTAGCAAACAGAATCCAACAACACATTAAAAGGATCATACACCATGGTCAAGTAGGATTTATCGCAGGGATGCAAGGATTCTTCAACATACGCAAATAAAACAATGTGATACACCATATTAACAAATTGAAGAAGAAAAATCATATGATCATCTCAATAGATGCAGAAAAAGCTTTTGACAAAATTCAACACCCATTTATGATAAAAAGCTCTCCAGAAAGTTTGCATAGAGTGAACCTACCTCAACAAAATAAAGGCCATATAAGACAAACCCACAGCAAACATCATTCTCAATGGTGAAAAACTGAAAGCATTTCCTCTAAGATTAGGAACAAGACAAGGATGTCCACTCTCAACACTATTATTCAACATAGATTTTGGAAGTTTTAGCCATGGCAATCAGAGAAGAAAAAGAAATAAAAGGAATACAAATTGGAAAAGAAGAAGTAAAACGGTCACTGTTTGCAGATGACATGATAAAATACATAGAGAATCCTAAAGATGCCACCAGAAAACTTCTGGAGTTGATCAATGAATTTGCTAAAGTTGCAGGATACAAAATTAAAGCACAGAAATCTCTTGCATTCTTATACACTAATGATGAAAAATCTGAAAGAGAAATGAAGGAAACACTCCCATTTACCATTGCAACAAAAATAATAAAATACCTAGGAATAAACCTACCTAGGGAGACAAAACACCTGTATGCAGAAAACTAAGAAACTGATGAAAGAAATCAAAGATGATACAAACAGATGGAGAGATATACCATGTTTTTGGATTAGAAGATGCAATAATGTGAAAATGACTATACTACCCAAAACAATCTACAGATTCAATGCAATCCCTATCAAATTACCAATAGCATTTTTTGCAGAACTAGAGCCAAAAATCTTAAAATTTTTATGGACACACAAAAGACCCCGAATAATGAAAGAAGTCTTGAGGGAAAAAAACAGAGCTGGAGGAATCATACTCTCTGACTTCAGACTATACTAAAAAGCTACAGTAATCAAGACAATATGTTACTGGCACAAAAACAGAGATATAGATCAATGAAACAGGATAGAAAGCCCAGAATTAAACCCATACACCTATCGTCAACTAAACTATGACAAAGAAAGCAAGAATATACAACAGAGCAAAGACAGTCTCTTCAGTAAGTGGTGCTGGGAAAACTGGACAACTACATGTAAAAGAATGAAATTAGAACACTCCCTAACACCATACACAGAAAGAAACTCAAAATGTATTAGAGACCTTAAAGTAAGCCTGGACACTATAAAACTCTTAGAGGAAGAACACTCTTTGAAATAAATCAAAGTAAGGCCTTTTTTGATCCAGCTCCTAGGCTAATGGAAATAAAAACAAAAATAAACAAATGGGACCTAATGAAACTTAAAAGCTTTTGCACAGCAAAGGAAACTTCAAACAAGACAAAAAGACAACCCTCAAAATGGGAGAAAACATTTGCAAACGAATCAATGGACAAAGGATTAAACTACAGAATATATAAACAGCTCATGCAGCTCAATATTTAAAAACAAACAACCCAATACAAAAATGGGCAAAAGACCTAAATAGACATTTCACCAAAGAAGACATAAAGATGGCCAAGAAGCACATGAAAAGCTGCTCAACATCACTAATTATTCGAGAAATCCAAATCAAAACTACAATGAGGTATCACCTCACGCCAGTTAGAATGGGCATCATCAGAAAATCTACAAACAACAAATGCTGGAGAAGGTGTGGAGAAAAGGGAACCCTCTTGCATTGTTGGTGGGAATGTAAATTGATACAGCCACTATGGAGAACAATATGGGGTTCCTTACAAAAACTAAAAATAGAATTGCCATATGACCCAGCAACCCCAGTACCGGGCATATACCCAGAGAAAACAACAATTCAAAAAGACACATGCACCCCAATGTTCATTGCAGCACTCTTTAGAATAGCCAGGTAATGGAAGCAATCTAAATGCCCATCGGCAGATGAATGGATAAAGAAGATGTGGTACATATATACAATGGAATATTACTCAGCCATAAAAAGGAACGAAATTGGGTCATTTGCAGAGATGTGGATGAATCTAGAGACTGTCATACAAGGTGAAGTAAGTCAGAAAGAGAAAAACAAATACCATATATTAAAGTATATATGAGGAACCTAGAAAAATGGTACAGATGAACCAGTTTGCAGGACAGAAACTGAGACACAGATGCAGAGAACAAATGTATGGACACCAATGGGTGAAAGTGGTGAGGGTGGTAGTGGTGCTGTGATGCACTGGGATATTGGTTTTGATATATATATACTACTATGCATAAAATGGGTAACTCATAAGAACCTTCTGTATAAAAAAATAAATAAAATAAAATTCAAAAAGAAAAAGAAAATGGTAATAACATAAATATCAATAATTACCTTAAAGTAAGTAGATTAAATGCTCCAACCAAAAGACATAGACTGGCTCAATAGATACAAAAACAAGACCTGTATATATGTTGCCTACAAGATACACTTTTCAGACCTAGGGACACATACAAACTGAGAGTGAGGGGATGGAAAAAGAAATTCTATGCAACTGGAAATCAAAAGAAATCTGGAGTAGCAATTCTAATACCAGACAAAATAGATTTAAAATAAATACTATTACAAGAGACAAAGAAGGACACTACACAATGATCAAGGGATCAATCAAAGAAGAAGATACAACAATTGTGAATATTTATGCACCCAACACAGGAGCACCTCAATACATAAGGCAAATGTTAACAGCCATAAAGGGGAAATCGACAGTAACACAATTATACTAGGGGACTTTAACACCCGACTTTCACCAGTGGACCAATCATTCAAAATGAAAATAAAAAAGGAAGCACAAGCTTTAAATGATACATTAAAGAAGATGGACTTAATTGATATTTGTAGGACATTCTATCCAAAAACAACAGAATACACTTTCTTCTCAAGTGCTCATGGAACATTTTCCAGGATAGATCATATCTTCGGTCACAAATCAAGCCTCGGTAAATTTAAGAAAATTGAAATGGTATCAAGTATCTTTTCCAACCACAAAGCTATGAGACTAGATATCAGTTAGAGGAAAAAAATCAGTAAAATAAAAAAAAACACATGGAGGTTAAACTATACATTACTAAATAACCAAGAGATCACTGAAGAAATTAAAGAGGAAATAAAAAATACCTAGAAACAAATGACAATGAAAACACAATGGCCCAAGAACTACAGGCTGCAGGAAAAGCAATTCTAAGAGGGAAGTATATAGCAATTAATCATACCTCAAGAAACAAGAAACATCTCATATAAAAAATGTAACATTACACTTAAAGCAATTTGAGAAAGAAGAACAAAACACACCAAAGTTAGCAGAAGGAAAGAAATCATAAATATCAGAACAGAAATAAATGAAAAAGAAATGAAGGAAACTATAGTAAACATCAATAAAACTAAAAGCTGGTTCTTTGAGAAGATAAACAAAATTGATAAACCTCAACCCAGACTCATCAAGAAAAAAAGGGAGAAGACTCAAGTCAACAAATTTAGAAATGAAAAAGGAGAAGTAACAACTGACACTGTAGAAATACAAAGGATCATGAGAGGTTACTACAAACAACTATATGCCAATAAAATGGACAAACTGGAAGAAATGGCCAAATTCCTAGAAAAACACAACCTTCTGACATTGAACCAGGAAGAAATAGAAAATATAAACAGAGAAATCACAAGCACTGAAATTGAAACTATGATTAAAAATCTTCGAAGAAACCAAAGCCCAAGACCAGATGGCTACACAAGCAAGTTCTATAAAACATTTGGAGAAGAGCTAACACCTATCCTCTCAAACTCATCCAAAATATAGCACAGGGAGGAACACTCCCAAACTCATTCTACAAGGCCACCATCACCCTGATACCCAAACCAGAAAAAGGTGTCACAAAGAAAGAAAACTACAGGTCAATATCACTGATGAACATAGATGCAAAAATCCTCAACAAAATACTAGCAAACAGACTCCAACAGCACATTAAAAGGATCATACACCATGATCAAGTGGGGTTTATGCAGGAATGCAAGGCTTCTCCAACATCCACAAATCAAACAATGTGATAAACCATATTAACAAAATGAAGGAGAAAAACAAAACGATCATCTCAATAGATGCAGAAAAAGCTTTCAACAAAATTCAACACCCATTTATGATAAATATTCTCCAGTAAGTAGGCATAGAGGGAACTTACCTCAACATAATAAGGCCATATATGATAAAACCACAGCCGACATCATTCTCAATGGTGAAAAATTGAAACCATTTCCTGTAAGATTAGGAATGAGACAAGGTTGCTCACTATCACCACTATTATTCAACATAGATTTTGAAGTTTTAACCACAACAATCAGAGAAGAAAAAGAA